>NC_140222.1:39736009-40201009 GCF_951802725.1 Rutilus rutilus
TCACATGAAATCTTTCCTTTGTAAATTGTATGAAAATATTTAAAAACGTGAATACAAATTTATATTATTAATTCTAATGTGGCATTGTGCCAGTTTTGACTGATCGATCATCATTTGACACAATGTGTGCCAGATGTTTAAAAATGTTATATATATATAACATATATATATATATATTTTTTTATAAATTATTCATTCCTTCAGTCATTATCATTTTTTTAAATAAATTATAATTAAAATATTTTTTTTAACATTTATAATGTTTATTTTTTATACAGTTATACATTTCATTTTTATGGTGACATGCATTTAATATATATATATATATATATTTATTTTAGTTTTTCAAAATAATGTCTTAATACATTTTATAAATTATATCTTCATGAATTAAATTTTTTAAATGTTGTGTTTATAATTATATTTCTTTAATAAATTATATAAAAAAAATGTTTAAATGCATTATAAACTTATAAATTATAAAATGTTTAAGTGTATTTAAAAAAAAAAAAAAAAAGCTTTATCAAATATGTATATTTTTTGAAATACGTTTTTTGTTTTTTACAACTTAAAAATCTCCTACTACTGCTACTAAAAATACAAACGAGGGTAATAAAGAAACATTCCAAGTATGCAAATGCGCCCCTAAATGCAAAATCCTCCCCCGCTCTTCAAGACGTGCCTCAGTGCGCACATGCTTCATGCTGTTGGCAAATAATATGCAAAGACTTCAAGAGGGTCTGATGACAGTTTCTGTTCACCTGCAGGACTTTGGACGACTTCCAAACGTAACGCCTGTTGCATATAGCTCAAACTATTTCTCCAATACCACAATACACCGTTGGACAGGTTAATCATATACAGCGCTGTGGAATTTGTTTACCTTTTTAATGGAGAGAGAGAGAGAATGGTGGTAAAATAAAAGTAAAAAAGTAATATTTTTCTAATTCAATCCATTAAAATAGTTTGTCCACTCGATGCTCCTGATATTATATCTGCGACCTTCACGTGACATGAGTGTGATAGATTTTCATTTCCGAGGAATGTCTTGAATGCTCTTATCTCTTGACTGCGCAAACATTCACTAATCACTGATCAAGCGCTGCCAGAATCTGACTCGCTGCGAAGAGCACAGACTTTATAAAACACAGTTATACTACTTTATTTTTTTACTTATATCATAATTTACTCACCCTCAGTCCTAGGTGTGTATGACTTTCTTCTTTCAGCCGAACACAATCAGAGTTATATATATTAGGTAATGTCCTGGCTCTTCCAAGCTTTATAATGGGAGTGAATGGTAGAAGACATTTTGAAGCCCAAAAAAGCACATCCATCATAAAAGTAATCCATACGTAAAGGCCTTCTGAAGCACAGCCGTGCGTTTTTGTACATGACGAGTGACCTCTGACCCGACGCGTGATGATTGACATCTGACCTGACGGGTGACCTCTGACCCTACGCCTGACAAGTGACCTCTGACCTGATGCATGACGTAGGGTGTAGGATTAGCGTCAGAGGTCACTCGTCATGCGTCGGGTCAGAGGTCACTTGTCACGCATAGGGTCAGAGGTCACCCGTCAGGTCAGAGGTCACTCGTCGGGTCAGAGGTCACTTTTCCACCGGAACTAGACTCGCATACGGCCGTTACCGGAAGCCAGTGATTATAGTTTATAAAGTTATGAATATGGATATTTTTCTTACAAAAACGCATGGCTGTGCTTCAGAAGGCCTTTATTAACCCTCTGGAGGCGTATGGATTTACTTTTATGATGGATGGATGTGCTTTTTCGGGCTTCAAAATCTCAGGCTCCATTCACTCCCATTATAAAGCTTGGAAGAGCCAAGACATTACTTAATATACCTCCGATAATGTTTGGCTGAAATAAAAAAAGTCATATACACCTAGGATTGAGGGTGAGTAAATTATGGGATAATTTTTCACTTTTGGGGTTAACTAACCCATTAACTGTGCTTAGGCTCGCGAAACCTAGATGGAAAAGTAGGCTGTTAAAATTCATCATACCAAAAACAAGATGATAAAATCAGGCAGAGCTGAAATGTCTCTGACAAAAGCAAGTTTGTTGATCTCTCCTGCACCAATCTTGTCTGATCGTCAAGCTCACTGAACCAAGCCATACATGTGTCATGCAAGAGCCGTGTGTGCGTATGAGGCCTGTGCTTGTCTGAACACAATGCTTCTGTCTTCATCCTCGTCCTCCTTCAGGTCCTCCATGCGCAGAAGGCCGGCTACAAGGCGGCGATTGTCCACAATGTGGACTCTGATGACTTAATCAGCATGGGATCCAATGATCGTAAGTTCCTGCACACGAATGCATAAAACATGTAGCGGAGACACAGCTCGTGTGTTCTGCTGTGGGACAATGCTGTGATTCACAAACCCCAGCCTCTGTGCTGATAATAACCGCTGCTGTATTTATGAATTCTGACCGAGTCGTGACGCCGTTCAGGACGAAGCCATGAAGGCCGAACTGGAGGAACCGACCCTCAGCGTTCTTGAAGGAATAGTTCACATTCATCATTAACTTGCCGTAATGTTGTATCAAAACAACTTTGGACCCCATTGACTTTCATTATATCAACTAAGACACCTGCAAAATATCTAATTTTAATACATGTAAATTAGTGATGTAAAAAACCTCCTCTCACTCGCTCGTTTCATTCGCTCCGGTTAAATAGTCGTTGGTGTTACAGGTCCTGAATTTCTGTGCGGGGTATTGCACATAATGTTAGTCATTCCCGTTGGTTTTGCGCTCACACCAAAAGTGCCCAACCCCCGGGCTGCGGACCGGTACCGGTCCGTGGGACATTTGGTACCGGGCCGCACAGAAAGAATAAATAACTTACCGTATTTTCCGGGCTATAAGTCGCATCAGTCAAAAAATGCGCCATGAAGAAGAAAAAACATATATAGCCTAAGTCGCACTTATTTAGAAATTTATTTCACACACAAAAAAAACAATGTTACAGACGGGACAGTTCTCTGTTACGGACGTGAGCGCTCTGAAAGCGGCACTACAAGACTGCTTTAAAACTTTCACAGAGAGCTCAAACAGAAAGCACAATGCCTGTCTTTAAATTTAATTTCGTTTTGTATTAATTGTATCTTAATTTTAATCAATGTTTCATCAACCAATTGCCTGGATTTAATAAATAAGAAGTAAATATATTAGAAAATAGATAATCACGACACGGAGGCGCCGGCGCGTGAACTGGAGCTCGTCTCATAAATGAACCGAAACTCAGCGTATAAGGTAGCCTACTTGCCTCACAGACCTGAGACATATATAGAAAGCTTGAAATGTCTACTTTTAAACAGAACAATTCAAAACGAAAGAAAACAGACTGCTCTCTGCTTATGTAATCCGTATGAAATGTGCATTTCTCTCTGGCGCGTTCACTACTGCGAAGATCGCGAGTCAGCATCGTCAACTTCATCTTTGCAGCCGACACTGACACAGAAAACACTTGTTCATTAGTAAACAATTAAAATGTCTCCTGCTATATTTTACATATTCATAATCATTAATTTTGCCGGTTCGTTGTGACAGCTTTTAGGTGCTTTATTGGCAGCGCCACCCTTACATGTTACATCAGTACGCATCAGCACCGTAAACATGGAGGTTTTTTTCTTTTGGGGGGCATTTTGTTTGTGTTCAGGCTTTCTCAGTTGTCTTTAGGCGTGATGTTACGAGGACGCTGCGAGTAGCGTAGTAATAAAGTTGCGAGTAGGCCTACACATTGGATTCACGTTTATTATTATATTAAAAAAATACCCCACTTTTTATGCCGGTCGTATCATTTTATTTTGTTGTATTTATCCGCCACACCTTAAAGGCACCGTGAAAATATTGTTTGATATTAAACCGGTCCGTGACGCAAAAAAGTTGGGGACCACTGGCTTAAACGATCAGATATACACAAAATGATGTTAAAATGCCCATCTTGACGAGTATTCAGGTAAACACAGTCAGTTTTGGAAAGGAAATAGTTGATAAAGAAAACGCATGTTGTGTAACAGTATATTGGATCCGTGTATAAGCTCTTAGAGTGACGGCAGCCTAATAAACTTGCTGCTGTCTGTCATTAATGTTACTCGAACAAAACGAAGAGCAAATCACTTGCTGCTCTTGACTGAATAACTTTTGTAACTTTAATTGTAAGCATTACGCTGTATTTGATTTTTACAATGAAGACTATCCAGTGTTTTGTATTTGATTACTTTATGTTGTATTTCTTACCTGAATACTACTGTTAGACCCACCTGAAAATCTTAAAGCCATGGTCATTTCATTTGTCTCTTTATTCTATTGTATTTATTTGTGTTATCATTTGCTATTTGTTTTTTTTACATTTTTATTATTGACTGTTTACTTGGCTTTTTTGTAAATTTTAAGTTATATATAAAGCCTCCATGTGCTGTGTGTAAGCTATTGCAACAAAATTACCCAAATTATCAAAAAATTATGAGATAATAATAAAAATATCTATATGGCAGTTTTCCCCATGTATTGAAAATTGACATTTCAAGTTATCGTATTAGAAATTCCAGTATCGTGACTAATGTATAATGTAACAAACACTGATGTATATAATGTTACTGAACATTATAATTCATAACTTTATAATGTTACTGAATTATTACCATATTTCAATCATGGTAACTCTCCAAATAGATTGAACAGTGTTTTACTGATAAGAATGGAGTGTAGGATTGATCTTGAGCAGATCTAGACAGGTGGTGCTGGGGAGGAGGAGGGTCGAAGACAATTCTCATTTGTTCATTTATTTATTTGAAGTGATCTATCCCTTTAAAGTGGAGATAAAATCAAAATTGACTTGTAAAATTGTAAAACGCACTCCAAATAATACGTTTACAAGGGTTTGTTTAAAGAATCAGACTGAATCAGAATAAGATCTGGTCGAGTTTACTGTCTTAATGGACATCTGTATGTTTATGTTGTTTTGCAGTGGATATTCTGAAGCAGATCGACATTCCTTCAGTGTTTATTGGTGAAGAAGCGGCCAACTCTCTCAAAGAGGATTACATCTATGAGAAAGGGTGAGGGCTCAGATTTCACTACTGAATACTTCACTGTTCTGATGCTTACTTAACAGAAACATCTGCTGCGGTGGCACTCCAACAGTCATATGACACGAGAAACTGTGAATGTCTGCAAATATAAAATATTCCCAAAATAGTTTTTCCAAACTAGCATTACTAACATCAAATTTTAGGCTATATTCTCTGAAAAAAAAAAAAATGTGAAAGGTTGACATATATAAAAATATATATATATCTACAGGATCAACTTCTAGTTTAAAAGCAATGTCTCACACGCACAGTCTTGCTTTGTGTTTTCAGTGGTCATGTGATTCTCATGCCGGACTTCAGTTTGCCTCTGGAGTACTACCTGATCCCCTTCCTCATCATCGTTGGAATCTGCCTCATCCTCATTGTAGTTTTCATGGTGAGTCGCGATTGTGTGTAATAAAAACAACTGAATGTATTAGTTTTGACTGACATATTTACGTACTTTTAATCTCAGATCACAAAGTTCGTACAGGACAGACATAGAGCCAGGAGAAGTCGCTTACGCAAGGACCAGCTGAAGAAACTCCCCATTCACAAGTTTAAGAAAGGTAAGACATGTATTAAATAGGAGCAAGCACTGAGAATGCACTGCGGTTCAGAGGTCAAATACATAAAATGTCTCGTACAAAAAATACAGGACTGACATCTGTTTTCTGCTGCTGTGTGAACCATGTGACACTGAAGACGGGAGTAATGATGCTGAAAATTCACAGGAATAAATGACACTTTACTATATATTCACATGGGAAACTATGGAAGCTTGTTTCCGCCACAGAATAAAACATTTTAAAAGATAATTGCGACTTTTTATCTCACAATTTATCTGACTTTATTTCTCAGAATTGCGAGATATAAAGTCAGAATTGTGTGAAATAGTCGCAATTGCGTGTAATAAAGTCAGAATTGCGAGATAATTCTGCAATTCTGACTTTATAACACATAATTGCGAGTTTATATCTCGCAATTCTGACATCTTTTCTCACAATTGCGAGATATAAAGTCAAATTCGAAGAAAAAAAAAGTGCCGCTTTTTTTTAACCTCAGAACAGTATTTATATCTCACAATTCTGACTTTATAACATGCAATTGCGACTTTATATCATGCAATTCTGACTTTATATCTCCCAATTGTCTATTATAAAGTCAGAATCCGCAATTGCGACTTTATATCACGCAATTTTGACTTTATAACCTGCAATTGCGACTTTATATCACGTAATTCTGAGATAAAAAGTCCGAATTGTGAGATGTAAACTTGCAATTACCTTTTTTATTTCTCACTCTGTGGCGGAAACAAGCTTCCATAGGAAACAGTTGTTTTAAATTAGAAAAAATATTTCACAATATTACTGGAGAGAGATTTGGAATCTGATTTAAACTTCATTGAAGAAATACATGTCAGTAAATCAGTTCTTTTAAACTGTTCATTTTAAATGAATTCAGCCACAACTAATTTGTAGTTCCTCTGGAAATATAGAAAAATTCCCTTCCAAAGCCATTTCAAAGCAAAGACGTACATTCCAAAAAAAAATTAAGATAATACATTTTTCTTTTCTTTTTTTGTAACCGGTTAACATTTTCTGATCTTAAATGTCAAAGACCCCAATCAAGTTGATTTAAAATGGCTGTCTTGTTGAAAAATGCAGTGTTTTTATGTTCTTCTTCTTATTCCGTATATTAAAGGGATAGTTCACCCAAAAATGAAAATTGTCATTAATTACTCTCCCTCATGTCGTTCCAAACCCGTAAGACCTTCGTTCATCTTCGAAACACAAACGAAGACATTTTAATTCTGTCCCTCCATTGACAGTCTACGCAACTACCACTTCAAAACCCTAGAAAGGTAGTAAGACATCATTAAAGTAATCCATGTGACTCCAGTGGTTAACCTCAATGTTATAAAGGGACACGAGTGCTTTGTTAGCGCAAAAAACCCCCCACAATTTACCACTTTATTTACAAAATATTAATCTCTGATGTGCATTTTACAACTTAAATGGTTTCTTTGCGCAAACAGAGCACTCGTGTCCCTTTATAAAACTGAGGTTAACCACTGGAGTCACATGGATTACTTTAATGATGTCTTTACTGTCAAAATATAACTTTTAGCCTCTGTGTTTTGATGTTGCTGGGCCGTCAGCATTTTCCGTGCGGGTCGGACAGCCTGGCATTGGTGGCACGTGACGAATGTGGGTGAAGTGTGGCATTCCCCTCCCACCTCAGTGAATCATCAATCCTTTTTACAACCACATCAACACCGTGACCATTGACTGTGTGTGTGTCTGCATGAATGAGCATCCTGTTCAGCTCGCTCATAATGCGTTCAGTATCATTCTGTAGACGTTCCTCCTGAAGAAGGTGTCAGGCGTCACTTTCACTGATTGCTGTTGAGTATAGGGGATCTAGGTTACATCCACCTGTGCTCACGGATCCTCCTTTAGATGAAAGGTGTGTGCGAGATTTCGTGAAGCCAGTCTTTTACGCTTCAGATACTCAGAGATCGAAGGAGAGTCATATCAGTGTGAAGGTCACTTGAAATTGTTGTTTACCAGATGTCATGTGGATAATTTATCTACCACATTATGAGTAAATGCCAACTGGACGCATGCTTAAAGTTAGTTAGGCTTTGTTTTCTTTTTATGCAAAATATATGGATATGAGGGAGGCAGCTTGTCTAAAGCAAAGATGTTTAAGCTACTCTCTTTTTTGGCCAATGAATCACATTACGAGTGTAAGGAGGCGGAGAGAGAGTTTGTAACCAAAGCTGTTCAAAAGCTTGCAAAATAACTTTGAACTTTTCTGCAGACTGAGCTGACTAAAGACCCGTTCACACCAAGAACGATAACTATACAGATAATTATAACGATTAGAGTCCACACCAACAAAAGATATCATTCTGTTTATGATAAGCACGTGCCGCAGTTTTGTTGTCTGTCGCTTTAAATGCTCAAGCTCTATAAACTCGGGATGGATTCTTATTGGTTCTCAATGTTTTCATAATTAATCAGATGGAAAAAATCGCCAGTGACATGGGGCCCTATCTTGCACCCAGCGCAACTGACTTTGTACACCGACGCATGTATCATTCCTATTTTGCACCCGACGCACAGCGGACTTTTCCCTTCACAGACGCAAGTTGGTAAATTAGGGAATGAACTTGCGCTCCCGGGGGCGGTTCAGCGAAAAGAGGAGGCGTGTTCCGGCGCAAACGTTCCCTGGTGCTATTTTGCAGTTTCAGAAAACAATTCCGCCACTGACCAGGAAAAACCTAGTCTAAAGTCAGTGCCGCGTTGCGCATGTTATTCATATGCTATTTTGAGGGCGCATGCTTGGCCATAATGTAGCGTGTGCACAACACGCATACACTTTGCTTCTCTCATCTACACAGAAGCAGCAGTTTTAATTTTTGCAAATTATAGGCTACATTATTACAAGGAAAAATATTACCACACGAGGGAAATCATTGTTGTGTCCATGAAGATGTGAATAAATAGGCATAAATCTAGCTTACACATTTACCCAAATTATCATACACCTGTTTAACCGAAGCTAATTTGGGTGTGTTTCTCCATCCCCAATGTCACTTCTCTGTGTTTTACGGCCCTGACGAGAACGTCGGTCTCCTCGGCTGTGAACCGCTCCTGGCGCACGCCTGGCAAATCCGCCGTTATAATAGCAAGCCGCCATGGAACAAGCACGCCTGCTTTTAAAGGGAATGTGAGATGACGCTCTGATTGGTTTTTCACGTTACGCCCAAACCACACCTATGAATAATGAAGCTACTTCAGACCAACACATTTTAGATTTGCGTCGGGCGCAAGAGTCATTTATCCCGCCGGTATAATAGCAACAGCGCCCAAGACCCGCCCACAAAGTTACTTGCGTTTCACGCTTGATACTTGCGTTTCAGATTGTTAAAATAGGGCCCATGGACTTCGCTGTTCTTCTAACTTTATAGTTAATTTTGATTCAATTACTATTACTATAATTTTAGTTTATAGCTATTTGTTCGGAGACAGGTAGTCTCATCTCTTCTGACATGATGTTTTGCGGCAGTAATAGCTATACACGCTGTTGTTTTTGTAACGTTTTTTGATGGTTGTCTACGAGCGTTAAGGCACAATATCGCCACCTACAATGTTGGAGTGTATTAACATAATATCAGCATTTCATTTTTTAAATATCCTAATTATCGTCAGTAACCGGTATATTACAACACCCCCTTAATTGAGACCTTTGATGTTAAAAGCGTTTTGTCCTTATAACATACTTTATTAGCATAGTATATAACGTATTCATTGTGGCGCTAGTTGGAGACCTAAGGAAAGCTGAACCAATAACTCAATATTTACAGTTTGCTACATGGAAAGTGATATTATCCCCAAATCATATTAGATTTTAAATTGAATACCAGCTTCCTATTTACTGAATACTGTGCAGTGTACACAACATATGGCCTACTATTTATCAGTAAGCATTTCACAACCATAAATATTTCAAGCAGTAGTTGTCACATGACCTCATCATTGAAGTGCATTGTGGGATAGTTTTCATCCAGTAGACTCTGTTGTTTACTGCGTGTTTTCGCAAACTGAGTAGGTACTACTTTTCAATAAGTGGCGACCGTTGAAAAAGCATAGGTGCGTCCCAAATCACATACTTATGCACAACTCTCTGCCGTTTTGTTGTATTAATAGTAGTGCGTTCACACTGAAAATATCAAAAAGAAAAAGTACAATTTACCCAGATGATGCGCTTAATTAACTGAAAAAAAGAAGTGTGTAATGTTGGACAGGGGGAGGGGCTTCAGACTCGAGTTCATAGTGTATAAGTGCATAGTGTGTCATTTGGGACACAACTAAAGTTCTAGAGTATGAATGAAAGCCGTGATGTAGTTGTCATGTGACCTACCAGCATCAGTTACGCATTCATAAATCCTCCCCCGTGACCTGATGGGATAGTAAAGTGGCCATTGAATGCGCACTTCATAATCTCGCCGGAAGTAGTTGGTCATCCGGGTACTTTTCTCCTTCTGTTTTATCAATACTGTGAATTTGGACACACTGCTCTCGTCTTATACCTACTATATAGTAGGGAATTATACGTATTCGAATGTATATGTATTTTCTGCAGAAAGAAAATAATGTTCACAGTATATATACTAAATGAGCACATTGTTTACATTTTCATAAACCAGCCAGGAGAATATGTAATATTCAAAACATTAACAATTTCAGCATTTAGATGGAAAGCCATTTGTTGATCCACTGGTGCAACTTACCCCAAAATCATGTATATGATGAGTCCTCTCTAAATTTATGGGTTCATCCCTTCAGTCAGCTAGATTAACCCACTGACACATCTTACCCCCATCACACAGATAAACGCATGTTTTACCCTCGTTTCCTCCTCCTCCTCCTCTGCTGACGCGCTGGTTTTCTTCATCCGCTGCAGTGCTGATTCATCAGTCTCCGCCTCACTGACCCAGTGTGTGTGTCCTGTCGTGTGACCGTGCAGCTAGACCACAGACTCCACCAACAGCTGCCGACAGGCACCGGAAACACACACTCCACCAGCAGAGCGTGCAGATCAAGACGGCTCTGGGATTTCAGACCTTGAGAATCTGTAGCTGTCTCACCATTTCAGTGTAACAAACGCCCTGTTTACACCTGGTATCAAAATGCGCTTTGGTTGATCGGATCACAAGAGGACAGTACTAAATGCACGTGTAAACGGGGTCTAAAACGTTTTGAACTTTTCCACTTTCAACCACTTCCAGAGGTAGTTGGAAACCCATTTGCCGGATTGCTTTCGCATTGTAAATGTTTTTGTATGAAAAATATCCATATTTATAACTTAAATAGCTATAATAGCTAGCGGACGGCCGCAAGCATACTGTGCCAGTCGACTTGTGCTACAAGAGTGACCTCTGACCCGACTCATGACTCATGACCTCTGACCCGACGCATGATGTAGGGTGTAGGAGTAGCGTAAGCTAAGGTGAGAGTTGACGCCTCTCGCGGTTCAAACAAACAGGGCTGGGCAACAAACTCAAGCTCCTCTTCTCTTATATCACAATCCTCAGACAAAATTCTCGTTTTAGACTTATAATTCCTGACCTGTGTTTTGTTTTACACTATCCTCTGCGCTTCCGCGTTCGTCAATATGTCATGCGTCGGGTCAGAGGTCATGCGTCGGGTCGGAGGGCACTCGTCATGCGTCGGGTCAGAGGTCATGCGTCGGGACGGAGGTCACTCGTCATGCTTCGGGTCAGAGGTCATGCGTCGGGACAGAGGTCACTCATCATGCTTCGGGTCAGAGGTCATGCGTCGGGACAGAGGTCACTCGTCATGCTTCGGGTCAGAGGTCATGCGTCGGGACAGAGGTCACTCATCATGCTTCGGGTCAGAGGTCATGCGTCGGGACAGAGGTCACTCGTCATGCTTTGGGTCAAGAGGTCATGCGTCAGGTCTGAGGGCACTCGTCATGCGTCGGGTCAGAGGTCATGCGTTGGGACAGAGGTCACTCGTCATGCTTTGGGTCAAGAGGTCATGCGTCAGGTCTGAGGGCACTCGTCATGCGTCGGGTCAGAGGGCACTCATCATGCTTCGGGTCAAGAGGTCATGCGTCGGGTCAGAGGGCACTCATCATGCTTCGGGTCAAGAGGTCATGCGTCAGGTCTGAGGGCACTCGTCATGCGTCGGGACAGAGGTCACTCATCATGCTTCGGGTCAGAGGTCATGCGTCGGGTCAGAGGTCATGCGTCGGGTCAGAGGGCACTCATCATGCTTCGGGTCAAGAGGTCATGCGTCAGGTCTGAGGGCACTCGTCATGCGTCGGGACAGAGGTCACTCATCATGCTTCGGGTCAGAAGTCATGCGTCGGGTCAGAGGTCACTCGTCATGCTTCGGGTCAAGAGGTCATGCGTCAGGTCTGAGGGCACTCGTCATGCGTCGGGACAGAGGTCACTCGTCATGCTTCGGGTCAAGAGGTCATGCGTCAGGTCTGAGGGCACTCGTCATGCGTCGGGTCAGAGGTCATTCGTCATGCGTCGGGACAGAGGTCATGCGTCGGGACAGAGGTCATGCGTGGGTCTGAGGGCACTCGTCATGCGTCGGGTCAGAGGTCATGCGTCGGGTCTGAGGGCACTTGTCATGCGTCGGGTCAGAGGTCATGCGTCGGGTCTGAGGGCACTTGTCATGCGTCGGGTCTGAGGGCACTCATGCGTCGGGTCGGAGGTCATGCGTCGGGTCTGAGGGCACTTGTCATGCGTCGGGTCTGAGGGCACTCATGCGTCGGGTCAGAGGTCATGCGTCGGGTCTGAGGGCACTTGTCATGCGTCGGGTCTGAGGGCACTCATGCGTCGGGTCGGAGGGCACTCGTCATGCGTCGGGTCAGAGGGCACTCATGCGTCGGGTCGGAGGGCACTCATGCGTCGGGTCGGAGGGCACTCGTCATGTGTCGGGTCAGAGGTCATGCGTCGGGTCGGAGGGCACTCGTCATGCGTCGGGTCAGAAGTCATGCGTCGGGACAGAGGTCACTCGTTATGCTTCGGGTCAGAGGTCATGCGTTGGGTCTGAGGGCACTCGTCATGCGTCGGGTCAGAGGGCACTCATGCGTCGGGACAGAGGGCACTCATGCGTCGAGTCAGAGGTCATGCGTCGGGTCGGAGGGCACTCATGCGTCGGGTCAGAGGTCATGCGTCGGGTCGGAGGGCACTCGTCATGCGTCGGGTCAGAAGTCATGCGTCGGGACAGAGGTCACTCGTTATGCTTCGGGTCTGAGGCCACTCGTCGGGTCAGAGGTCACTCGTCATGCGTCGGGTCAGAGGTCACTCTTCCACCAGAACTAGACTTGTGTACGGCCATCTGCCGGAAGCTAGTTATTTTAGATAATGAAGTTATAAATATGGATATTTTTCATGCAAATACGCATGGCTGTGCTTCAGAAGGCCTTTATTATCCACCTGGAGTCGTATGGATTTACTTTTATGATGGATGCACTTTTTTTTTGAGCTTCAAAATCTCAGGCTCCATTCACTCCCATTATAAAGCTGGGAAGAGCCAGGATATTATTTAATATAAAAAAATAACTCTATTTACTTTTTATAAAAAAAAATTTGTTCGTCTGTAAGATAGTTATACACCTAGGATGGGTTGAGGGTGAGTAAATCATGGTATAATTTTCATTTTAAACTTTGTCTTCAAAGTCTGGTTTGAAGATGAAAAACGTACCAATCACAATGTTTTCTCACCATTCCTGATTTCTAACACACATTTGGCTTAATCTCAGAAAGCAGAAACGAAAGCTACTGCTGTGTGTGTTTCCGTCGTCTCCGGTGTGTTAACAATTGCGTGAGCTTATTCCGTTCATTAGATCAAAAGATCTGAAAAAAACCACATACATTTACCCGCCCATAGACAAAAGAAACCAGGACAGAAGAGGTTGAAAGTGGACTAGACACAGATTAGTGCAAATATACATCACAAATATTGAATATGTCTAATGAATTCGCAAATTCAAATCAATGTTGGTTAATTTTCTCTGGCCATAAAGTCAGTCCCAGTATATCATGAATATTGGATATGTTGCCCAGCAGTCAACTATTATGAAATGGCTTTCGAAACACTGTTCTGGGTAACCCAGTAGTAGGAGGCTTTATCCTAAATCATAAACCTCAGTTCTGACCCGAGTGAAGAATGTGCTCTGCAAGGTCATTCGCTTCACAAAGTGTTCAGATGTTTCAGTTTTAAACTGTGAATATCTGTAGCATCCAAAGCTGTTCCTACAGACCAGTAAACTCTTCAACGAACCCCAGAGCAGTGAGCACAAATAAAGCCTGTAGTGACAGATATAAGCGTACCCATATACGGTCACACACAGACATGCTGGTTTGAGAGACCGCGAGAAAATGTGTTCGTTTACTGCTTCTATAAACACCGGCCATCGGCAGAGTGGCTCCTTCATTGGTGGAAAGAAAAGAGAAAAAAGGCAGAGGAATTCACAGGGAGGGCAGGACAAATTCCTGGACTTATTGAGACTGGAATGTTTTCCCTGATCCAGGACACGCAGGATCTGAAAGGAAACGCTGCGGTCACAAGTGCGCAGATCAGAAACCCATTTAGTCAAGATATTGATGTGAAATGAGGTAAAACGTCATTGCAATTCATTAATAACGGCTGTCAAAAATAAGCCGTTAACTTTTAAGCCGTCTCGCGCCGGTGTAAGTGCGGGGAAAAGTGTTAATGCTTGCGATACTGATGCATCAAGAGGATCGATCCTCATAAAAATATTGATACCAAATGTTTTAAATTAGTAGTTGTGAAGTGTGTGAAAAAAAAATTCTCATTCATCACTATATTACTATATATACAACACAAAAATACACTATATAACTATGTATATAAATGTGGCACTTGTTATATGAGTTTGTGTTTTTTTTATTTTTAGTTAACTTAAATTAAATAGCCTATAAAATGATGGCTTTCAAAAATACTACAAAGTTGAATGGCTATAATTACTCATTTCATCACTAGAAACTGAGAAAAATACAGATATCAGTGTTGTTTCTACATTAATTTGGAGATTCGGTGTGAAAATGTGCATTACAGTATAAAATATCACACATTTTTATGTTGCGTTTTATTATAGAAAAGTGTAAAAGATGAATATCTACAGTTAGCCGTGTCTTAATGTCTTCTAGGTGACTCCTATGATGTTTGTGCCATTTGTTTGGATGAGTATGAAGAGGGCGAGAAGCTTCGGGTCCTGCCCTGCTCACACGGTGAGTTTCTGCCGCTTGATCAGCTAATAATACAGTTTGGGAAGGACTTCACAGCCCTAATATCAGCTAAAGGAATGTTCTGGATTCAATGGTCAAAGCTCGATCAACAGTGTCTGCTTTTTTTGTTTGTTTCTATGACCCAAATTATTAGTTAACTAAATTTATTTTAATAGTTGCCACAAGAGCATTCGCTGAAAATGTGACTCAGGACATTCAAGTTCAGAATAATAATTCGAAAAACTCGTATATATGAAATTTAATCAAAGTTATATATACACACACTCCTTACGGTACACTGTAGGCTATATTCAGTTTTAAAGGGATTGTTCACCCTAAAAATGAAAATTAAGTCATAATTTACTCACCCTGGTGTTGTTCTAATCTAACGCATTGGGTCGTTCTTTCTTTTACGGACCATAAAAGGAGAATTTTTAAATAACGCCCCATATAATGGCAGTGAATAGCGACCGGCGTCGAGCATTTTAATAAAGACGCAAAAGTATCACAGAATGATCGCATGCGACACTTATATTCCAAGTGTTCAGGGGGTTTATGATGGGGTTTGGGGAAAAACAAACCGAGATTTCATGTATTATCCATTGAATCCATTTGCTTCTCTTATGAAGGTAAAATGATGCCATAAAGAATTGCATGCGCAGGGTAAGTTTTGTGAAAGTGTACATTAAAGCGTAAATTAAATTTGCATGCGCAAGAGACCATTTTTAAAGGTGTAAATCGCCTTTCAAGTGCAAGAAAACAATATTCGCAGCATTTTACTGTTATTCGTAAGTGTAATTCATGTATTGTGAAACTGCAGCTTCATGCTAACGCAAGCTGTCGAACAAAGTTGATTAAATTAAGGAAAACTTTTCCACGAAAATGAATTACATTTTTCCAACAAAATCGAATTTGTTGGAATCTTGTTGTATGAACTTAAATTCATTTAGTAATTCCTGCTAGATAAAGTTTTGTCAGGTTAACTACATTTACTTTTTGCCCTGCCTAAAATCGCCAACATTATAATTTTAGCTAATTTGACTCTACAGTTATTTCCATTGATAGAAGCTACTAGTGTTCAATTATAAAACCACTTTTTACAGAGTAATATTGAATATTACTTATGCAGGTCTGCGAGTGAGGTTTACTGCATGCATGTATAGTGTATACTGAGTGCCCACAGCCCTAAACTAAACACAGTCGCCACTCTTCTGCATAATGGGAATCACAACAATTCAAAAACATTACAGAAAGTCCTCTAAGTTTCTAACATAACTGAATATTAAACACTAACGTTAACTAACAACATCTTTCCATTTACAGAAAAACACATAAAATAACACTTTAATCCCTAAATTTACCCTCCTAATGCAGTCCCTTGCAAAGCATGCTGGGAACTACAGATCCACCGCCCAGTTAGTCGTCAACAAAAATTATTTATGTAGTTTTCACACAAATTAATTAAGTAAACTTCAGTTTTAAATATATTAGGTTGATTGAACACAATTAAATTAAGTTGTGACAAAATATTAAACAATCGTGTTAATTGCGTTTGTGTAAAAAAAATAAACTGTTGCAAATGTCTAAATGGCTTGTTGTGTGCATGGGGCAAAAGAGTTCACGAAATAACCCGATTTGTACAGTTGCGTCTTTCTTTTACCTGCTCTTCCAGTTTTGGCGCGATTCTCTCACTCACTGAGTTTTGCAAGCGCGAAGAGGAGGGCGGGTCCACCTTCTTCATCTAGCCAATCACATGAGCTTCTCGCTGACTCTCAATTTACTCTTATCTGATTGGTGCAATAAACACGCCAGTCACCAGAACACATCTTTATCTTCATTTGGCTCTCGTTGCCGAAATGGTACTGGTCCAGAAAAACACACACAAGTTGTGAGAAATCAAGACTAACGAATATGTGACATGAAATACAATGCCTAGAAAAAAGTATCCGTGTAGTTCCTTCACTGAGCCAGATATCACCGGACCGGAACGTTTGTCTGATGACGGATGCGAACGCGATGACTTCTAGTCACGGCGAACACAACGGATATATTCACCTCAGAGAAGAAGATGCATTGATTTCTCATTACGTGTGTTTTTCTGGGCGAGTCGGAAGTGAACTCGAGCGCTAATACAGTCTCAGTCGGTCAGGATATTCATTAAATAATAGATTACATTTTAATTTGTTTGAGGTATAATGGCATACTTATCATAAACCCCCAGAACACTTGCATGGGATCATTCGGTGATACTTCTGCGTCTTTTTTAAAAAGCTTGATGCTGGTCACCATTCACTGCCGTTATGAGTGCGAGCGGGACATTTGTAATAAAAATCTCCTTTAGTGGTCCGAAAAAGAAAGAAGGACGTTATTATACGGCATTACAACAACACCAGGGTGAGTAAATTATGACTTAATTTTCATTTTAGGGAGAACTATCCCTTTAAGATTAATTATACACTAGTCAACATTTGAAGTGGATCAAAAAAAGATCATCAAAGTTGTCCCGAGACGGGAACGGGTGTTGCTCATGTATAACTTTGATGAAAGGTTTCGATCCACTTCAAACGTTGATATACATAATATAGATCACGTTTGTCAGGATCTCTCGCACTAATTCTCTCTGCACCAATTATCAGCCTATCACTGCAAGTGTGTCGACCCGTGGCTGACCAAAACCAAGAAGACGTGTCCGGTGTGCAAGCAGAAAGTGGTGCCGTCCGACGGCGACTCCGAGTCCGAGTCCGACTCCGGGGACAGCGGGGGCGAGGAGAACGAAGCTTCGGAAAACACGCCCCTCCTGCGATCCCTGGCCTCCACCAGCGCCCATTCCTTCGGCACCATGTCCGGCTCGCCATCCCAGCGCGAAGTGGAGTCGTCGGACTACGACGAGCACAGCGACACCACCGACAGCGACGAGGAGGTCACCGTGGAAACGGTCGTCGTACAGCTGCAACAGGGGCGTCCCGACAACATGGAGGCCGACGCTTAAAACGTTAGCCAATCACGACTCGGACTCTTAATAGAGATTCCAATACGTTTCACCATCACTTACAATTTATCGTTCGGAATTTAACATACAGCGATTACTATACAGCGAAATTTTCTACAAATCACGATTTCCCCTCCCCCCCCCACACACACACCCCCCCATCATCAACAAAAGATCCTGCGAAATTTATCACGCACATTTTTGCCAACCTCCGCAGATGAGCGTCACCTCTGGGAATGTGATTTGTGCTTGCTGACAAAAACGCCAAACTCATCTCAGACGTGTATCCGATCGCGAACAACTGCATGTTTTATACGACACGATGAGACTTTATTATTGAACTTGTACTGACACTGATGTCACACTTTTAGTTCGATCATTAACAGTGGAGCCGCTCTAAATATCAGTCACTCGGAAAGTGTAGTCTAACATCATTTATGTACTGTACGTAGGAAGTAAGTAGGAGTTGGAGGTTTTTGATTACCGTTTTGAACCGTTACCGATGTCTGTTTGCCTTTTAATGTTGCTTTACTGTAAATATATCTTTCTGCTCACCCTTGTTTATAAGTAGTCTATATTCATTTTCTCTTCATGAATAAAATACTACACCTTTTGCTGGTTTCGTCTGGTTCTCATCCATCATTTTGGAAAGTGGCACATGGTTTTAAGATTAAAAAAAAATGCTATATAAACATAAGTGGACCTATAAGGGGGAAATAGTTTAGTATTTTTTTATAACATTTTTTTTATAACAGTTTTACATTTTTGTGCAAAAAAAAAAGAGGTCCTCAGAGAAATGTTTTGTGTAATAAAACTTATGAGTAATTTCGATTTGTGTGCAATGAACCCTAATCGCATTTTAGCTTATGATCTCTTTTTTGTGTGTGTGTGAAAAGTCTGATTTTAGTTTGGTAATTTACACAATTTTTCTTTAGGGGGAAAAAGATTGCAGATTTCCTCAAATTCTTTGTTCATTACCAGATAAATAATGAAATGTAGTCCTATTAACACATTTTTTAAATAACGGCTGAAGGTATGGTTAAGTATGGCTACACAATATAATCTACATATCACCATGGTTTACGATAACAATGTTTTTAAACCTTTAAAGATTACGAAAAGTCCAAGTTGTAGATCAACAGAGTAGACTGTTACATACGTGCGACTTATGCTTAATGTTATTAAATGCAATTAGCACAGAAAGCCACCACTCGGACAGCGCTTGATCCTGAATTCAGCTCCGCAGCTTATCCATATCCATGGTGAGTATTCACAAAGAGAAAGCCCACGTGTAACAGTAGTATCTTGGATTTGTGCCGATTGTAAAGTGACAGCAGCCTAATAAACCTGATTCCGTATGTGTGCTTAATGCTAATCAAACAAACAAAATACAAAGAGAAGATCACTCACTGCTCTTGACTGGATAACTTATAGCTTGAGTGTTTTGTTTTTACATTTGATTATTACATTTTCTGTTGTTAAATAAAGCTAATGTAGGCCTACCTGAAACCCTAGACGTTAAAATGACACTTATGTAATCCTACAGTAAAACTGTTCACTTTTAGAGGTTATAGGGATGCTTTCTTCTCACAAAAAGTGAGAAATAATTTGAATGTAATTTAAATTTATTTTACACACTCAAAGCATTATTGTATCGCAGATCAAATATCACATTTTTCTTCAATATTGCCTAGTAGAAAGTTTTCAATTCTGTTTTAATGCAACAATCAACAAAATGGGGGAAAATTTGACCCAAAAAAAGCCCAACTTTTCCATTTTTGTTCGCAAAATAGGACTTTTTTTTGTTTGTGCAATAAAACAACAAATTTGTTTTCCATTAACATTTTCCAATTTTTGTACAAACAAAGCATGTTTCAGTTTATCTACTTTAACTTTGAGAAAAACTGATTCCACATGAAATGACCCCTTAAAAAAATAACATGCAAGCAAAAGAAACAGACAAGTACTTTGGTTGGAATAGATTTATTTAATTTGTCTGTAAACAAGGTGGTGAGATTAATTTATGGCATTTCTTGGTTTATGCATATGAAATCAGACATGTCAGACTGTATCCAAGATGTATGAAAAAAGTACAGGGAAACAAAGAAATGAACTACAGTCGAGAGGTTTTGAACCTGTACAAATATCCCACAAGGCCAGAACTTCTGTAGATACTAAAAACCCCTGAACCAAGAACTGATAGAATCATTTGGGAAGCTGTCTGAATCAATAGCAACAGATTCGCTCTACATTATGGCACAGAATACACATTATGATTGGAGTGTTGTACATTTGGACAGACATGACTCGAAGGCAATTTATCCCACAGTCATGACAATTCATTCATGGGTTAAATTCAATTCAAGTGTTGAAAGAGCTGGCAAAACAAGACCGAAGTCTTATCTGTGACCAGACGCTAGTGTTTTGTTGGTGTAAATAACCCATGCAATGACGAAAATTGGTCCAAATGAAAGAATTCAAACTGTATACTCCAAGCGCTTACACCGGGATACCCACTGTCTCAAAATGGCAGTCGTCTAGAAAATAAAAAATATATATATTACATAAGCTAGCAAAACAAGTGCAATGACGGAATGTCCATGAACATTCAATATGGGGTTGATGGGAGAAAATGCTACCTAAGCCCAAAAATTACTGCACTCGACGGACCGCCAACTATTTAAGAGCTCGACCTCCCACTCCCATGAATGTTGGTGCGACAAAGGGAAAGAATATGAATCTGTCATTCAGGAAGTGTCGCATCTACAGGTTGAGTTGAGGCGTCAATGACGACAAACTTTGGGTTGAGGAAAACTTAAAGAAATGGACATTTGTTAGCGCAGACGGCACATTTAATTTGGCGCTAATAAAAAATTGGTGTCAAGTCAAAAATGCCGCCCATCCTGACTAAGGTCCATTCAAAGATATGCATACAGTCGACCTTTCCCGGATTTGATCTAGGAAAGGGAATTTGAGTTTAGCTCAAGCCCTTGGTAACAAACTAAAACACCCAAAATGTTTTTGTTTCATGAATAAGCAGAAATGAGACACTTACATTTTGTCTTTAAATGCATCATGTTTAGCAATGGAACGTAGTTCCAAAATTGGAACGAACACACTAAATGGAAATATATGGGACGGGGTTATAACGTAATTGGGGAAAGGATGGGTTTGGGTAGAACAAAAAGAAATTAGAGTTGAAAACAAATAAATGATTAAGCAAATCTCTCCTAGAAAAGAAAGGTTAGTGTTGGTAGGAATGAGCAGCTATAGGTGGGCAGGTGTCTTAATATCCAGATTTCCTCAGGTATTCAGCCATTTGATACGCTTTCTTGTTGAGCAGCCCTCCATGGGTACCTTCCTTGCCCATGACTATAACCAATGCTGGAGTACACAGGGAAAAAAAAAAACAAGAACAAAAATCAACAAACTTGAGGGGCGGGGGAAAAAAAAAGAAACAACTTTCCCAACTCAAAAAAGGGATGCAATTGTTGACACAAGATTCATTACCCTTCCTTGCCATTATGATGTCCAAAAACTTTAAATGCATTTCAATGATTGGGGGGGGGGGGGGGGGTAATCTTCACAGCTTATTTTGGGAATGTGGGTGACTTGTTTTTTTTCCCTCCCTAAAATTTCACTACTTGATCAAGAAAAAAAAAAGAAAGAAGCTAAAACCCTGAATCTCTCAAGTATTTTGCCATTGAATATGCCTTCTTATTCAAGCCGCCTCCGTGGACCCCTTCTTTGCCCATTACAAGAACCAAGACTGAAAGAGAAAGACAGAGAAAAGGAAGTTAAGAGGACAGGGAAATCCCAGCCCCGGAGAAAAAAAGCCAAACCAAGATCAACAAGCTGAGATAGGACAGAATAAAAAGCAGGGATCAAGATAACAGGCATGCAGAGTGAAAGAGTGCAGGCTAGAGGAAATACCTTTATTTAGCTACAACTGGTAACACCTTTTAATAACTCTCATTAACATCTCCCGAATTCTGCGAGGTTTGTGGCACTGATCGTTTGAAAAATAAAGCTTTGTTCGAGGCACTTCAGGACCATCGGGAGTGTGAGAGAGAGAGAGAGAGAGAGAGAGAGAGAGAGAGAGAGAGAGAGAGAGAGAGAGAGTAAAAGAGAGTGAGTAAAAGAGAGTGAGAAAAAGAGAGTGAGAGAGTAAGAGAGTGAGAGAGAAAGAAAGAGAGTGAGAGAAAGAGAGTGAGAGAGTAAGAGAGAGAGTAAGAGAGAGAGAGTAAGAGAGAGAGTAAGAGAGAGAAAGAGCGAGAGTAAGAGCGAGAGTAAGAGCGAGAGAGAAAGAGTGAGAGAGAAAGAGTGAGAGTGTGAGAGTAAAAGAGAGAGAGAGAGAAAGAGTGAGAGCAAGAGTGAGTGAGAGTAAGAGTGAGAGAGAGTAAGAGTGAGAGAAAGAGAGAGAGAAAGAGTGAGAAAGAGAGAGAGTGAGAGTGTGAGAGAGTAAAAGAGTGTAAGAGTGAGAGAGAGTAAGAGTGAGAGAGAGTAAAAGAGAGAGAGAGAGCAAGAGTGAGTGAGTAAGAGTGAGAGAAAGAGAGAGAAAGAGTGAGAGAGTGTGAGAGTAAAAGAGTGAGAGTAAGAGTGAGAGAGAGTAAGAGCGAGAGAAAGAAAGAGTGAGAGAGTAAGAGAGAGAAAAAGAGAGTGAGAGAGTGAGAGAAAGAGCGAGAGAGAGTAAGAGCGAGAGAGTAAGAGCGAGAGAGTCAAAGAGAAAGAGTGAGAGAAAGAGTGAGTGAGTGAGTGAGAGAGAGAGAGAGAAAGAAAGAAAGAAAGAAAGAAAGAAAGAGAGTAAAAGAGAGTGAGAATAACTGAAGTAATGACTGACGACGGGCCGCCAAGTTATTCTTCAAATATTTTATTTATTTTATCAATTATTAAAAATGAATGTACTTCCGAGGTGGTAATATGGCACTAATTTATTATCAATTATCCCGCTTATACCACGATCACCACATCTTAAGATTTACATGTTTTTATCTCTAAGTTTTTCATCCTTACAACACTTAAATGAAACTACTTAATTTAAGTACTTTCTTGCACATCTTGGCCATTTTTATACCATCCATTTTCCTGGTTCTTTTGCTGTTGTCGGCTGTAGGGCTGTTTGAAAGAGCTGAATAATGTGTCCGTAATGCGGTGAAGAAACTTCAACACCTTATTAATGTGAATCAAGACTTTCACAGCACTGTGATATAATGAAAGTTATTATAGTGTTACCATTTCGATTAGGTCTGTTGGTCCAGTAAATGACCAAACATTTAACTTATTATTCATTTGAACATTTAAATGCAAGCATGTGAAATCAAAATGCTTCAAATCAAATGCAGGAAAGCAGGTTTAGTTCCTGTCCTCAATGCATGCCATGAGGTATATGAAAGAGATTGATTCAAGAAGGAACATTTTTATTTTCAGGAAACAGGAAATCCTTTCACATTTTTCAAGCGCAAAAGACCCAAGAGGTGTGTGAGAGTAGCAGAAACGCATGCAAACGAGAGGGAATGTACCTCAGACACTTCCTCAACACTTGAGCTCAAGTCTCGTGATCAACCGTGTGAAATGACTAGCTAATCAATGAAATGCTACTATTAGATGTGCTTTATTCCCCCCAAACTCCTGCCGTTACTTTGCAACACCAAATTCTGAAGGCTTTAAATGGCATTTGTCTTCCGTTAAGTCTATTTTTAGCTCTAAAAACTATTTCAAACCATTATTTTCACTTATTAAAAGAGCCCCACATATGAAATATAGTATCTGCAAGAGTTAAAATGCATGATTTCATATTGAGGAAAGGTTGACATCTACATTGCTATATTATCCATCTACACTTGAAAACATAACATACATCAAGGTTTTATGAATAAAAGGTAATTGAAAGAATATAAGAAAGGACTACTACCTTTGGCAGCTTTACCGACAGTAATGTTGTATGTTGGCTCTCCTCCTTGACTCTTCGTCCTGATGTCCATCGTCCAGTCGCTGTCGACATGGAGACTGTCTCGGATGACCGAGCACTTCTTTGAACCTAAGGTCAGGCCGTGGGTGAAGAAACTTTCTCGGTCTTTCCCTACGAGGACGTCGATTTCTGTTGGCTGATATTAGAAAGAAAAACAACACAATATTAACTGCAGAACTGCATCTTCTTGTCTAGTCTTTGACATTTTATCGTGGATTAATGATCAGCCAGATGCAAATCAACAAATGTAGGAAGGCAGGTAGATAAATATTGGAAAGATCCATGCAGATAATTTAGATGAACTGAAGAGAGAGAACTTTGCACTTGACATCAATGAATCATGAAGACTGTGTCAAGAGTTCATTATGCAGTTTTATACTAAACAAAGCCTCTGTAAGTCAGTATTGGTGGGCTGGTCAGTTAATGACACTCGCTGTTATTGTGCAACAGGCCGGGACACAATTGTTGACATCTGCCGGACAACTCAATTTAGATTTTATGAGGCGTCACATGTGTGAAATGCATGAAGCACAGCTCACACCAAAGTCATTTTAAAACAAGCCGTTTTCTGTTGGTCAATGTGGTGAATTTGCGCGACCAATTTGAACTATGAACGAAATATGTGAGGGGAACCTTTTATCGCCCTCACGCTGATCGCGTTGACAGATACCTATTGAAATTACTAGATTTTACCCACAAAATTGTACAGATTTGCGCAAAACTTCTGAAAATGTCGCAAAAAAAATTATTGCGAAATGACAGTTTCCATTAACCGATGTTTTTTTCCTCTCGTGATAAGTCACTCCAACAATCAAGGCAGCGGATGCTAGTAGGTTTACGTATATCACAGCCACCGCACTAGCCATTATCTTTAATGGAAGGAGACGTAGGCGTGTGTACAAAGCATTATTGGCAAGTAAAGCCCCTTATACTTGTGAGCGGCTCATGAGGTGTTTATCTGCTTCAAGGTCTTGATAAACTGTGGCATTTCTTTGTTGTTTAGAATCCACTTTTGTCTTTTACGAGTTTAATGAACTCGGTCTCGTCTTCTGTCCAAACACACCGCGCCTTCTTTACAGAATGATCGACTGTTACGTACGTCAGGTGACCTGTAAATGCTAAAAAAATGTTTCCATTGCAGTTTTGCAAAATATTTGTTTTTCGAATTCCCTGAAAAATCACCTCATGCAAGCGCAAACTCTTTGAGATATATTAGCCTGGGATTCCGCATGCTGCCTTGTGCGCAGCGCGGTTTTATTCACGCTGCTAGGCAGTCTGGATTCCATGGACTAGATTTTCGCCTCAGCGAGGGGACCAATCACAGAACGGGGAGGGAGCAGCAAGACGATGACGACGTCTATGCGACACAACGAAGCAGTTTGTTTATATCTATGGATCCAACATGGCAGCAGACGCGAAGTTACCTTTCGATGCAGCCTTAGATAGTGTTCTAAGTAGTTTAGTCGCTGAACGCCATCGTGTACACATAAATCTCTGACCCATCGTCTTCTTCCTCGTCGAATTTCTGTCGCTCTACATACGTCATCTGGTATAATTGAAACGATTGGCTATGAGCTACGTACAGGCGCATTCGATAGACATTCGTAGCGCCCAATAAACGGCTCTGGGCATTCGTAAACCACGCCTCAAATACGAGAAAATGAACATGTGGTTCCCAGACCACGTCTCAATGAGAAAGATTATTTATTTATTTTTTATATCTCATTATTAACTCTTTCCCCGCCATTGACGGAATTTTCCGGCAATCCGTGTTTTCACTGTTATACTGTAGGTGGCGCTATTACACATCTTCAAGAGCAATGAATCTCCTGATCAAAATGTTGCTTTTTTATGAAACTTACCAACATTCAAGTGTTGATTAAAAAAAAAGGAATGCATGAAGCAAGAATAAAACAGGTTTTTTTGTTTAAAAGCAGAGGCTTTGTTCTTTCTTTTGATATATCGCATGTTCAGATATTCATACAACAAAATATTCTGGGGGCCATGAAATTGTGAAAAGCTTAAATGCTGGCACTGACTGGCAACCTTCCTCAAAAACGCTGGCGGGGAAAGAGTTACGGTGTGGGCAAAAAGGCCCATTGTCAATAGTGTAGCGACGCATGAAGCACAGCTCACACCTAAGTCGCAGCGAATTTGCGCGACCAATAGGGCTGGTTAATGACACAAATGTCACAATTCGATTCAATTTCGATTCCGATTCAATTCAATATTGATTATTTTGGATATCAGGTTCAATATAGGGGTGGGGGAAAAAATCGATTCTTAGATTAATCGCGATGCGGGACGTGGACGATTCTGAATCGATTCATAAATGTCAAAAATCGATTTTCAAAAAAAATAAAAAAATAATTCTAATAACGTAACATTGACGGAACGCAAAAGGCGGAACTCTGAAGCGGACGTGCAGTGCGCGCCGCGGACAGTCTGTGGCGTGCACATAACAGACAGCCAAAACCGAACGGCACCCTCTTCGTTAAAAGCTAACGTATGGAAAATTGGCAATTTCATTGTGATCTATTTAGTATTTTTTTGTATGAGAGCTAATTTCTGTATTGTTTAGTTTTCACAACAATATGCTGTAAACAGATCTGTATGCAATATGTGCAATGCCAGTCACAAAAAGTTACATTTTGACTGTAAGTTACTCTCTGCAGATGTTCATTCACTTTCTTTGTATAAGCTGTTTTTGATTGTGGTATACAGCAAACATTTCAAGTCATAACTCTTTATTATTTAGTTGTGTATAAGAGCGACTTTGTATGTTACTAATTATTCAGAATATGCATAAGTCCACAAGCATTATATGATAGCTTCTGGTACATAATTCTATATTTTTGAACGAAAACTGTTTGTGAATTTGCTACAGCAAAATGTTTTTTTTTTTTTTGTCTGAAGGATTCTATTGCTCATTGGAAATAACAAGAGGATGTTGGTTAGAAGTCTATTATTGTATAGCAAAGCAGATGAGAGTAGATCATGATCAGAAACCTGATTAGAAATCATTATGAATAAAATCGAATTGTTTTGAATCGAAAATCTTTTTGAATCGAAAATCGATTTTGAATCGAATCGTGGCCTCAAGAATCGGAATCGAATTGAATCGTGAGATGGTAAAAGATTCCCACCCCTAGTTCAATACATGCCAAATTTTCTCAAGAAAAACAAATCTCTTAACTAATTCTGTAAACTATGGGAGTCAGTTGTGGCCTATAGGCTTCATTAGCCTACTGTAATATTGAAGGTAAAAATGTACTGATTTGTATACAAACACTTAAATTACACTTATTTATTTTATAATAATAAAGTTAAATGAAATATAAACATTTAAATGGTGGCTGTCATAAAAACCTGCCAGATTTATTCAAACATGCATTCAAAATTGAAGAACATTAACAATTATAATGAATATGCAATAGTGCATATATTTAGCACAATGCTCCTCTCTAGAGTTAATTTTTCTAGAGTTTATGGTTTTTCTGAGGTAAATGTGATGTGACGTTACATGACATTGTTTACAAGCTGATTTACTGACGTCTTTCCACGGTCGAAATACTGATTGAGCGATTCCATGTCACATGATACGGCATTCGATAAGTTGTACTCTACCTTTTAACACACTTTCAGATGCTCATTCATGTTTATTTCGTGCGGTAACTGGTGTTATTTTTTTAATTTCATAAGAAAATGGACGTAATTTGAAATCTGAGACTTCGTTTTATATCAATAATAACAAAGCACAAAGACTCTTGCGATTTATTGGATGGGATGCGCGCAACGTTACATTCATTCATCAACTGAAAACAGGATGACTAATCGATTCTTGGGATTTAAGAATCGATATCGGTTCGTAAAAATGAGAATCGATTAAAATCGAGAAATCGATTTTTTTTTTTTTACCCAGCCCTAGTGACCAACTTGAAGCAGTTGTGAAATCTGCGTGGGAAAATATTTTGCCCAATGGCGAAATTCCCAATCACGTGGATGACCTTGAAAACTTGCTGAACACCCGTTTATGTGACCGCACCTTTGCTTAACTAGTCATGCAGACAAACCCAACAAGCTAGTCAATTTTGACTATTGGTCGTCCAACAAATGACAAAAACTACTCTGACTAAATATGCTCTATTTTGATCATTAATTTTGGATAGATGTTTATTTCTAGAGTGCTCTGAACATTTAAAAGGATATTTCTGGCGTCTGATGAAAGTGCAGCTGAACGGAGGTTATTTGTTCCTTAAAAGGAACTTCTACTCGACAAATCTGGGAAGCATTCTGCCTAACCCTCACACTGGAATGCATTAATCACATTAAACATTGGTTTTGTGTGTCAAATGCTGACAGATCAAGTCTGAACGTGCAGTTCTCTTATTGGTTTCATTGTGTGATGAACGAACGACATCAAAGCAGCTTTGTTTTTGTTCTGGCTCACTACGAATCTACCGAGCCTTTTTCCCCGAGGCCAAAACCACTAAAAGCAGCTACTCTTCGGTGAGAATCAGCCAGCTGATGTTATTTCCAGTAGGTTCGGAAGCGCTGGTATGGCAGTAGACACAGTCTGGACTAACTTTAACTTTAAGAAGCCTTTTTAAACTCACATTTGGCCAGCAACACAGGAAACTAAGAGGCAAAACCCACTCCGAATGCCATTCCCAACCCGCGTGACTGCCTGAGGCTGTCAAGCTCTAACGGAAGAAGTCGTACAGGTTTGGAGCAACATGAGGTGACTCAATTTTGGGATGGAGACGCCTTACAACCACAACTTGATTCATTTGAGCCTCAGAAACGTTCACCTTACTGAATTATTACGAAGCAAGAAAGATCAAATTAAGCATACAACAACTTTTCCAATCTCATTCCATAGTGAAAACCCATTAAAACTGTCAGTATAAGGATTCCTCCACCTTATAACCATTGAATTCCCATGACTTTTCCAGTCTTTGATGTGTTTTTTTTTTCCCATCTTGACAGTTCTTGTTAGAATTACACACCAAGAGCAATTTCTAGTGGAATAAATGTTTCAGAACCGAGCCTAACAAGACAAAAAACAACTCTGATTTTGAAATTACCCAGACCTTCAAATCAGTTTTACAAT
Source organism: Rutilus rutilus (assembly GCF_951802725.1). Lineage (NCBI taxonomy): Eukaryota > Metazoa > Chordata > Actinopteri > Cypriniformes > Leuciscidae > Rutilus > Rutilus rutilus. The sequence goes on from NC_140222.1 coordinate 39,764,977, forward strand.
TCACTAACACTTCCAGGTATTCAATGACCATAGGAACCCTGCAAAAGTCTTCACGCCAAACATCACATGAACAAATGGGGGGAAAAAGGTCTCGTCGCATCCGTCAGAGAAAGTGTTAACAGCTACTTAGGAAATGACGGCGATATAACTTTTATATGACTTTTAAGGTAATCAACCAGCCTAGCTAGCTCTTTTTATTATTGCCATTTCACTCCATACCCAGATAGCACAGGTACGTCAGTGAGATGTCTACTAAAGATATGTTAATCTGGAAAGCATCTGCTGTGTAAAAACACCTGTTAAACGTATTAGAAAAAAAAAAAACTGTTTTACAAATCTTAAACACATCTTCTAAATGTCTATATGACATCTTACAATAGGAAATGTCCTATTGCAGATGAGGAAACACTTTAAAAAAAAAAAAAAAAAAATTCCAGACATCAAATAGACATCTCCAAGACGTACTTGTGCCATCAGGGTATTAATATCCGAATATTAGTGATAAGAAGAAAAATTTAACTTTTAGATATCAATATGCATACGCGATAGACATCGGTTATGGTCATCTTTGGTAGCTCATCTGAAGGCATCTGGAGTAAAACGGCTCTATTAAAATTTAATGAAGCCCGCAAAAGACCTGGATCTGAAACGATGTAGGCCTAACCTGTTTTACAGAATACACAAGTTATGAATAAATGTCAAGAATGTATGCATGTATGTACATGTATACACACACATACGTTATTGCATACTAGCCTATAGTTCACCCAAAATGAAAATTATGTCATCAATCATTCCCCATGTTGTTCCAAACCTGTATGACTGGCTTTCTTCTGTGGAAGATAAAAGATGTTTTGTAGTATCCATTCAATGAAAGTCAATGGCCACCTAAACTATTTGGTTACCAACATTCTACCAGCTAAATTATTATGAATAGTGCAGAAGAAAGCAAGCCTTACAATGTCTGGAACGGCATGAGAGTAAGATATTGATTTAAAAGATTTTTTTTTTTTTTGGGGCGATCCCTTTAACCCGTTAACAAACGTAAAACGAACGTTTACATATTTTAACCTTATAAGCAGCCATTGAATGCGGTCCGTTAAGCTGGGGGAAAGCACAGGACGGTGTGTAAATAAGCCTGTTATTAGATGAATTAACACCCGTTTATTGTGCGCCATCTTGGACTGGCAGGTACTGCGAGGATCCCGGATTCACGAAGGACTTTACGCACATTCCGCGGCTGAATGACCCGTGTGTTCCCGTACACAAGTGCATGAACGCAGTCTGGTTATCTTAGGAGCTGATCGGCCTGTTTGCACTAACAACACCTCCCCTCTTTATGCCTGCAAAACGCATTTCTTTAACTTTAAACCGCCTCAATCTTAACTTCTAACGCGCGACACTCGGTTTTTACCGTCACGACGTCCTGTATTTCGCGTTTTTTTTTCGACAAATAGATCAATTTAACCTCGATGATATAGTGGCAGGATTTAGCCTAAATAAAAAATAAATAAAACATACACAAAAAAAAACCTCATACTTAGTGAAAAATGTTCTCCAAATTAAACATCTGGTGTTCAGTTAGCTTTTGTCCAGCCAGTGTTAGCTTTCGTCCCCACTCAAGCTGATCAGGCCCTGGATTTCAAACAAACGGTTTATTTCGGCGTGTTTTTAAACCAGCGCGTTCAAATCGCACGCTATTCTACGCGATGTAACGTAAAATAAACCGCGTCTGATGCGTAACGTTATTAAATTAAGCGGCATTTCTGCGCTTTACCTCCAGCTAAACAGCAGTTTAGAGGCACGTTGCGAGTCCTGTCTGGGGAGGCAGACTGAAACACAGCCACAGCTTGAAGACTAACGTTACATATGCAGTAGAAAGAGAGCTGTTGCGTTAAGAACACTTATTTACCGTGATGTTTAAGAACGTCCCCCCCTCATTCGCTGCCCACACGTATTTTGAGTCTGAGTTGCACCCAACAATGGCGGAGTCCTGGCAGCTGCCATCCGCCATCAGGTTATCCACGTAGCTCTGCCACGACATGTTCGCCTTCTGGTTTCAAACGCTCCCACACGACACTTGCTCTGAAAAGACGGGACTGACACAGTCTTGTGCGGTCTCAGTTTGCGGTTACCGTATATTTGTGTGAGAGAGAGAGAGAGTCCCGTCCTGTCCTGCACGCCCCCTTCTCTAATGTGAGTTTGAGCAGTAAAGAGTCCCGGCTGTACGGCACTCTGGGTGTAGTCCCTCACATATCCCTCCGCGTAGGCTCGCTTAGACTGCGGTCCAGTAGGACAAAGCCATGTGCGCGGATTGATACACGTTCTGATTGGACGAATATGGGTGTTTAGAAGGCACGTTGTGTATGAGAAAGTTAGTTAATGTGCGTAATATATTATTTAAATACTGAAAACAGTGACATGATGCTTGGACTAGGCTACTACTTATAAAGTCACCATGAAATCAAAACTGTATAGATTCTTCTTTTTTTTTTTTTTTGTATATAAATATTGCAGTATTTATTATAAATGTTTTATCCGTGCACATCGTTGTTTTTTTATTGTTTTTTTTTATTCTTGTGTCCTCGTAGTCTTTAATCAAAATAGACACGTTTTCACATTTCCAGGGTTCTCAGAAGCGGAAGTTGTCGTAGTTGTGTTAAACTAAGACTACATTAAATAAATAAAAAAACATTAATTGTGTGTGCTGCCATTTGCTTAATTAGCCAAATAAAACGCCACAATAGTGTTTTCACAACTTTCAAAAAGAGTTAAAAAAAAAGAACAATAAAAAAACATACAGAGATTGATAATGGCAGACAGAAGAGAAAAAAATGTCAATTTTACCTCCCACAGCCGCTAACCGCTAACACACTCACAGCAGCGTTAACTAGTTTTTTAATTAGATAAAAATGTAAAATAATACAAACTATAGAGTTATAAATGTACATAAATTTTTTTTTTATTATTATTAAAATATAGGAAACTTCGCAGGATTTAGATGCTGATGACCGTTAAAACACGTCATCACAATCTGTGAAAAGGCCCCATAACTTTCCCTCCCTCATGATAATTGTTGTTAATGTATTTTATTTTTATTATTTTTATTTTTTTAAAGTATTTAAATAAATAAAAAAACTACTGGCACGAGAGCGGGACGACCTGTCACTCACACGAGATCGATCAGCGGTCCCTCCCTACATTTATGCTTGTTCGCGAAGAATTTTCACTGGTATACACGTTACAATAGGGAAGAAAATACTATCAACTTATGTTTCATGCCTAATTTACTTTTATTACAGTAGACAGTAAACCTATAGCTTGCCCCTTTTATTACCTTTTCGGGTCTTTTCCTTCAAACAGTTTTGTTTACAGAGCTCCTCAGCCAGCGCCCTGTCCTCGTGACCGCGGTGATTCAGCAGAGACACGCCTCACCGAGTCACCACTGATATTTAGCGTTAAATCAAGACATATTAGCTTCAATCTGAGTTGCAACAGAGCTGGGGAATACATCTGGTTAGGATGGATGGAACATATGTGGATAGTGGAAGAGATTTTATTAACAATAGAGTTCATTAACATCATTTCTGACTGGCTCTACATCTTTGTAACATCCAACACTGACAAGTAAAGCTTATGAAACGTGAGACGTGAAAAAACAGAATTGCTCTGAAATGTTGTCACAAATATAATGGCCTCTTACGACCTCTTGTGAACGAATCCTGTAACGACACAATTAGTCAGAGTCAGTTTTATGGACCTACGTTTTATTTATTTTATTATTTCCTATAGTAGATGGAGCTGCTTATGTTTATTAATACAGGAGATTATTATTATTTTATTTTATTTTATTGTCATATTTGCATCGGCCTGTTATTGCCTGGGACAAAGTACAGATTATTAAAGCAGCGATTCAAATGCAGTATAATTTCCCAGAGGCTTGAACACATGCATAAGCAAATATTTATATACAAAGTAGCTGATATTTTCCATAAAGGGCTATGTGTGTTATTCTTTTTCACAAAGCCTCTTCAGAAAAAAGCAAAACGTTGGTGCAGTGCTGGTCGATTATTTACACATTGTGGTCGTTTACTGATTACAAATTACACAAAAAAATTGTAGTTAGTAATGTGATCTAGATCCCTCATTTAGGTAACGTGTATACTTTTAGATTACTTTTGACCTAACTCATTTATCCCATTGATTTGAATAGATAAACTTGTGGCATATAAAATACAAAGAGAACAAAAAATATATTCCATTCTTTGTTATCAACAATATGAAGTGCATTAAATATTACCGTAGCCTACACACTGGGGTTTGTGATGGAACTGCAGAGGGATTGTGAGTTTAATGAAAAGCTATTAAGTAATTCAATCATAAACATTCAAATAAATAATTTTAAAATAAAAAATAATCAAAATAAATCATTTACAAAAAAAAAAAAAAAATTGTTTACCTGCATGTCACGTGACCATTAACCGACATCCGAGAACCGCGAAATTCGTTTTTATTAGTATTTATTATTATTGACCTAACTTATTAGCTTGAAATCTCTGGGGTTTCTTAAAGTAAATATATTGCTGCTGACAGAAAAGTTGGGGAATCCCTTGCATTGCATGTTCATATAAAATTATGTTTTGAAGATTTTAATGCGTTTGAAAGACGTAAACTCCTCCCAAAGACATGTAATACATGGTTAAATGGTTCACTGAGTGATAATACAAATAATAATTCATGTGGAGCTGACTAGATATTCAATGTTGAGAAAACACTTGTTATTAAAAGTGAAATGATTTCTGTAAATCCAGTGATCAAATGCTGTGGGTCCCAGTTTTCAGTGATAGTCACATGACCAGTGTCTGATGGTGTATGTGTGTGTGTGTGTGTGTGATTCCACAAACCTGGAAAACCTTCTGAACGGATATAAGCAGTGGACGTTCTAGAAAGAAACATTTAAAATATAAAATAGAAGTAATTGGATTATGAATAATTTACTGCCATTGTGAAATAACATGTAATCAATAAAAAAATTAACTGTAGTCTGATTAGGAGTATTTTAAAATGTAATATAATTGAATTACAAGTTAGTTAGTTGACCTGCTGTAGTTGCAAAGTTACTTACAGTCAACAGAATGCTCATCAAATAAAGTGTATCCACGATTTCTCAAACACAAACTGATGCTCAGTTGTATCTGCGCTAGCGACCTCTTGTGAATGAAGCTGGCATAACTACATGAAATGTGCAGATTAGCAACAGTAAAATCATATATATATGATCTATGTTGAGGGATTTATTGCCAAGACATGTTATAACAGGTGTTTTACTGATTTACATTTTGTGACAACAGTCACCACTGAACATGCCATTAAACCAGCTCATTAATAGAGCAAACATATAATATAAAATATAAAAAAGTAAAAAAAATAATAAAAAAAATCAAACATTATTTTGAACAACAATTTGTACATTTTAATAATTAATAAGTAACATAATAACATTCAAAAACATTCAAATTCCCTCGTATTGAAACTGTAGTTCAAGTGCTCCTTCAATATTATAATGTTGACTTTATTGTCAGTGGGATTGGATTTAACAGCTACAACAAAAATATGAGGATTTTGTAATTTTAGTTTGGAAAATATAATTCACAAATACAATCTATTTTAAAACAGCTTTTAATTAGGCTAAGTGTTTTAGTTACTGAGAGTTTTAGTTTAAATATATATATATATATATATATATATATATAGTGCTGCTTGAAAGTTTGTGAACCCCTTGCAGAATCTGTGAAAATGTGAATAATTTTAACAAAATAAAAGGGATCATACAAAATGTTATTTTTGATTTAGTACTGTCCTGAATAAGATATTTTACATAAAAAAAAAAAATCTTTACATAATAGTCCACAAGACAAAACATTTATAAAAATGTATTATAATTTTTAAATGAATTGTAAAACTCTTCAGTTTTCCAGCATCTTTTGCATATTTGAACCCTTTCCAGCCGTGACTGTGTGATTTTGAGATCCATCTTCATTCACTGATGCTCCAGGTGGGAACAAGATGCATTAAGAGCAGGGGGTGAAAACTTTTGCACAGGATGAAGATATATATATTTTCACCCCTGGCTTTTGGCTACTGGAAAGGGTTCAACAAATATGCAAAAGATGCTGGAAAACTGAAGAATTTCCAGGTAACGACACACAGTATTGAGAACCAATGATTCATAAACTTATAAACGGGGTAATTTTTATATAAATTCAGCTGTCTTTGTGTCTTGTGGACTATATGTAAACATCTTTTATGTAAAATATCTTATTCAGGACAGTACTAAATGAAAAGTAACATGCATTTTGTATGATCCCTTTTATTTAGTTAAAATTATACACATTTTTTACCGATTCTGCAAGGGGTTCACAAACTTTCAAGCAGCACTGTATATATATACTACATATGCAAGTGTCAGCAATTTCAAGAATTAATTGATTTGTTTCTTTGACTTAATTCCATAAATCATAAACATGATACTCACATGTCAGTTCAGAACCTTTCCAAACATGTGGGATTTAGTTAAAATGTTTTTATTGTTTTACTGCTCTGCATTTGAAAGTCCAGACCTGGAATCAAGTTGTGACTTTACAGGAAATGAACAAGGATATAGAAATCCTGTTATTTTTGTAGATTTGTAAAAACTAACCTGCAAGCGAAACACTATCATCAAAAGAGATTTGAGACTTGGCCTTGAAAGACGTGAAATTTGTCTTGGACTCCTCAAAAACCACGGCTGGTTTCAGTAGATGTACAGGATGTTCACTTTCCATGTATAACCACAGAACTTTGGCCTAAAACTAACCAAACACTCTCATCACCTTTGAAAAAAAAACTCCCTGACACAAGTCAAAAACCCCGACACTGTCATCCAGATTTAACTCAGTTGAACTTCTCAGAGCCAGAATGAACCAGCCTGTTGTCACACTGAAGAAATGATCAATAAGTTATGACAACACATGTTTTTACAGTGATCAATTCATCAAAATTTGATCAAAACTGAATTTTGTTTTGACAACTTTTTTTGTTATACAAGATTCAGCTCATTTTTTAAAGTCATGTCATTTAAGTTGAAATGACTCAACCATCTAAGTTGATGGTACTTAAAGGGATACTTCAGGATTTAGCATTAAGCTTTGTATTAGTAGAAAACCTGTAGTATTTTCGAATTACCATGCTTCCCTCCCTCATGTCCCCCTGAGACGAGAGATGTATGTATTTTTTGTCTGGAAAAAATCCTCCTCCAAAAATCGTAATTTTGCGTCATCTGAGGATTTTTTGGCCAGAGGCTAGAGAGCCTAAGTCCCGCCCCTCCGCTTCCGGCTCATGGGACCTTATTTCGGAAAAAATATGCATGGAAGTCAATGGCGAGAGACAACTTATCTTTTTATTCCGTCTGAACTGTGCCCTGAACTACACATATGATGTTTGTCAATTTAAAAGGTAATTATGAAAGTCAAGAAAGTCGCAGTTTGTCATAAAACAGAAGAGTAACGTTTAGTTTTATGTGAAAATCGCTCAATGAACTACATCTCTCGTCTCGCACTATGTACGTCACAAGATCCGTTGCTCGTATGTGTGTATTCTGGCTCAAAACACTCAGGCATGACGGCATTACGTTACGATTATAATGTAAGACTATAGAAAAAAAGACAGACGTTAGCTTCAGTAAAGTTAGCTTCATTCATTGAGAGAAAAGGTATGAGGTCACATGTGCGCCTTCTGGGTTTGTAGTCTTTGTAATTATGTATTTTCACAGTCTTATACCTCAGCAGTTTTACATCAAGCTGCGACTTTCTTGACTTTAAAATGTATCTTTTAAATTGACAAACATCATATGTGTAAATCAGGGCACAATTCAAACGAGATCAAAATATTTGTTGTCTCTCGCCATTGACTACCATACAATATTTTTCTGAAATAAGGTCCCATGGTGGTCGACCGGAAGGGGAGGGACTTAGGCTCTCTATAAAGACTACAGCCAGTAGTAGGAGCTGTCCCGCATGTTTTCAACCTGCCCATAGAGGGTGGGATCTCACTCACACAGAATGTACACACAGTGTCAGCCATCTTTTTTTGGAAGCTAAGCTAGCAGGCTCTTGTTCTGTGGAGAAAGCTGAGTGGTATAGGGGTTACCCTCCTCTTTTTACCGGACATGTCCGGCCATCGAGATCGTCCAAAATCACACTTTTTGCTTTCTGCAGTCGCCATTCATTATTTACATGCACACCTTTTGTTTCAATCTAACTGAATTCATTCCGATTGGTGAATCTGAATGCAACGTTAGTGTTTACATGAACACTAAACAAGTGATCGTAATTGAAAATTCTAAAAAAGAGAAACGAGACCGGTGCGTCTCACAGGTGTCGGTCATCAGTAATCACGCCACCGGCCTCTCGTCGTTCTCCCTCAGCCTCGTCCTGCTCGCCACAGTAAACATGATGAATGGCGACTGTAGAACGCAGAAGCCGAATCCCGGACATTTTGGGCGATCTCGAAATCCCGGGCAGACTCGTCACGGAGACTCACTAGTAGCCTAGCCTTGTTGTTTAACTGCCCTCTGTAACCGGTAGGCGTGGCTTGGGAGTGGCCTCCTAGGGCAGCGAAGCAAGTGCATTCTGGGAGTTGTTGTCTTTCATCACAATACATTTTCTGGCTTTTCTCAGTCTAGAAAGCTCCAAATTCAAAAATAATTTCACATTTCTTCTACACTTCTGACCCATTTTAAATACACATTCATCTTTCCAGAGGTGAAGTATCCCTTTAAAAATGTAAGACAGCAACTTTTTTTTTTTTTTTTTTTACAGTGAATTTTTTACAACTTTTTACAACTTTTTTTTTACAACTTCCCATTAAGATTTTAAATTTAGAGAAATTCCCTTCAAACCGTTTTTTTTTTTTTTTTGCATATCTCGGAAAAGCTGTATGAACCGGACGAGACCGCAGAGCAGACAAAGACAGTCTGTATGTCTGGACGTGACAAATAGCACCTGCTTCAGACGCCTGATTCAAAGCCCTCGTGTGGCAAAATGCAAACTGGTTTGAGAACTCGGACAGCCAGCTAAAACAACAAGCGTGTCCCGTTCACCGCGGGACGGAGGCAGAGACAATAAACAGTCACATGTTGTGTAACTTCTGAGTGACACCGAATTCCCAAGCAACTTTTGTTGATATTTTGTAACTTTTATAAACACAATTCTCCTTCAGGATTTGCCGTTAAATCAACTATTTACTCTAGAAATGAGTTTTTAGAAAGCTACATCTGTGTCTTCTCATGTAAAAAAAAGCTTGTCAAGTGTTTCTTTCAGTGTGTCGCCCGCTTTTCACTGGTGTTTGGATCGGGGAGCGGAGAGGATGGTCAAACTCAAAGGCAAAACAAACACAGCCTCCTCTGCTTATTGGAATAGACTCATGCCTAAAATAATGAGCTGAACTAATAAACAAACTCCAGCAAATATGTTTCTGTCTGCACTCGCTGCATTCCTTCTCGCCCCCTGCGTGAACTTTTCCCCAAAGGCGAAACAAAGACGAAGTTGTATTTCGTAACATGATTTAAATGCTTGAAGAATGACTGGGCAAAAATAAATAAATCTGTAGCTATGCATTAATTAAAACGAGATGGAATAACATCAGTTAATATATTTGCATTCTTTTTTTGGAAATCATGTCCTCAGGTCTGCAATGGTTACTTCAGTGTGTATTAAAAGTGAAGTAATAAAACAATTATTTATGTTTTCAGAAGAACTAACGGAAAACCTATTTTGGTGGTGTCCTGTCTGGCTTTCCAAATTTACATAAACCACCTAAATCCCCCTGTGTATGACTCAGAATTTATACAACAAAAATAAATGACCCTTTTGACAGAAGAAAAGGCAGAAATGTAAGATATGTAGATAGCAAAACAACCAAAATATTGAAATATAATATAATATAATATAATTTTATATACGTTTAAAAACATTTAAAATACGTAACGTAATATAATATAAATTATAGGCCTATTATGTTACATTACATAACACTACACTATATTATATTATATTATTATATTTGCAGTGCAGATTTTAAACACTGTTCACAGAACAATAATTATTGTATTGTATTGTATTGTATTGTATTGTATTGTATATTTTATTGTATTATATTATTATATTTGTGCAGATTTTAAAAACTGCTAATTATTATATTATATTGTGTTGTATATTATACTATATTATATTATACTATATTATAATATTTGCAGTGCATATTTGAAACACTGTTCACAGAACACTAATTATTATATTATATTATATTATATTATATTATATTATATTATATTATAATATATTATATTATATTATATTATATTATATTATATTATATTATATTATATTATAATATTTGCAGTGCATATCTATTCGCATGATTCACGTCTGAAATGCGTGCTAGTGTCTTCCATAGAGGCTGCTTCATATGTTGTTGATGTATGTGACGTCGTGCCGTAAAGCAAGTCATGATTCTCACAAGATTTGTCGGGGCGCCACCTCTCAAACCTGCATTGCCCTACTACGAGTTAGTTTACCATCAAAATTATTTCGAAGCTGTTATATTAAGGTACGAATCTTGCATAGTGTGCCTTTAAGTATTATAGTGTTTAATGACAAAACTCAGGAGATCAGACACAACGTAACATTGATGAGAACGGACAGAATGAGGGAGAACAGGGTATAAATACATGGAGGAAACAAAGGGAACTAATAAGCTAATTAATGAGACAACAGGTGAATATAATTATATTATAATATATTGTATTATATTATATTGTATTATATTATACATTTGCAGTGCAGATTTTAAACACTGTTCACAGAACAATAAATATATTATATTGTATTTTTATATTATATTTATTATATTATTTGCAGTGCAGATTGTAATCACAGTACACAGGAGAACATAATTTATAATATAATATAATATAATACAATACAATACAATACAATATAATATAATATAATATAATATAATATAATATTTGCAGTGCAGATTTTAATCACTGTACACAGGCGAACATAATTTATTATATTATATTATATTATATTATATTATATTATATATTATATTGCAGCAGTGCTGGTTTAAATCACTGTACAAAGGAGAAAAAGCAATTAAATGAATTAGTTGTTAAAATAATAAGATTATCAGACACTTTATCTAAGAAAAAGTGTAATAAAAGGGTTTGGGATGTGTGGAAAAAGTATTTATGGCGGCTGATTCCCCCTGACATTTATTTTGACAAGAAAACAAGAATATTGCGTAGCGATCGGTATTCCCGACGCACTTACGTACGCCTGTGCGCAGTCCACCCATAGTCCCGCGCGTGCGCTACGTAGCGTTAGCCATCTTGTGTACAGCAGCAGAGAGAGAGCAGCCGTTAGCTCGACAGACACACAAACACACCCAGTCTACCCTCCACAGACTGTATCAACGCCAGAAGCGGATGGTAAACATGTGTTATCATGTGTCAAGATGTATATTCAGTGTGTTTCGTGGAGGATATGTGCTTTTGAAGACGGGGGAGTGTTGATAACTGAAGGCGCCTCAGAGTCGAGTGTGTCCAGCGACTGGAGTTTCATTCGCGCGAGCGGCCTGAGGGAAACTCTCACACCCGGACATGGCCTTCATTTAGGCCTCGGATAACTCGGAGACGGGCTTGGAGGGATTAAACACACCTGGAATTAAGCTGTCATTGTGTTTGGAGCTTCGTGAGTTTCAATTTAACGGATTAAAAGTACTAAAAATGCGGCGATGAGGACGCACGCGCGCTGACGGGAGCTCGGAGGGAAGCTTGAGTTAGCGCGTGACGCTAACTGAAAATTACATGACATTTTCATATAAGAGGAGTTACTACGTTTAACTTGGAGCTGTACGCTTTAGTCTAACCAGTCGAGGTCGAAGTGACACACTTCACGCGCTCAAAATGTCTAAAATGCCGTCGAAAAAGAAGAGCTGTTTCCAGATCACGAGCGTAACGCAGGCGCAGGTGGCGGCGAACAGCATCACGGACGACACCGAGAGTTTGGACGACCCGGACGAGTCCAGAACTGAAGACATGTCCTCCTCTGAGATGTACGACATGTCCAAAGGTGGCGATTTCGAGCCGGAGGCGTGTGACGCTAGTTTGACGGACGAACCGCTACATAATGACGCTGAAACCGCGAGCGCGCAAGATGGTGCCGTGTTACCTGGCTCTCGTAACACAAGTGCGGTTCACGTAAACCCAAATGTCCGTGCAGTCAGTGGGACAGCAGGCCAAATGAGCCCATCCCAGACTTCATCTTCAGTTGCATCTAACAGCGCATCCCAGGCATCATCAACATCAGTTAGCAGTTCTGCCACAGTAAGTGGTTGCAGTTCCCGTTTCAGGGTCATCAAATTGGATCATGGTACAGGTGAACCCTTTAAACGAGGTAGGTGGACTTGCACTGAGTTTTATGAGCGGGATACGGATGCTTCCTCGTCTGCTCGGACTGCGGATAACGCTAAACAACACGCCGGCACCGTGGACCACAGCGCGGACCGAGACGGCCTAGGAGGTTCGGTGGCGGCGTATAATGCGCTTTCGACCCTCACAGAACCGCATACGGACAGTGGCTACGTATCTTCACTATCTAACCCTCCTGTGGAGCTTCAAAAGCAAACTTTTGGGATATTGCAGCAGGGATTAGGGCATGTAGCCCAGAACCTTTTCGGTGAGGCCCATGCTAAATCTCCCAGCATGCCTTCTACAGCTCAACCACAGCCATTTTACCCTGGTAAACAGGCACAGAAACCTGGCCAGATGCTTCAGACTGTTATCCCGTCTAATCAGGCTGACTATAGGTTACAGAATCAGCCTCTTGGCTCTTCAGTGGCCCAGGGTCCATCACCGGTCCTGACTCCCGCCACGGGAAGCACTCATGTGCTGGGATTAGTTCCTCAGCCGGTGGATGTTCAGGGGCTTTTACCCCAGTCCAACATCAGCGCTGTATCAGCCACATCTGCGGCTTCACAGGCACCAGTGCCGCTCGTTCAGCCAGCAGTAACTCATGCTGTGGTCCCTGGTGTGCAAAATGTGCCTGTTGTTCTGCCCAGTGCCTCTAATACCCCCCAGAGCATGCCAAAACAGCCCCCGGTCCCTGTTGTACCGCCCCAGCAGAACCAGCCTCAGGGAGTCCCGAGCGGTTCGGCAGCGGGACTGGGGGCTCAGACGAACCCCTCTATCTTTAGCCAGCTTCCCGGTGGCGTCGGCCCGGCCGGTGAGAACCAGAGGAGGACAGAGCTGCTGCTCCAGAGCTCGGTTCTCCTGGGAAGAAATGCCATCAGACCCCTGAATCCCGAGGGATTGCAGCTTCCCACGCCTGCTGTCAACAGCCTGTTTGGAATAGCTATTCACATTGATGGGGATGAGGACAGGTAAACCTTTATGCTTCATGTTGCTCAAGTTTTATTGACAATAGTTGCAAAAGAAAATTCTAAATTGTCCAAGTAAACCACGTTTTATTGCAGCTCTTGCAGGTGTTACATTATTTACTTTTAGTTAAGTATTTACTTTGGAATAACTTTTGAAAGCATGTTACCTTGAAAACATGTCCGGTTGTAGGAGTTAATTTTGTCCTAGGTGGAGTTTGTTTGTGTGTGTGTGTGTGTGTTTTGGTAGCACTTTACAATAAGGTTCAGTAGTTAACATTAGTTAACTTCCTTAGTTAACATGAACTAAGAATGAACAATACTTCTACAGCATTTATTAATATTAGTTAATATTAAGTAGCCTATAACATTTACTAATACATTAATAAAATCAAAGGTTGTATTTGTTAACATTAGTTAATGCACTATGAACTAGCATGAACAAACAATGACCAGCTGGATTTTTATTAACTAATATTAACAAAGATTAATAAATACTGTAACAAATGTATTGCTCAATGTTAGTTCACGTTAGTTAATACATTAATGAACCTTGTAAAGTGTTTTTTTTTTTTTTTATGCACATTTTGGATGTCGCTTATTAACTTTACTCACCTGACCCAATTAAAATCAGCAGCTCATTTACATTGCATTGACATCCAAAAAGGCTTCCAGGACAGGTTTGGGAAGCGCTGCTCGTATTTACAAACTCAAATCATGTTACACCAGACGTTTTGAGCTAAATACCATAAGCCTATTTTAGCTAGATATTGTAGTGAAGTAATCCTGATCACCTTGGTTCAGGTGTGTTTGTCTTTTCTTTCTTCTGCTTAACACAAAAGAAAATATTATAGGAACTATTTTGTCTGTACAATGAAAGTCAGTTGAGTTCAAAACAATGCCGGTTTCAGTGGCTTTTAATCTTCATTTGTTTCACAGAATAGAAATGACGAAAACATTGTGAGACTTTGTGAAGGGGAATTGAAAATTCAACTTGACTAGCTGGTTTAAACGTTCTTTGCATGAATAGCTCAGAGGAAACACCTAGCATCAACTGTTTGCTTTGCACTTAGTTTTCCGTCCAGCAAACCACTTTACACTTGCTTATACAGGGCTGCCTGTGGTTACAGTCACCTTTTCATTGGTAAAACATTTGGAAAGTATTAGTTTCTGACTCAAGCGACCTTGTGAAAGAAAAAAAAAAATTCACATCAAATTTCCCCAATGCACTGTCCACTTATGGACAGTTGTGTTGATACCCTGCTATTAAAAACGGTACAAACCGGTCTAAATAATAAGAGCCGCATGAGAAAATAAAGAGCGGGACGTGTTTGATGTTTAAACCGGTTATTGTGCTCAATAAGCCCTGAAAAAGAGCTCAAAGCGCTATGGGCTCAGGCCTGGAGCGCACGCAGAAAGCTGCCTTTGAGACAGTATGTGATCATGAATTCGGTTCTCTTTCAATTATTATTGTGCTTGAATGGTCAAAAATATGTTAAAATACGCGTCCTGGCGAGTATCCACGCAAACACAGTCGGGTATGTCCATAAACATAAATGGTGAAGTTCTAATGTAATCAGGTGTGTTCTAATGTATTGGATCCTTGCGTCAGGTCTTAAAGAGACGGCAGCCTAATTAACCTGCTGCCTTCTGTGTTCATATCAACTAACCTGTGCAGAATTGTGAATGGTTTGCGAATGTGATTGATATTATGATTATGATACAATGAAATTTAAGTTGTCATATTATTCAATTACTTGTACTGTATTTTTAGTTTTTTGCTGTGGTATTGATTCAGTATTGGTAATCGCGCTATTTTTGTCGGGTATCTTATCGAAGTCGTAATTTTGATATCGTGGCAACAATACTGTCCAGTTCCTAAAGATTTGTTTTCAGTGCCACTGTTTCCTCCTCATACGCTTGCCAGCAGAAGTTGAGCTGTTTTTTTCAGTCTGATTAGGTGATGTGTTAGCATGTGTTTCCTATCTTGTGATGTGCAGAAGCTGCGACCCAGTCTATGCACAAGCACAGATAAGGCCTTCAAATGTGTAACATCTGCATGATGTTATGCTACTAATGGATGTTGTTTACTGTCAGCGGTTGGTAGGAATCCAGGAGAAATCTGTACATTCTGTGCTGATGCTGCGCAACACGCCGTCCCCATTTCTGACAGGCTTTTGAGGACTATTCAGAGGTCGACCTGTAACATACTTCGGTTTAGGTCAAATTGTACACATTTTCTTTGCATAAGGCCATTTAATATTTCCATTATTGTTTGATTTTAATGACAATTAAAGTAGAATGAAAATTTCCTGATAATTTACTTACCCCAACGTCATACAAGATATTCATGTCTTTCTTTCTTCAGTCAAAAAGAAATGAAGGTTTTTGATGAATATGTTTCAGGATTTTTCTCCATATAGTGGACTTCAATGGGGTCCAACTGGCTGAAGGTCCAAAATGCAGCTTCAAAGGGCTCCACACGATCCCAGCCGAGGAATGAGGGTTTTACCTAGACAAATCATCGTTCATTTTCTAAAGAATTAAACATTTATATACTTTTTTTAACCACAAATGTTCGCCTTGCACTTGCTGTGATGCGCCACACATTACGTAAACACATTGAAAGGTCAAGCGGGACGTAGGTGGAAGTACCGACCTAGTGTTTACAAAGCGAACGTGCAAAAGCATTTTTGTAAATGACCGATGGTTTGGCTAGATAAGACTCTTATTCCTCGGCTGGGATCGTGTAGAGCCTTTGAAGCTGCACTAAAACTGACATTTGGACCTTCAACCTGTTGATAATCGTTGATAACCGTTGATAATCATTGAAGTCCACTATATGGAGAAAAATCCTGGAATGTTTTCCTCAACAACCTTGATTTCTTTTCGACTGAAGAAAGAAAGACATGAACATCTTGGATGACGTTGGAGTGAGTAAATGATCAGAATTTTAATTCTGAAGTGAACTACTACTCCTTTAATTTAAACCATTTATCTAAATTTTAAAAGGTAGATTTCTTAAGTGCTGTTCTCATTTTAATATGTGTTGTACTTTATGCTGATTTTAATCAAACTAAATTAATACTACTACTATAATGCAGTACTATTGGCTTTTATTTTGGATTGCGTTGACTTTAACTTTTGTGCAGCTCAGATTAGGGAACAAAGATGCAGAAAGAGCTGCAGGAACTGTGTGTTATTTTGAGAATGCTCGGAAATATTGCAAAGTGGGCGGCAAATAAATTCGAGGTTTAAGGAAAGACAGTAAAGCTTAAGTGTAAGTTTTCAAAACGCCTGTGTACCATTATTGATGGAAGTTCATATGCTTTTCCTCTTTATTTGGTTAAATGCACACACACACACACACACACACACACACACACACACACACACACACACACACACACACACACACACACACTCAAATGGGCAGTGTATTCCCCAGGATTTCTGGAAACTACCTTTTTACTTGGTATTTTGGAGGATGTGTGTAAAGCTTAATTTTAGGTCTGCTATTAAAAGGGGGATTTGGTCCAACTAATCTGTTCTCTTGCCTTTTAGACCGAGAAACACCAGCGTTTCACTAGTTAATCTTTTTTTTTAAGGATACCGAAGATCATTGCATCAACTGATGAAGATGCGAGATGTCACGGTTTTCTTGCATATCCTCCTCCGCTAAACACCCAGGAAATGGCCCTTGATAATTTTGACTTTCACTCATCACTTTCTGTTCCCCTATTAACAGCATAAGAAAAAGGAAGTGACCTTTTAACAGATATGAAGATATGAATCATTTTATTGACTTCTTTAAATGGTTGAAGCAACGGTGAGGATTTGCTCCAGGGTTCAGAATAGCTCAACTTTGAATAAGTTTGAACAGCTAGTACAGACTTTTGTCTCTCTCACTTAAAAGAAAGTTTATCGTTCTTTTAATCCTGTGTGGTTGTAGATTTTATCTTCCAAGGGTTGTGCAACTACACTTACCTGACTCATTAGTGCCGTCATTATCTATCAGTTTGTTGATTTTTGAAGAATGAGTGTGGTTTGGCGTATTTCCATGCTCTTGTGCTGTGCACCTGTTTGAGAAATGGCAGTAGCCATTATTAGTTATTAGTTTATTTGTTCATTTGAAACGCAGGTGTGGTGCTGATGTCTTATTCCTCGTGGTAATGTCGAGGTGAGTCAGCCCCGTCGCCGGCTCTCTGACAGTCATGGGTTTGTTGGTATATATACTATGCCATTATGCCTCCGTGTTTTGGAAGGTGTGCTCTTGCACATTGACCTCACAGCTGAGACGGTAACTGACTCATAAAGGCTTCCAAAGATTCGCTGCCTTATGCGAAACATTTTGAAATGTAAATTTACACACATTTAGACTAGGGGTGGAACGGTACACAGAAGTCACGGTTCGGTTCATGCCTCGGTTCAGACATCACGGTTCGGTACGAGTTCGGTACAATGGAGGGAAAAGCAAAACAAAAATGCAGAAGGCTTGTGCGTGTCTCAGGCTGGACCACCAAAGGAAAATAAAGTACTTAAGCCTTGCATTTTTTAAATAAGTTTTATTAATAAAGTAAAGGCATAGAACCAGTTTATTTGTAGTGCACTAACAATAGTTTTATGTAATTAGTTTATTAATTAAATTAATAAAAAGACCTTGAGATATGTTTGGTAATTGTACCTGAATGAATTGAAAATTAATTTGCTACATTTCAGATCAGTATATTTGTTTTCCTTAAAATTTTAATTAACAGTAACAGTTTGAATGATGTCCACATAAAATGACGGAGTATGTTTTTGTTTCCACTGTTCGATCGCGCCTGCGCCACATACACACACACACACACACACACACAAATATAAGTATTTACTTTTTTTTATTTTTTTATTGCGATTCGATATTGCAATATATTGAACATTTTTTAACACTAGACCATCGGGAAAAGTTAAATCATACACTTATGCAGACTGTACATGATATGAGATGAGTCATATTTACAAAAACAAATCATCACATCTTTCTGACTTTATTTCAGAAGCATCATACACTACTACATTCTCTTGAATAAATGATTCAATAACGAATAGATTTTTTAACAGTCACTTGTCGCCACTTAGTGGCGAAACAATGTAATCGATAAATGTGTTATTTGAAGCACCAAGCTTCTATCAAAAGCTGATTCTGATGGCTATCGTAGACATCAGTGTTCATATTTGAACTTTTATCCCAGTACTTCTATGATAATTTGAACTATTGCATCGCCGAAATAATGATACTATGAGGTTGAAAAGACTGTTTGTGAAGCGGTTTCATGACGACTCTCTCCGGGTCAGCGCCAACACAGCTTTGAATGATATGATTTTGTCAAAGTTTAATAGACAGACGAATTGAGAGATCACGTGGGTGTTTGAATCGAGATCACAGTCTTTTAAAGATGAATCGTGCAGCTCTATTGTCTTATCTCTCTCTCAGTATATGAGTAGCGCGAGGGCTTTTCAGTGCTTTCAGTCTCACGTCTCTTCCATGCGTCCACTTGGGATATTACGACACTCAACACTCAGCCAGCAGCCATATCACCCTGTAGCCCAAGACTGGTTGCCCACTGAAGCTAAGCAGGGCTGAGCCTGGTCAGTACCTGGATGGGAGACCTCCTGGGAAAAACCAGGTTGCTGCTGGAAGAGGTGTTAGTGAGGCCAGCAGGGGGTGCTCACCCTGTGGTCTGTGTGGGACCTAACGCCCCAGTGTAGTGATCGGGACACTATACTGTCAAAAAGAGCACCGTCCTTCGGATGAGACGTTAAACCGAGGTCCTGACTCTCTGTGGTCATTAAAAATCCCAGGATGTCCTTCGAAAAAGAGTAGGGGTGTAACCCCGGCATCCTGGCCAAATTTGCCCCTTGGCCTCTGTCCATCATGGCCTCCTAATCATCCCCATATACTGATTGGCTTCATCACTGTCTCCTCTCCACCAGTAAGCTGGTGTGTGGTGGGCGTTCTGGCGCAATATGGCTGCCGTTGCATCATCCAAGTGGATGCTGCACATTGGTGGTGGTTGAGGAGATTCCCCCTTCCTTGTAAAGCGCTTTGAGTGCAGAGAAAAGCGCTATATAAATGTAACGAATTATTATTATTATTATTATCATAGATAGCGACACATTTCATCCTCTGTTTGAACGAAAGTGGCTAACTTCTGTCAACCTCATCTACAAACAAGGACATTTTAGGGTGGCGCTGCGGGCCGACAGTGGGGAAACGGCTTGATTTTGGGCTCGGTGCTCAAGATCCGAGGACATTAACCCGCCCAGCATGTTGTTAGCCCTGGCTCGCACTGGCCCGACAAAGGAAAAGCGTCAATTGGGATCTGCAAGTTCTCTCAATGAACTGGAGTATATTTAGTTTCTTATGACATTTACAGTTCTAGTAATTGACATGGGTGATACATGGAAAAAAACTTGAATATCCGGACGTTACTCTGTGATTTTCCAAGTATAAGGAAGTGTTGTTACTGATAAAATGAATTTAAACGTATCATTAACAACACTTCCTCTGGTTGTTTCTTCGTCCCTTTATTTGTTTCAAGCTAATTTAGGTTGTGAGGGGTTATATTATCTATGGCTCCCTGTTATGGACACTTTTATTTTAATATCAGTTGATTAGCTGGCATCCTGAAAAATAAATCAGAGTATTTGTTTTAACCCCACTTCCTTGAATTAACTTTGAGATGTTTCTATAGATTTATTGTCTTTAGCGCTATAGAGTTATTACTCCTCTGTGTGCAGAAACCTGTTTCTCTCTAATCCTCTGTCAGCTTCACTTTCCTCAGGCCAATTCCACCCGTCATTCGTCATCTTTTGATGGAAACATCAAAGAATATTTCCATGAGCGTTTTGTGCACCATTTGAGTGAATTTCACTAATAATCCGTTTAGGGTTTATAGTTTCCTGGTGTTTCTTCATTTGTGTCTGTTTTGGGGCTAATTTACGCGACTCTTTCCAGCACACATGGAAACTTTGCCAATTTCAACAGAATTTGAGCACAAATCCATGAAGTCCTTTTTTTTTTTTTTGCTTTTTTTTTTGTGCTTTTCTTCTATAATTTTTTAGTGCCTCAATTTACAAGCTGTGGCACATAACTTTTCGATTTGGTTTGATATTGGTTATTGATAACAATTTGCACGCTAATCATTTGCAAAATGCCTCCTCCTCCATTTGCACGTTCATATTAATCATTACATTTAGCCTAAATTGCTCTAAATTGGCTAAATCACTTTCATGTATCAATTAGATTGTAGCATTCTCAGCCCCATTTAACATAATTAAGTAAATCCACAGGTTCTTCCTCAAAATTAGCTCCACAATGTGAAGTTTGCCTAAGTTTTGCCTGTCTTGGCCTATCAATGATGTGCAAGGTGTGTTTTTTTTTTATTGAAAGGTAATGTATTAATTATGAGGTATGATGTTGTTCACCCTTATTTCTTAACCCAGTTTAGTAAACCCTGCAAAACAAACTTTTCTGAACCTTTTTTGTTCCCAAAAACAAATTATAGTTTCTATCTTGACTTTATTGACTTAGGGACCGCTATACGACAGCTTTTTTTGTAACTATAAATGTTGAATTATTAAGTATTGTATTCTAGACCAAAAGTTTGGTGCTAGACCATATTTAAACAGATTTGTTTTATGGATGCTTTAGATTTGATAATTTTCAATACGTCTTGGACTTTTATACCAGTGAAGCCTGATTAAAAAAAAAAAAATCAATAATCAAGGATTCAAGACATTGCCGGTCACAGGATAATGGTCACTTTGTAACATTCAGTGTGTTGCATGATCGACCAAAGTAAATCGAATTAATCTCCTTTTAGTTAGGCTGTATAAACTTGGCCGTTAATCAATGCGATCATTTGTTTTCGGGATCCATGTCTCTCACTCGAAGGCTGTTTCTGTTTGGCATATTCATGCTGAACTGAAACCTTCAGGGCTTTTTCTGGTGACACCGACGCCAGTGCTGTTTTTCACTCTGAGATATGAATGGCCATTCACTTCAACTTTGTCTCGAAAGCCCCTGAGGCATCCAAGCACTTTTAAAAAGCAAATTCGTTTTGATCTTTCCCCTCCAAACCTTTGACATTTATACTTTACCTTATTCATATTTCTCTCTCTCTCTCTCTTTCTTTCTTTTCTTTTTTTATCTGCAAGGAACCCCTCCACTGCTTTCTATCAAGCCTTTCCAATCGGCAGGTCAAAGGCCATCAGTGATGGGTATGATCGCTGTGTGTGTATCACATTGCACTCTTGGCAGCTGTGAGTGTGCATGGAGTGAGCATGGCATTTCTTGAAGTGGTTTCAGGCTCAAGTGTCAAAGGGCCGTGACGCACCAAGCGTGGTCAGCCGTCGATGAGCATCTGTTGGGCTAGTTTTTGCGGTGTGTTCCACACGTCCACCCTAATCGACTCGGCTCATGTCAGCGGGAGTTCACCCGGTTCAGCATGTTGAATCACCGTTGGTGAGAGAGATCGCTCTGATTGGCTGTTCAGTTTAGCAAATTAGTTGCTAGTGCGCTAGTGTTGTAAAAAGAATCGACTTCGGTACCAAGTCGGTACTGACATTTAAAAAATGTGACTATACCAGCATTTCTCAAGCATTTTGAGCGCTGTTGAACGGATTCTTAAACACCTCTGATTGGCCATTGTGTTGATGCGCTCAACATATGTCTGTGATTGGCCATTGCGTTTACCCGCTCAACATATGTCTCTGATTGGCCGTTGTGTTCACATGCTCAACACATGTCTGTGATTGGCCATTGCGTTCACCCGCTCAACATATGTCTCTGATTGGCTGCTGTGTTCACATGCTCAACATATGTCTCTGATTGGCCGTTGTGTTCACCCGCTCAACATATGTCTCTGATTGGCCGTTGTGGTCACCCGCTCAACATATGTCTCTGATTGGCCGTTGTGTTCACATGCTCAACACATGTCTCTGATTGGCCGTTGTGTTCACCCGCTCAACACATATGTCTGTGATTGGCCGTTGCGTTCACCCGCTCAACATATGTCTCTGATTGGCCGTTGTTCACATGCTCAACACATGTCTCTGATTGGCCGTTGTGTTCACCCGCTCAACACATGTCTGTGATTGGCCATTGCATTCACCCGCTCAACACATGTCTGTGATTGGCCATTACATTCACCCGCTCAACATATGTCTGTGATTGGCCAGTGTGTTCACCCGCTCAACATGTCTCTGATTGGCTACAAT
This sequence comes from Rutilus rutilus, assembly GCF_951802725.1. NCBI lineage: Eukaryota > Metazoa > Chordata > Actinopteri > Cypriniformes > Leuciscidae > Rutilus > Rutilus rutilus. The sequence continues at coordinate 39,787,723 of NC_140222.1, forward strand.
GATCAGTGCTTCAAAAACATGTTGTCTTTGACGCTCTTCACCGAGCGCTTACACAGATACACACGGGAACGTTTGAAAGCGCCGTCTATAAGCGGATCCGTCCATCAGTGGATATATTAGGGATCCGCTGATAGACGCCTGCTTTGAAAACGTTAACCATTGTAGCCAATCACAGACATATGTTGAGCGCATGAACACAATGGCCAACCAGGTGTTTAAGAATCCGTTCAACAGCGCTCAAAATGCTTGAGGGAAATGCTGGTATCGTCTCATTTTCTAAATTTCTGTAAAAGTCTGTACTTTTGACAACACTTTAGTGCGCGGGAATAAAAAGCGAAATTGAGCAAAGACAAGACAGCACGTACAGCAGGAGGTTTTAATTTTACATCATCTTACCAGAGCATTCCAGGGCCTGAATATTTTCATGACTGAATACCTCATGAGTTGTTTGTATTGTGATCAGCATGATTGTTATTCAAAATGCTAAGCTAGCACAGCTTTGTTTACGGTTTGTATATCTGCATCCTAGTTTCGGTTTCCCTATTTGAATGACGAATATAGACTATTGAAACCTGCTGATATAGACGTTATTTCCTTAACCACACATGCGAGTTGACAGCAGTAGCGAACCATGACTCCTGAACCTTGGCCCTCTTATCCCCTTCCCTCAACGAGGAAAAAGTAAACTCAGCCTTAACTAAACTAAGTTACCCTTGACAAGAAATGCAACAAGCAAACAGCACAGTTAGTGTCAAGTCATCTTCATTTATATAGCGCTTTTAACAATGTAGATTGTTCCAAAGCGTCTTTACAGAGATACAAGTGTGAGAGTTACCACCAAACTAAAGCAAAATGTGATAAAATGCAAATCCTCATTACACATGCGTCTATTTCAGTGGAATATGGTGATAACTGGCCGGGTTGCAAAATGTATGACACGCAAAACCAACAAAATGTAGGGCCCTATAATTTCCGCGATCACGGAATCGCGGACGGAATCGCGGAATTGGCAAATTAACGCGGAATCTACTGTCAACGCGAAATTAATAAATACAGTAACAAATGTATTGCTCGTGGTTCATGTTAGTTAGCCTAATACATTCACTAATGTAAACAAACCAAACCACATTTAACGCCTCTTAAAATGAGAATTTTGTTTGTTACCTCAATAAATTTAGGGTCATTCCTATTTTATTTGTGTACATTTTACTCATTAACATTAAAAACAATATTTTTACGACTAAAATAACAGTAAAGGGTAAAAAAAAAACTGAATTCCCAAAAATTAAAACGGAAAAAACGGAATTTGCAAAAATTAAAACGGAAAAAACGGAATTTGGGAAAAAATAAAACGGAATTTGGGAAAAAATAAAACGGATTTTATAGGGCCCTAAAAATGAAATGTAAGCCGTCATATCATGACAAATTAGCGACAGTCACTTCCAAATTATAACCGCGATCGTGGCATGTTTGAACCCACCAAGCAATGTTGATAAATAATCCCATCAATGGACTGGAACAGCAGCCGATTAAATGTAACAGACCGTAATAAACTTGTGGTTTGTTTGGGGAAAATGTAGCTATTATGCAGAATTACAGCAATTGTGCGTAACGAGTTGGTAAATTTACAGATTGACCAGTAATTCTGCAAAATGACTGTTTTCTCAAATAAAGCGTAACATAAAACGGCCAACAATTCCAGCAGTAAAGCTTTAGCCTCTTGGTGTTGATGCTGCCATCCGGGTGGATCGCTTGTAATCTCTGCGGATGAAATGCTTTAAAAAGCTTTGTAGGGGTGTAACGGTACACGTATTTGTATTGAACCGTTCGGTACGAGGCTTTCGGTTCGGTGTTCGGTATGCATTTTCAAACCGAACGGTTCGTTGGACCGTTTTTCCCTGCCGACTAAGATTTCGTTATTTCAAATGTAGGTGGGTCGCGCGTGGTAAGCGTGCTCATAATGTAAAAGACGCCGGCGCGACCACAACATTGCCCAACGTCAAATGGCAAATGTAATGTAAGTGGAACGAAACTGAGCTACTCGTTATTGTGTGGTTGACGGACCGTTTATCAGTTTGGACAAAAGCAGCGCAACCCGATCTTGATCAAGCGACACTGTTACTTACTGCACAGCGTTAAGAGATCCAGTAAAGAAATCATTTGAATTCGCCACTTAAGTAATAACATTGCTGCGAGATCTAGTGAGAAACATTCACATTTCTCCGTTATTAACGGATCAAACAGCGCTGACGTGGAAGCCAGGAAGAAACATTGTGCCATGAATGAACTATCCAGTGTCCACAGATCTGCAACATAAACCATGGATTTACTGTAGTAACACTAACTGCAACCATGGAAGTTTGGCAGGAATAGTAGGCTATAATGCTTTCAAGTAACATTACGTTGGTTTTATTTTGACGTTATGAATAAAATTGCTGCCCTCAAATGTTAATCTGAACTAAAAATAGACCTTTGTTTATAACTACTACAATATTAGGCTACATTTCATTTTTTTCCAAGGAGCTGTTTTGTTTTATATGCTCATAAGAAGAGTCTATTATAGCTCCATCATTGCTCAAAGTAAAAAATATATATATCATACTTTATTATGTTAGTTTTAATAAAAAAAATAAAAAAAAATCTCTGGCATTTCTTTCTTTTTGCTGTATCGAAAACGTACCGAACCGCGACACAAGTGTATCGTATTGAACCGAACCGTGAATTTTGTGAACCGTTACACCCCTAAAGCTTTGGCTTTCTGCACCAAATTAAGCTCTTCATTATAAGTTGATCTTGAAAGCAGTGTGGATAATAAATTGGCAACAATGTCCAATAATGTTACTTGCGTTTTCCGTAGTGAACAGCGCTAGCTATTTTCTCGCGCGTCTTTCATTTAACCCTTCACACTCCGACACAAACTGAATAGGCGGATCTGAAGGGTTTATTTCCTCAAAAAGATTGAATTCCTGAAATAACATTACAACTGTTGACTTTATATTAAAGTTTGTCCTTTGTAAACTCTTATTTAAATGTGTTTTAAATAACGGACTTAACATCTGTAACAAGTAACACCCTATTTACGCAGTTATTACATTGTAAATATAGCTACTTTTTTTATATTTTCATTTTTAAGAGATGTAATGTACATCTATAACACTATAATGTTATAATACCTCAGCATTAAATGACTAAAAAGTAGTTAACACTGCTGTGAGGGTGTTTCTAATACAACAGCTGAGAAAAAGTGATGGTGAATTTGACGTCTTTCTCTCTTCTGAACAACGTAATCAATCTCTCTTTCTGTTTTTTCCTCTTTTGTAAAGTCATGGAAATACTATCATGTATTTTTTCTTTTGCTATTGGACAAAATGGGAATATATTTGTTGCTGTAGTCTCCTTTTGACCACTAGTGTACCCCACAGGGATGGAAATTAGCACCCGCCACCAGCCAAATGCGGGTGATTTTGTGTTGTGGCGGGTAAACTCGCTTCACCTACCGGCCACCGTGGCGGGTAAATAAAAATATACTGTTTCACACAGACGGCGGACACTTTTAGAGGACATAAGTGTACGCTGAAATAAAGTCTTTCACCTCAGAAAAACGGACTTTCTTGTCCTGTCACGTCAGCCGTTATCCTGTCCTCGTAGCGAACACTCTTCAATTGCACGCGCATGCGGCGGCGCGCGCTGTGTATCGCCTCACTGTATATAAAGTGCAAAATAAACTACGAGTATGCAACGCCGTTACGTTGTAAATTACACAAAATAAAAGTAATGCAGGGATGATTTTCATTCTATTCATCAGGAGTAGTTTCCATGGTTCATTAACAGTTATTGTTAATATTGTGTATTCACCATGGTAACTGTCGTTTCCATATTAACCCCAAAATGCCACTTTTTTTTCCTTTGTGTTATTTTTTCATATTTTTAAATGACTCTAGTGGCTCATACCAACATTGTATTAACAAAAACTAGTTTGGGACTGCTATTTAATAGCTTTAGCATAGGCCTAATGTTTATTTATTAGTAGCCTACTAGTCATATTCTTACAATTTATGTTAAGTAAAGGAGGACAGTACTTGTGTGTGTGGAAATAGCTGGTTTCAATAAAACTACTTGTGACATGTCATATTTGGCTTTGACTTTGACTGAACATTTGCTCTCACTTTGCGGAAAAAATATTGTGATATATATCGTATATCGATATTCAGCCTAAATAATCGGGATATGACTTTTAGTCCATATCGCCCAGCCCTAGTTTCATTGTTGGGACTAAAAACCTAAAACTGGAAGCCATAAAAGACCACGAATCATTCAAATGCCACATCCAGGTAAAAAAGAGAAATATATATATATAAGAGAGAAAGAGAAAATGTCAATATTTCATTGAGACTTGAGTTTAAATAAACTGCTTAAGTATTGTAGATCTTGTAGTATTAATTTTCACATGCAGTTACACATTGTCGGTTAAAAACAAGAAAGTGGCTGGTAAAAACATTGAGTGACTGGTAGATTTTGAAATCCACCAGCCACAGTGGCCGGTGGACAAAAAAGTTAATTTCCATCCCTGGTACCCCAACTATGACTCCTTCCACTTCTGAGAGCCCTGGAAATGTGAAAATGGTCCATTGTTGACAGGTTTTGCGTTGGCATCTTTAAGGGCACTCGTCATACACACAAGAAGATGTTTGAGTGATTTAGGTTGACCTGTGTCGGTTAGAAATCAAGTGTGTTGGAGCAAACATTTTCTCAACTTTTGGATGTATGACTTTACTTCACATCTCTATGTCAGGGTTCCTCATTTATGGCCCCTTCATGGTTCAGTTTCCGGCAGAACTCGTTTGATAAGCTTTTAAATATAATATAACCTATATGACAAATAATGCCTATGTGAGATATATATGATATGTATGCCGGAATACACAACTTTTGCCCACATTTTTGCCCTGATTTACAGTCTGGACGAGTCTACGCCAGTTGCCAAATGTCAGAGCTAGCATATTTGACTTGATTGATTTAATTGAAAATTGCGATTTGCATGTTGGACAGATTTATTTCAGTCTCCATCCAACTGGAGAATTTTTCAACACCATTTTTCATGCATTTACCAACTATTTTGCATAAGTTTGTTGCATTTGGAATGACCTGAAAGTCTGGTTGTGTGTGTGTGTGTGTGTGTGTGTGTGATCCTTGCTCGTTTTTCCTCTGTAACATTAACAAAGTTTGCAAGTGTATGATGCCTAGTGTTTTAAAATCTGTTCAGACTTAAGTCATGTAGTCTTTCCCATCCTTAAGCTCCTGAACAGATTTTGAATTGGCTCTAAGAGTCCTTGGTAAATGTCTGATTAAAATGTGTCATTTGTTGATCTATTGCTCTTTCTTTTTGATATATTTGTTTGTTTTTTATGTGATTTTTTTTAAAGTACATTGAGTACTGGGCTTTCTTAAACCTCAAAGGCACACATTGACATTTGATTATGATTGAGAAGTCGTTGGTTCTTGAACAAAGGGAGGGTTGTGCTGACAGCGAGCCAGAGAGATTGAACATTAGCGTGACTCATAACTCTGTTGGGAAGGATGGTATTCATGTCAGATTTCTGATATTTTCTACATGTTCGCTCCTGTCCCCACAGAAGCACAGCGTTCAACCGTTTACACAAGTCAAGCCATTGCCCTGAATGAAAATCTGAGGCCTTTTGTTTTGTGACCCACATGCATTTGTAAGCAGGTCTAAATGACTGATTTATTGTGCTGTGACTCACCTGAATTTCCTGCAGAGTTTCATAATTAGATGAACCGAGGTGACATCTTGTATGCAAAACTATAAAACAATTTAACAGCTTCGTTGGTGGTTGCAGCACTTTTAGGAAAAGTATGAGGATAATTGTTCTAAATCATTAGGACAGTATATTTTTATTTTTTTGATGCTTGTCACAAGTTTGACGTCTCTCTGACAGTATTTATGGGACAAGCAAAGCGTGCGATATGTCTTATTTGACTATTTATCCTGCTCTTTTATCTTCATCCAGAACACTCCAGGGCTTTTAGTTACAGGCAGTTTCCATGAAATTACTTTTGTTTGAGAATATTTGCATTTTTACTCATTTGTTTACATCAAGTGCCAACATTTTTTTGGTTGGTAGAATTAGTTATTAATGATACTGATTCCACCAGTTATATCTGTGAGTCATCGCTGTTCCAGAATTACAATATATTTGTAAATTAATGTAGATTATTGGTAACACTTTAGTTTAGGGTCCAATTCTGACAATGAACTAGTTGCTTGTTAGCATGCATATTACTAGGATATTACCTAGCTGTTTATTAGTACTTATAAAGCACATATTAATGCCTTATTCTGCATGACCATATTCTACATCACTTAATCACCCAATACCTAAACTTAACTACCCTACTAACTAATAAAAAGCAGTAATTAGGAGTTTGAGGTAGAGATGCACCGATTGATCGGCTGGTGACCGGAATTGGCCGATTTTCCCGTGATCGGCCATGAACGGCGACCGGCCGGTCAGTCTGACATATGCCGATTTTATGCCGGTCAAATGCACTCGGGCGCCGCATGATTAACCTTTTGAGCGGTACGGTCTCATATATGGGATTGTTATTTCTGTGCCCCTGAGAGTAACGTTACGGTGCCACATTAAGCATGTTCAGTGACGTCGCGTCACTGCCAGATTCAAACTGTGCTTTCGCGTGTTGGCCGACGCTGAGCCAGAGCCGGACGCGTTCAGCGCTGTCATATATCACAACTAAGCAGTGTTTTCAACCTCATAATGTTTATTTTATTGTTCCAGATATTTAAATGCACATAAGCACGAGTAAAACAATACATTTGGAGTTTGTAAAATACACACTGATGTCTGTGGAAGCAGCAATAACAATCTATTCAAATATAATTTGCCGACATGTGTTATTCATATCAGTCAAACAAAAAATAAAGTTTACTCTATTCTTCTCAGTTCACCGGCCACTTTCTTGCATTTATTTCGGGAGAAACTGATGAATTCACGTGCTGTAAATCCGACTGACAGGACAACATTGCGGTGCCCATCTCATGTTGTAGATCAAGATTATTCATAAAGGTTTTCATATGTCTTATTTGACTATTTATCCTGCTCTTTTATCCTCATCCAAAACACTCCAGGGCTTTTAGTTACAGGCAGTTTCCATGAAATTACTTTTGTTTGAGAATATTTGCATTTTTACTCATTTGTTTACATCAAGTGCCAACATTTTTTTGTTGGTAGAATTAGTTAATGATACTGATTCCACCAGTTATATCTGTGAGTCATCGCTGTTCCAGAATTACAGTATATTTGTAAATGAATGTAGAATATTGGTAACACTTTAGTTTAGGGTCCAATTCTCACTGTTAACTAGTTGCTTGTTAGCATGCATATTACTAGGATATTACCTAGCTGTTTATTAGTACTTATAAAGCACATATTAATGCCTTAATCTGCATGACCATATTCTACATCACTTAATCACCCAATACCTAAACTTAAAGGGATAGTTCGCCCAAAAATGATATTTAAGCCATGATTTACTCACCCTCAAGCCGTTCGAGATGCATATGTCAATCTTTTTTCAGACTAACACATTTTCAGTTATTTTAGAAAATGTCTTAGATCTTTCAGTGGTTATAATGTGAAGCAATGGGGTCCAGCTGCTCCAAGTCGCAAATTGTGCATGCATCCTTCACAAAAATAATCCATCCGGCTCCAGGGGGATAAACGAAGGCCTTCGGAGGGTAATCCGTGCGGTTTTGTCGTAAACATATACATATTTAAAACTTTATAAACGAAAATAACTGGCTTCCGGTGGCGGTCGGCGCGCGTTCATGGAGATGGAAGCGTCGTGACGTAGAACGAGCGTGACAGCGCAGCCAGAGAGCAGAGCAAAACACGTCATATGCCAGCATCCATCGTCATATGCCAGCATCCATCTCCATGAACGCGCACCGACCGCCACCGGAAGCCAGTTATTTTCGTTTATAAAGTTTTTAAAGTTTTAAATATGTATATTTTTACGACAAAACCGCACGGATTACCCTCAGAAGGCCTTCGTTTATCCCCCTGGAGCCGGATGGATTATTTTTTGTGAAGGATGCATGCACAATTTGCGACTTGGAGCAGCTGGACCCCATAACCTCACATTATAACCACTGAAAGATCTAAGACATTTTCTAAAATAACTGAAAATGTGTTTGTCTGAAAAAAGATTGACATATGCATCTCGAACGGCTTGAGGGTGAGTAAATCATGGCTTAAATATCATTTTTGGGCGAACTATCCCTTTAACTACCTTACTAACTTATAAAAAGCAGTAATTAGAAGTTTGAGGCAAAAGTCATAGTTAATAGTGAGAATTGGACCCTAATCTGAAGTGTGACCTGAATAGTTATCTTGAGGGAATTGTTCACCCAAATAAATAAAATCTAATCTTTAATTGCCAGACAAAACGAGATATTTTGCAGAAAGTTCAAGCTGCCCTTCTCCATGCAATGAATCTAGTCAGTTATTTACTGAAAATCTTCCATAACTCAGCTTCTTATGATGCTCTATTTTACCCTGACATGTTATCAGTCGACTTATTTTGCAGTGAAAAGAGCAATTTGGACAGTTTCCCAAATGTCGCTCTTTTGGTTCAACAGAAGCTACTGTTTGTACCTGAATGTTTACCCTCCATTTCTCTTTTTTTTTTTGTAAAGATTTTTCCTTACTAAATCAGATTATGCAATCAATTGGACCTGATGAATAATTGAATTGGTTTGACCTTTTTTTTTCCTCTCGGATGTTCTTGGAAATGGCATTGACTGGCTAATTGAAGCACATTGCTGACCACTTAAAAGTCAGAGTTCAAATAAGAGGTTGTTTAATTTTGGTACTTTAAGTATTTCAGCCTTGCATCTTGTTTTAAATGTTAGAATGAAGAAAGAAACCAACAGAGCAAAGATATTAAATAGTTTCTATAGCTTGTCAGAAGAAGATCAAGAAGCTGCTTATCCAACAGGTGAAGTTCAATTGGGCCTTTACTTCTAAAAATAGCCAGACTTGGTTAATGACAGAACTTTGAACTGTGTTATGTAATCAAAGTAAACAAAATATCCTGCAAATAGCCATTTTCTCAACTGGGATATATGCTTGTAGGGAGACCTCGACAGAAACAAGCTGTATACTTCACAGCAAATCAGTCTTAAATCCACTAAGATTGATTGATCAATTACTTAAGATTGTTTTTTGCTTCAATAAAATCAGTGTATTCTTAGAAGTTGGGTTGACTGAAACGGCGTCTTTTCAGTTTCGAGTCGACTAGTAGCCTAGTTGTATCATTTCTCCCGATACTGCCCTCTGTAACCGGTAGGCGTGGCTTGGGCGCGTCCTCGTAGGGCAGCGAAGCAAGTGCATTCTGGGAGTTGTTGTCTTTCATCCACATGAGCCAAAAATACATTTTCTGGCTTTTCTCAGTCTAGAAGGCACCAACTTCTAATATAATTTCACATTTCTACTTCATCAGTGACCCAATTTAAATACACATTCATCATTCCAGCGGTGAAAGATCCCTTTAAGAGCCCCTCTTTTGCACACCATGTGCTTGGCATTGAGTATGAGCACTTGACTTGAATGCGAATGGCTGCCCACTGCTCCGGGGGTGTGTGTGTGTGTGTGTATGGGTAGGCCTAACACTCATATGTCATATGCTTGACTGTTGCACTTGCAGAGTAGAAATTCCAAGTATGTACAAATTCCATACTTGGCCTTTACGTCACTACACATGACTTTTGCCTTTTGCACTGTTGACAGCTGACTAAGTGTATGGGTTGTTGGACAGTTTGACAAGCAAAATGATTCAATGTTAGATTGATTCATTAAAGAAATATTTCACTTCAAAATGAAAATTCTGTCCTCATTTACTCACCCTTAAGTTGTTTCAAATCTGTATGAATTTCTTTCTTCTATTGAAGATATTTTGAAAAATATCGGTAACCAAACAGTTGATGGTATAGTTTATACTATGGAAGTTGGGTTATAAGTTCCTGCTCATTACAGTGGGGTTCATCGACTGTCTGGTTACCGACATTCTTCAAAATCTCTTCCTTTTGTCTTCAATAGAAGAAAGAAATTCATACAGACTTGAAACGTTTAAGGGTGAGTAAATGACATATTTTTCATTTTGAAGTGAAATATTCAATTGAAAAAGTGTGTTCATAGTCTCATCAGCATCTCTATCCTAATTGTCCCCATTAAACAATGAATGCTTGCAGATTTAAATGAGCTTTAACTAAGCTACTATATGCACATTGGCGAACTGCAGGAGGGCCCCTGTTGTAGAGCGTGCGGATGGAGGCGGTAACGGGGCCATTGGCTGATCCACATGAGTCCACCAGCGGTAGGAGGTCACTGATTCTAGGCCAGCTGTGTCCTGTCCCAAAACATTATGCAACAGCTCAACGAGTTAATTAGCGGCGTCTCTCAAGACTCTGGACTTGTTTACAGCAAATGGGTGTTGAGGATGAATCTCTCATGGCTTTGATTTGGAGCTGAAGGAATTACATAACCTTCACATGCCTTACAGGGAAGAGGCCCTGCTGCTTTTCCGTTGTATTTCTATGTAAACGTATACGCTTTTATATACCTATATAGGCCTAACACTCATATGTCATATGCTTGACTGTTGCACTTGCAGCATCTCGCGCACCACAGGCCATTCTGAAATGCCAAGTGCTCAAGTTAAACGTTTCTCGTAGCGATGCATGAAAATTTTGGCAACAAAAATATTTTTGGAGGGCTAAAATAACTGGCTGAAACGGTGATGTTTAAAAGCCCTGATGTGCTCACAGCGGAGGTCTTTTTCGTTCTTCGTTAAGGCGAGACACGGCACGCAAAAACATCGTTTTTTTTTTTTTTTTACTGGTCAATTTTGAGATTTTTGGATATTTGTCTTCAATAACGTCTTCTTTCAGACTTGTGGTGAAAAAAAGTCCGAAATACACATTTAGGTCTTTATTTTACTACACTTTGTCTGTTTGCGTCTGTAGATTTCTCATAAATTCAACAAAAGTTGACGTTCTTAATGATCCCGCTGCTCCGTGATCACTGTCTGCACCCTGTCATCACACACACCGTTAGAAAGCTCTCTCTCTCCTGTACAATGTTGTCGGATCCAAATATGGTCATTTCCTTTTTATCAGCAACCAATCGTGAAAGTAAAAGGGCTGAATGCGCAATCTCATTGGCTGATGATAAATCTTTAAAGCCCGTTTTCTCAAAATGACTTTTCTCTCATACTCCAAGTCCGAAATCTCCACTTCAGTAGCACCTATATACACCAAACTTTCCAGTCTTGTGCCTAGTTATATTATGAGGACATTTACAGAGGGATTTGTAAATATATTATTCCTAGCCTGATTTATATAACATTTTATTCCAAAAAACATGGCGAAAATATATTTTTTTACAGCTATTGACAGTATATTCTGATTTACAGGATAACAAAAGTAGATATCCATAAATCCCTCTGTAATTTTTTTCCCCATCTAATATGTGAACACAATGAAAAAAGCATTTTTAACCTGGCTTTATCCAATACTCAGATTTCGTTTTTTTTTATATGCAAATTAGCGCATATCTAATTTGCATATCTAATTTGCATATTTAAACATTAAATTACAGAAAACTTGTAATACATTTTTTTTCTCATCTTAATGTAGGTAATCAATTGGGAAAGTTTCATGGTGATATCTGCTAGCTAAAAAAATTACCCTATTCACCTGTAGTGTCTCGCCTTAAGGGATAAGAAGAAGTTGGAAATACCTTTGCAGCGATATACTGTTAGCAAACATCCTGAATCCCGACACCGTCCACACTAGGACTGCACGATTAAACTAAATTAAACCAAAATCGAAACCGTTAAATGACCGAAAACAGAGAGGGTTTTTTGGTTGAACATATGATTTATTAAAACAAACTTTTTTTAATAAAAAATAAAATAATTTTTTTGGAAGTATGAGTCTACTTTTTGAAAAAAATAAGAAAAATAAAAGTTGCACATCTCCCATGTGAACAAACATGTCTAATCAGTTGAATTCATACAACCTGAACTTATTTTTATTCTTAATTTATTTCTTATTATTTAAGATAATTATAAGATAAGTCTTATGAAATGTATTTTTGTTTCCTCAGAAATTCTGGGTTGTCTGGTATAATTTGCTTCAGTTATGATGTTGATTCACATTTTTCTAGATTATTGTGCAGAGTGATCAGAGGCATTTTACATACTTGCAAAATATGTAACCCTAAATTTCACTGTTTGTGTCCTTGGCACCAAATGACCAGCTAACATAATTTTACTAATCATATCATCAGCGCATGATTGCTACAAAAAGAAAGAAGGAATCACATTCTGGGGGTTTCAATTGCTGGGGTCAAATTGACCCCAGTGGGTGAAAAATGTTGGTAGATTTGAGGGTAACAGGAGGGTTAAGCTCTCTTAAAATATTAATTTTTAGCAAATATTATTTAGCAAACACTCTGAAGGAACAGCGTCAACCCTGAATCCATTATAGTCCAAAGCAAACTTTTAATACCTTATATACATTTTTAAATTGCTCTTCTATAGTATTTCAACTTGTTAATCTCCATGAAAATTGGCAATAAAGTGGCATTAAAAATTTAAAAAGTGGCAACCAAGTTCATCAGGAGGAAACAATTTTAAAAAACCAGTTTGGACTTATATATATATTTTTATATGAATTCCCTGTGAGTTCAGAAGAATTGTTTGTACGTGTTCCTCTCCACGTATATCCATGTTTGCTTTTATTACTAATTTCAGAGTGTTTTCTCCAGAACCCAGTGTAGTCATTTATACAGGAGGAAGTTAGCTGGAACAGACTGGAATTCAGGTTTTCTTTGTGAGTCACGATGCAACATGTAGATATAATCTACTACATCACACTCATGAACCATACGGTGTAAAACAGGACGCTGAGAATGAGATAAGATGTTGTCAGTCATGTCTACTGATGTTGCAAGAACCACATGATCCCACGACTTACAGGTGTGTTATGCTCATTCATACTAGTGGTCGGCCGATATTGTGTTTTTGATTAGCCTACTCTCTAAGATATTGGCATCGGCAAAGCCGATATGTGACCCTGGATCACAAAACCAGTCACATGGGTCAATTTTTTTTAAATTGAGATTTATACATCATATGGAAACTGATTAAATAAGATTTCCTTTGATGTATGGTTTGTTAGGATAGGAAAATATTTGGTCAAGATACAACTACTTAAAAATCTGCAAAAAAATCAAAACATTGAGAAAATCTCCTTTAAAATCCATTTGTGTTGGCGATTGTGCAGCATTCACGCACAAAAATAAATGTTTTGCATATTTACGGTTGGAAATTTATTAAATATCTTCATGGAACATGATCTTAATATCCTAATGATTTTTGGCATAAAATAAAAATCTATAATTTTGACCCATGTTGTATTGTTGGCTATTGCCACAAATATACCGGCCCGTCAAAATAAAAGTCTGGAGCGCCGTCAAAATAAAAGTCCCACTTCCAACACATCGGCCAATCAGAAAAACGTATTTGCCGATATTTTAAAAATGTTAAAATATCGGCCTTGGCGATATATCGGTCGACCACTAATGCATACTAACGAACTCAGCAAATTTTTTTTTTACAAATAATTCTTAAAAACTTGCGTCTGTTAATCAAGTGCCAGAGGTGGTGAATCCATATAATCATCAGAGGCCTTCAATATTTTAACGTGTATTTTTAAATAAATTCATGACTTTTTTTTTTCTTTTTTTATCTTTATATCCACTAAGTTTTTGAAAGATTAGGGATCTGACTTCCAAGTTTAGCCACTGCATTTTCTGGCAACAACTAGCGCCAATTCAGTGAGATTGAGTCATGATTGTTTTATTTGATTCGTTTCCTAGAAAGTAGACCTCTGGATCATGTGGAAACTTGTGGAATTGTGTACAATCCGGACAGTCTTTCCCTAAAGGTCGTATTTGGGTAAACAACTCCAAATTTAGAAAGGTTTATATAATCAGTTGGTGTGTGTGTATTTATATATATATATATATATATATATATATATATATATATATACACACATACAGTGCAATGCATAAGTGAATACACCCATGCTAAAGTTGACTAAAAAGAGGAATAAAAAAATCATATTTTGGAAATTGAACTTAATGCCTTAATTTAAAAAATTAGAAAAAATCCAACCTTTAAGGACACCAATTTTCTTTGTGAATGAATAATGTATCGTAAATAAATAAATGTTCTTCCTTAAAATACATGGTGCATAAGTTAGTACACCCCTATGTTAAATTCCCATAGAGGCAGGCAGATTTTTATTTTTAAAGGCCAGTTACTTCATGGATCCAGGATACTATGCATCCTGATAAAGTTCCCTTGGCCTTTGGAATTAAAATAGCCCCACATCATCACATAGCCTTCACCATACCTAGAGATTGGCATGGTTTTATTTCAGTTAGCCTAAAAGCTAGTTTGATTTGCATTGAGAGCAACATTATTCATTCACAAAGAAAATTGGTGTCCTTAAAGGTTGGATTTTTCCTAATTTTTTAAATTAAGGCATTAAGTTCTATTTCCAAAATTTGATTTTTTATTCCTCTTTTTAGTCAACTTTAGCATGGGTGTATTAACTTATGCATTGCACTGTATATATAGACACATGCAGTATTCATACGCAGCCAGTCTTCTTGGCAACAAAGACCCAGTGGCCACTGGAGACGACTTGGGGTTAATTGCAGCTTTCACACCTTTTTGACTTAAGAGCAGAAGTGATGTCCCTGCTTTTTAATGCTAATGCATTCATGAAATTAGGATTTACACATGAATGGTTCTAATCACCATCGGCCATTTAATGGAGGATTCTTGTAGACTAAGATATGCTTGACACAGCAGTTTACTGCCTGAAGGAACGTGTTGGCTTTAGTTGCACAGGATTGTGAAAGTTAAAGGCACTTGATGCACTTTGGAAAACGCCTTTTATTGTGTTCATGTTCGTGTTTGCATGCACGTGTGTTTGACGTGCCTGTGGTCCAGTTCCCTGATCAGGGTGCTGTTACTGTCGGAGTTGACACCAGGATGAGTCCTAGAAAGCACGTCGTGTTCCAGAAAAAAGTCTTCAGCTTGTTTGTAGGAGCACTGAGTGCACACAATTAAATTGGAGACTGGTGACTTCTCGTGGTCCTCGTCCTTGAGTGCACTGTACAGATACATTTGATTGAAAAACATTTGTTATATTCCATGTTTTTCCTGGTGTTCGGTGGCCATCGTAAAATATAGACCATTAAAAAAAGAAAATTTTGTTTAGTCATGATAGTGATGTAAAGCATGTGAAAAAATATTCAAATAAAATGTAAGCGTTTATTAAACAAAAATGTCCACCCTGTTAGAAAAAGTTACAAATAAAAAGCATACAATGTTTACTTTTTAAAGTAATGCAAATATTGATACTCTTGTTCATTGTCACTGAATAATTTGTTTTTTTTGTGTGTGCTGATTTTATGAAATTATTGTAAAAATAAAATAAAGAAAACGGCTTAACAGGGTGGACAAGTGGTGTAAAGGATGGATGGATGATTTCTTATGGACAACCAGTTACAATTTTACTGTTTTTTTTTTTTTAACTGGATTTAGATGGGAAACAATATGTAAAACATTGACAAAGAACTTTAAATGCACTACTTCAACTTTAAACACAAGTTCACTCTGTTTCTCTCTGTTGGGTCTTAAACAGGGTGGACGTTCTGACCTAGAATCAGCCAATGAGCAAAAACAAGCTCATTATGTTTCAATATTTTTGTATTAAAATGGATTTTTCTACTAACTTTTTTCATATTTCCCTTAACAGGGTGGACGTACTAAGGTTGACCACATCAAATTTGAAAGATAAAATTGGTAGAAATAGACCGTTAAAATTATCGAGGCTCTCACTCATTCTCGCCCAAGTTGATTTCCCTCCGAAAGAAGTGATGACATCTTTGATATGTCATAAAAAAAAAGTATACTTTCATTTATAGAGAAGGTATTCAAAAATAACAGGGTTGACAGAGGAAAAATTCTGATATGTGGTGGTTCAAAATGCTGTTAAATGTCTGATTTATGTTTTTAATCCACTTCAGACAGCTTTAACATTAATATTGATCAACATTTGAAGGCAGTAAGATCATGATCTTTAACTGGGGACACAAAAGGCACCGTGCGGATCCCAGGAAAATGACCGTTTTGTGTCTGTTTATATTATGTTAAGAGTGTAAGATTCGAGGAATGCTGTTTATTCACCTTTAACCACATTGAAATGTATGTCAGGTTTGTGCATGTTAACCATCTGTATAAATAGAAGCTACAGATCTACTTTTCCTTTGTAAACATATGTACTGAAAATAAAAGTTTTTTTTTCTTTTTTTTTCTTAAATCTTCATGTTTCTATTGTAAGATGTTTAAATGTGTTTACTTAAAATGCATTGAAAAGTCATCTGAATGGTTTTTGTGTGCAATGTTCATCTTGTTTAATAAAACAATCGCGATGAAGAAAGCAGGGTAGAGAACAGCGAGTTCAGGCATAAACTTGAAGCGGCGCTGCTGCGCATGCGCGCCAGCGTTCCAAAAACACCGAAGCGCGTGGAACATGCTGAAGACGTGTGACTCCGCCCCTCTCCGAAGCCCCGCCCCCCCTCGAGACAACAGATCCCTTAAATCCTGAGGAGCGCCTTCACTACTAACACACACTTCTGCATCTGAGACTAGCTGATCACCAACATGCGCTGCAAAATGAGCTATTGTCTACCGTACTCCCCCGGATCCTCTCCTACATACTCCGCCAGACTAATATCATACAGGGCACGATGCAGGTAAATGTTATGATTTCATAACGGAATTACATCGCGCAATGTTTTCTACAGATAGTTATTGCTGACATGTGCTTGTGCTTCGGGTGGCTTTTTCCCGAAGATACACTTTTTTATATACTTTAGTTGTGTGTCTATGTAAAAGTGCATAATTGTGAGAAATATATCTATGTAATATGATTATTATATTAGACTCGCACATGTTGGGTGTATTGTGGAATGAGGGGGATGTCTCGTACGCATCGCGAACTGCATTTATGAACACATCTAAACGCTTGTATTGAAAGTTGTACGCTTATACTAAAACACGTGTGCTCGTGCTGCTTAAGACTAGTATATTTATTTAGCACTTTATATTACATTTATATTAAAGCCTTGATGGCTTTGAATGAACACTAGATCTCACGCAGCGCATTGCACTCTAGACTCAAGACCATCGCAAAAAAATAAAAACAACTCGAAATTAAAGTGTAAAGTCGGACAACTTGTTTTAACGCAATGCTCATGACACACAATGATGTTGATGTGCCGCGCGTCTTCAATGATGAAGTTAGCGTAGATTGTAAGCAAGATCACGTGTCTGTGAAAGGCTATAACAACAACATTGAAGCGTTTGTTTTTATTTATTTATTTAAATTCGGTCACTCTTTTGTATTGGTTAACAAAGGTTTTGCCAACATAAACGTGATTTTACATGTATTTATAAAAATGGTAAATACGGTGCCAGATATGGTAAATTAGACAGCAGCAGTTAACTTAAAGTCCCTCTATAATCAAAAATGTTATATTTGATCACCAAAATGACAAGAAATATATATATTCATGCCTTGAAATAGCTTGAATGTAACTGCTTCATTCAGTATAGGTGTAATCATGAATATGCAAATTAAACGCCTTCAGTCACTCACACCAGCTCAGAATACCTGATCCCCTTTACTGTAGTGAACGCTGCTCAGTGGCAAGTGGGAATACTGGTTTAATTCAGACTTATACAGTGTATGTTTGAACCTGAAACTGATTCAGAAGAAGTGGAAGAGTGAATTATACAGTCGAGGACACCAGTCAGAAACACCAGCGATTTCAAACCGTGTTTTTCACTGCAGTTTTAAGGAGAAAATACTCAGCAATGGTGTTGGCTTATGAATTTGCACATGGTTTGTCTTAAAGCATATTTAAAAACACCACATATACATAAAAAAGAAGAAGAAGATTTTCACCACAGGGGGACTTAAATGTGCTGTAAACATCAGGAACAATGAGCATTTTATGTACAATTCTTGCACCATGCAATAGTATCACACCTTCATAACTCCATTATTAATGCACAAATTCTGAATATGTTTCTTAATTGGCATTGGAATATAGCGATGACATGTGTGTGCATTCCTGATTTTTATCTTGTACCACTGAATGTTTGGTTTTATAGGGTATGTGCTGATAAGCACAACAAGGAAATGTCATCTGGATTTACAATTCTGAGTTATTGCAGATGAATAGTTGGCAGTTCGTTAGAAGTGTGATTAAACTGACGTGATGCAACGTGCCTGACAGGACTTGAGATTATGAGATTACCAATGCAAACGCGTTTCTTCTTTTTCTAAAGCATTGTCTTTTGTGTTTGTCCTGCAGTGCCTCTGGTGCCAGTGTCGTGGCCATTGATAACAAAATAGAGCAAGCTATGGTGAGTATTTCAGTTCTTTCTTTAAAAATATAAATTTTTGTTGTTTTACTTGAGGCATAAAGGGAAGAAACGTCAAGGTCATACAACTTGTCAACTTCATTGAAGTACATCCAATCCAACTTCATTGATTGTTGCACCACATGACATTTTTTAAGCATTTAAAGGGTTAGTTCACCCAAAAATGCAAATGATCTCATTTAATACTCACACTCAAGCCATTTCTTCTTTTAAGCCGAACATAATCGGTTATATCAAAACTATCCTGTCTCTTCTAAGCTTTATAATGGGAGTAAAATGGTACCCGAGATTTTGAAGCCCAAAAAAGTGCATCCATCCATCATAAAAGTAATCCATAATCCGGTTAATAAAGGCCTTCTGAAGCACAGCCATGCGTTTGTGTAAGAAAAAATATCCATATTTACAACTTTATAACATATTTAAGCCCTTTTTTTTGGGCTTCAAAAACTCCATTCACTCCCATTATAAAGCTTGGATATTACTTAATGTACCACAGTTTGGCTGAAAGATGAAAGTCATGCACACCTAGGATGAGGCTTGAGGGTGAATAAATCATGGGATCATTTTACATTTTTGGCTGAATGGCATAAAAGCTTTTCAAATCCATAAGAAACCATTGTGAATACAAAAAGTTCGAAACGTGCACCTAATCACGCTCCTGCTCTTCTCTCCAGGACCTGGTGAAAAGCCATCTAATGTACGCGGTGCGCGAGGAGGTGGAGGTCTTGAAGGAGCAGATCAAGGAGCTCTACGAGAGGAACTCGGTCCTGGAGAGGGAGAACGCAGTATTAAAATCCCTGGCCAACACGGAGCAGTTGACTCAGCTCACCTCCCAGAACAACGTCCCCGGAAGCACTTCTCCCCAACAGACGCCAGCCAACGCAATCCTGCAGGAAGGAGGCGACCTCGTGGCCTTGCCCCCGCAACCCAACGTGTCCACGGCGTGAAGACCTTCACGGGGCTCTGGAGACTTGCGTAAAAACAAAACAAAAAAAAACCTGCAAAGGAGATTTTTTTTTTTCGTTTGCCACTTGCGGAGAGCCATGCTTCGACTTATCCTCGCTGCTTGGCTTTCCCAGTATTAGACAATCATTTTTGGGAGAAGCAAATTTGGTTTGGCTCTTAAGATTGCCGTTTGGTGCAGGCGAATTGGGAAAGAGTTCGGTAGAAGTGGAGAGTTAGCTGGAAGCTAACACTGGAAATGGAGGGTAACTAGCATGGAAAAGCTTGGGAGATCGGTGTGTTTTCCAGAGCCGGCGTGCATGATTAAGTCCTTTCGTCTGTTTAGTTTTACTGTTTGCATATATTTATTAGAGGGCTGCTATTTTCATAATGTAAATTGAACAATGTAACAGAGGTCTATTATATATAAAAAATATATATATATATAGAAACTTTCTTTGGGTTTCTGAAATGTAAGATAATAAGTTTTAGGCAATAATGTCCCCATGGCACAGTTCCAACACTAAAGGTGATTTCAACAACGTCGCTGATGCACACACAAGTCCTGTACAGGTGAATTGGTTCGGGGGTTTGAATGTACATGTGTATAGATTGTAAAGTATTATAAGTATAGCCAGTTGTACAGGTGAGCATCAGTTATCAAGTATTTTTTCTGTTGGATTTTATTACATACTTTCCCTGAGTACTTAAATTCCGGTTTTCGATTCTGAAACTTTCTTTATTTTCAAATCTGGGATTGGGATTGGGATTGGGATTTGGGGGGGGGAGGGAAGAAGCTGTGAATTTGATCATATTTGTAACCAAAGAAGAAAAGCTGTGTACATTCGTTTTGCTTCGCACATTTTCTCGCTCGCGTTTTTATTTTTTACTTCGTCACGTCAAACGATCCTTTGTTGCTGATTAGCATGTTCTGCACACGATCTATCAGACCATTTTCTTACCTCATGCTTTTTTTTTTCTTTTCTTTTTCTCTTCTTCATTAAAATAACTTAAGCAGTCTGTGAACGATGTTTGGTCTCTTGGAAAGTGCAAAGTCCCTGCAACGCGCCAAAAAAAAAAAATTTGAGCCATCTGTTTTCATTTGCATGGTGTTGTTGTACAACTTGATATACAGACAAATGTTTATTACATTGCAGAAAATGTACAAAATAAATTACAATTTATATTCCCAGGTGTAGTTTACACTGATTACTGTTCTTTCAAAAGAACAAGTCGTCATCATAAATAAAAGCCGCAAAAGTGTTTGCAGTTCACAGATATCATTTAAAGTCATTTACCTATAAGGCATAATATGTCCTTTGTTTATAATGTCTTGTGTGCCTCTTGCACTATCGATGCAGCGATCTGGTTTATGTTTTATTTTATTTTTGTTGCCCAGTTTGAGCCAAACAGAAATATTGTACAATCAGTGTACATTTGGTCTGACTTTTTTTCTTTTTTTGTTAGGTTTGCTTGGTTTTCTTTTTTTGTTGAAGGAAATGTAGTATACAAGCAAAATGTATTGTACTTGATCACTGAGCCTTTGAGAATATCTTAAGAATACCCTTGTAATGTGCTGTTTTGAAACGTTTAGTTTTCTGTCAGAAATAAATTACTGTTCCATTGAGAACTAGACTATTTTAAATGTTTTCTAATGTTCTTGTGCATCACACACACACACACACACACACCTACCTTTACAAGCCAACCATTCACTAAAGGATTTACTTAGAAGAATGTTTGTCCTGCATGATGTTAAGACTTTGGTTTTTTGTATATTAACTGACATGAATTGCTAACTTTTTAAAGATGAGTTTCACACACGCACACATGCACACACACACAAATAATTATACTGTTTTAAATAATAAATGAAAAGTACAGAAAAAGAAGACACCATTCACACAACGCATTGGAGCGTTAAGTTTTGGAGTTCTAAAAACGCGGCAAATTAAAAGTAATTTTAGGATACGTTTACACGACAACAATGTACTAAAAACGAAAAAGTTTTTTCTTTGTACAGAATGATGACAACAAAGTTGACGATCCCCAGGTGAAAACGACTTAAAAGCGCTTTATTATTCATGCCATGTCAGTAGTTGGCGAACTGCGAAGTCACTTTGTAAAGAAACACTAACTATAGACTGAACAGGTAATACACATGTGCATGACTTCACCGTTTTCGCAAATTCATGTTTTTGTAGTTTACATGGAGACGCTAACGGTATCGGTTTCAAAAACGTGCACTTTGAAACCCGTTTTCAAAAGTTTGCTTAAATTCAGGCCGCCAAAACGCTGTTGTCGTGTAAATTAACAGCCAAAACGCATACAATTTTCTTAGTTTTTAGTTGAAAAAAGTGTTGTGTAAACAGCCCCTCAGGGTACTTTTACCGTCAACTGTTTTAAAAATAGACAAGTTTTTTGTTTGCGATTTTCGCGTGCAGAGACAGCGTTGTCAAATCGATCCCGTTCACACGGATATGCAAAAACACTGTATTAGTTCATGCCAGGCCAGTGGATGGTGATGCCAGTGTACAGAACACCCGAACAATGTTTTGAGGTGTGGTAACTGGTAACCGTTGTATAAGCGGAATAATTGACTGCGGTTCGTTTAATTATTTAAGCAATAAGCCCCTTAAAGCCGTGTTTTACAGTGGATTTAGAACAGCTAAGGGGAGTTGTTTAGCTTATTGCATTTATAAAACGGTGACTCCATAAAAATATTAATTTTATTCATAAAATAAACAACACACCAGAAACAAAAAAATATAACGTTATAACCACTGATCTATATAGATCAGTGGCAAGGCAATCTTTATTTGAACTAATCATGTCATTTATTTATTGTTAATTCTTTGTGCCGCTTTTTGTCATTCAACGTCTTCTCCAAGTCTTCTATTTCGTCTTGTGCCTGGGCCCATTTCTCAGAGTTGCCATATTCACCATACAAATTAAACGATATGAAAAAATCATCCATTTAGCCTACCTAAATAAATGTTTTCATATGTGTCTCTGACTCTGCTTGCAAGTGTATCTGTGTTACTATGGTTACCAATGTAGCGGATTAATTTCGAACTGTAATCAAACTGACTGGAACTACCTGTGCATTAAACGGTTTTACTGCACACCTTCCAGCCAATCAGAATCGAGTATTTAAACAGCCCATGGTATAATAGAAAATAATGCACACCCGAAATGTAACTGCTTCGGGTCGTGACCACATTACCACCCCAGGTGTGCATTATTCTCTAATACTTCAACTGACCGGAGTCAATTATTATACACTAGTCAACATTTGAAGTGGATCAAAAAAGTTAATCAAAATTGTCCAAAGACAAGAACGGGTATTGTTCAAATTTCATGTATAACTTTGATGAAAGGTTTTGATCCACTTCAAATGTTGACTACTGTATTATATTATATTATATTATATTATATTATATTATATTATATTATATTATATTATATTATATTATATTATATTATCTTATAGTTTGATGTAGTAAATAATGTATTTTAAAAAGAATATACTTAAGTGCGAACTGAATGCAATGTTTTTGGACACTTAGTTGAAATGAAAATGTGTTATAGTTAAAATATTTTAGACTTTGCCAATTTTATCTTTTAAAATTGCAGCTTGCACAATCCTAACATAAATTTTACCTTCAGAAGCAAAATGGAAATATCCTGCCCTTGGCTCTAACTGTCAATGCAAAGAGCCTTAAAATGTCTTGATTTTCATGTGTCAGCTTGACATGACTCGTGGAATATCTCCTGTTGTAGTTCAGTGTCCCTGTACTGAAGTTACTGATATAAACACGCCTAACACCATCTAGAAAATATTGTTGAACAGCGCCACCGTGTGGTCAACATGAGGCAATATCAAATATTTGTTTGAACAACCAATTTGAAAAATTAACAACAGAGTAACAAGTTGAAAAACTGTTTCAATTTCGTTTTTAAAGTTTTGTTTCTTTCTTGGTTTCTCTTTGCTGGAGATAAAATATGGCTTCCACATAGAATAATATTGTATTAGCTTAGATGGAAATTTCACTGGTTCCGTTTATTTATTTCAAGTCATATTCTGAATTTTAGTTGTTTAGTTATTTTCAATTGTTAGTAAATATTTTTGCTGGTGTTTACATTAATGAGGTTACACATAATATATGGGTCATTTCTCAAATAGCCATTAGGCTATTATTTGTCATATATATAAGGTTATATTATATTCAAAAACTAGTTCTGCAGGAAGCTGAACCACGAAGGGTTCATAAATGAGGAACCCTTACATAGACATTCAAATGTACCAAAATAGTGCATTATGCTTTTAATCCATAAAATCCTCCATTTCGCTTTTATTTTGAAAAGTTGATCTGCTTCCGCTATTTCAAGAATGCTCATCTCTGACGTCACATCCGCCTATCTTGTTATGGTGCAGGACGCCCAGTGGAAACACCTACTACCTGTCCGGACACTTTCTGCGCTTAAATCTGACCTAAACTCCAAATCAAGCCGTTTCTTGGGGTGGAGATGGACATATCCGTGGAGGCGGAAGATGGAGAGCGCAGGTAAATAAAAACGCTTGAAATGCACAGTAGTCCTGAGTTTGACAGCTAGACCCACAGCTTTAGTTTTGGAGATTATTGTGCTTAACTAAGCAGTTTTAGCACCTCTTACTCCTGTTTATATATATATTTAAGAACATTTAACTGATATATGTGAAATAACAATCTTGTTTGCTGAGAAAGCTATCGATTGCAGCTTTCATATGAGCTAGCCGGCTAGTGAAGTTGTAAATCCTACTATGGTATAGACGTCCTTTTTGAATATTAATTACGTCGCGAGACGCTATTCATCAATGCTATCATCTGATTGGCTGAACTGTGGATATTAGTAAGTGGCGGCAGTCAGTTCTGCAGAATCAACCAATGGGAGGCGCTCCCGCAAGAGTTGGAGTGTGACCTAATTAATATTAATGAGGCAGACCCTCTTCATAGTGCGATTCAGCATCGTATGTTCTAGCAGTTTTCAGCAGACCGACTTAAAAACAACATATGACAACAACAGTCTTGTGACTCGCTCACAATTAGCTGTTAAATAGCAGAGGTAACCGCGAAATTTAATTTTATGCTGGTATTTTTCCAAAGTTATTTGCACGACGAGCCTCCAAAAACTCACACTCATAAAATGACATTACAGAAACTCTTGTTATTTTGGCTCCTAATAACCTGATGAAACATTTAAAAAAACAAGTACACTTCAAGAGTAGCCTACTTATTATGGAAATAATGTATTTTAAAAAGAATATACTTAAGTGCGAACTGAATGCAATGTTTTTGGACACTTAATTGCAGGTTTATTGCAATAAAATGAAAATGTGTTATAGTTCAAATTATATTTTAGATTTTGCCAATTTTATCTTTTAAATTTGATGTGGTCAACCTTAGTACGTCCATCCTGTTAAGGGAAATATGAAAAAAGTTAGTAGAAAAATCATATTTTTTTATATAATATTGTTTAATCATATTTAATAAACCTTCTGTGTTTGCTTGTTTTTGCTCATTGGCTGATTTTATGTCAGAATATCCACCCTGTTTTATCAGAAGAGCCAACAGAGAGGTCACAGAGTGAACATAGTGATTGTGAAAGTAATTTATGTTTAAAGTTGAAGTGCATTTAAATTTCGTTGGCAATGTTTTACATATTGTTTCCCATGGAAGTAAAATAATGGCAAATGTTTTTGAAACAAAAAAGCTTTTGTTAAATTGCACAACTTGAAAAACATGCTTTGCATTAACCGTGCTTGCATGAACGTGGTTGTATATTTAAGCTGTGAATATTTCAATTCCATACATTTCACACACATTTTCATTATTAAAAATTCAATAATCCTCCATATTCAGATTTCACTTCCAAAATATTCCTTATGTTTAAAAACAGACCCTATGATTTTCAACTAGGCAATTTTCAGTCCATTTTATTTCACTTCCACAAATTCATTGGTTCAAATTCGACAGAAAATTCAACATTTCACATCAGTTTGTAACTTTAGAGACAGTCCCTTAATATTTAGTAATGAAAATGTGTATGAAATGTTAGGAATTGAAATATTCACAGCTTAAAAATACAACCATGTTGAATTTCAGCCCATAAAAATGCAAGTCGTAAAAATACAATCCATTAAAATGTAAACACGGTTAATGCAAATTCGATGCATCGTGAATCTGTTAGCATTTTTTTCACCCTGTTATAATTTTTCCCACCCTTTTGTCATTTTGTCCACCCTGTTATAGGGCTGGGACATTAAATCGATGCATCGTGAATCTGTTTTATCATTTTTTCCACCCTATTATCATTTTTTTCACCCTGTTATCATTTTGTCCATCCTGTTATAGGGCTGGGACATTAAATCGATGCGTGAATCTCTGTTATAATTTTTTCCACCGTTATAATTTTTTTCCACCCTGTTATCATTTTGTCCACCCTGTTATAGGGCTGGGACATTAAATCGATGCGTGAATCTCTGTTATAATTTTTTCCACCGTTATAATTTTTTTCCACCCTGTTATCATTTTGTCCATCCTGTTATAGGGCTGGGACATTAAATCGATGCATCGTGAATCTCTGTTATCATTTTTTCCACCGTTATAATTTTTTTCCACCCTGTTATCATTTTGTCCACCCTGTTATAGGGCTGGGACATTAAATCGATGCATCGTGAATCTCTGTTATCATTTTTTTCACCCTGTTATCATTTTGTCCACCCTGTTATAGGGCTGGGACATTAAATCGATGCATCGTGAATCTCTGTTATCATTTTTTTCACCCTGTTATCATTTTGTCCACCCTGTTATAGGGCTGGGACATTAAATCGATGCATCGTGAATCTCTGTTATCATTTTTTCCACCCTATTATCATTTTTTTTCACCCTGTTATCATTTTGTCCACCCTGTTATAGGGCTGGGACATTAAATCGATGCATCGTGAATCTCTGTTATAATTTTTTCCACCCTATTATCATTTTTTTTCACCCTGTTATCATTTTGTCCACCCTGTTATAAGGCTGGGACATTAAATCGATGCATCGTGAATCTCTGGTATCATTTTTTCCACCCTGTTATCATTTTTCTCCACCCTGTTATCAACCTGATATCATTTTGTCCACCCAGTTATAATTTTTTCCACCCTGTTATCATTTTGTCCACCCTGTTATCGGTTTTCCACCCTATTATAATTTTTTCACCCTGTTATCATTTTCCCCACCATTTTATCATTTTGTCCACTCTGTTATAGGGCTGGGACAATAAATCAATGCATCGTGAATCTCTGTTATAATTTTGTCCACCCTGTTATCATTTTGTCCACCCTGTTATCAGCTTGTCCACTCTGTTAAGCAGTTTTTTTTACAATAATTTCATAAAATCAGCACAAAAAAATCATTAATAAATTTACTAGAGTATCAAATTATGTAGTACTTTAAAAAGTTAACAAAAAGGCCTTTTAGGCATTCAATACCTTTTATCTGTTCAATACAGTTCAATACATTAAGGGCACTTCTTTTTCACAACACTCTCTTGTGGCAGTAGTATTGCAGTGTGAGGCACGCTATGTGTTTATAAATATGTAGTGGCAATTTACATACGTGTCATTTCAGATGGGAACACTGGAAACTTCTGTCGAATCTAAAGACGACTGTTGAAGGGCTGCTGTCGACCAACAACCCTAATGTGTGGTCCCGCTATGGGGGTCTTCAGCGCCTGCATAAGGACATGAACAACATCCTGGGCCATGGCCTCAAACAAGAACAGGTATGGTAAAAAACAAGATAGAAATGTCTCTGTGTTTCATGAAAGTCCTGCGGAAACCCCAGGAATGTGTCCTAAAACCACAGCCTCATTTACCAGGAACTATTAGGCACAGAAAATCTCTGTGGCGGATCAAACGAGGAAGAATGTTTCTTACTTTTTTGTCATTAGATTAGAAATGGCCTCTGTGACCTTTCCATCCAGGAAGAAGATTGTATTAGTTTATAGATTAACAACATGAAACCTCCATCAGGGTCATTATAGCTTTGACAATCTATAATAGTTTTTATTTACTTAAAGTTGGCATAAAAATTGGAATTCACTGTATCCTTTTTTCTAAATGCATGTTATTGAACTTATTGTGAATGATTCATCCATGAATAGTTTTTTTTTTTTTTTGGAAGTTAACATGAAATGGATGTTGCAATAGTCTTTTATCTAGTCTATATATAATTTTTAATTTTTTTTATTTCATTGTTTTTTATTTTAATGTCAGTTTTGCGTCTTTATAAGAGCTTTGACTTAAATGAACAGAAATTTCCAAATACACTTTTTTAATGCATGAATCATTACACTGTGGTGCAAGATCTAACTTGATTATTTTGTTTTGCAGCTTTACTATAAACAGAAAGACTACTGGCGTTTCGTGTGGTGTGTGCGGTATCTTTGCCCTCATCTCGCCCGTCACGTAGAACAGGTATTCGTCAATCCAAAGGATATTTCCCACTTGATCGAGCTCTTAAAGGTAGCTCTGACATCTTCAGTGACGCCTGACTCTCTTCCTGTGCAGTTCAGTCAGTTGGAGCCGGTGCTGAGCAGTGGCGTTCAGAGCGTCGGCGAGGGTTATAAAGCTGAGCGTTGGCTTTTGCACAGTCTCCAAGGTCACATCTTATCAGCCCAGCTCAAACCACTGCTGCAACACAAGGCAAACACACAGAAGTTCTACAATGGTATCTCAGCATCTACCAAACATCATTATCACTTGTGTTGTTTGGTTCTGATGATAGCATTGATGATTGTCATCTTCCGTAGATGTGGCCTTCCTGTTGAGTGAACCGCACGTGTCTGCCATGTTCCAGTGCCTGGAGGCGGTGGAGCAGAATAACCCTCGGCTGCTGGCTCTCATAGACACCGTCAGGGTCAGACATTTTTACATTTTGTTTTTATATTCTTCTGTTCAAAGGCATGTGCATCTAGAGCAGTGGTTTCCAAACTCTTTACACTGGCATTTCACATCCTTCTGCGTCCTCCGTCTCTTCCACTTAGACTGCAGTCACGACTTTTCCATTAAAGTCCCCCAGTGGTGAAAATCAAGCTTTTAATGTTGTTTATATGTCTGTGTGGTGTTTTTAATATGCTTTAAGACAAACCGTGTGCAAATTGAGTATTTCCTCTTTAAAACTGCAGTCAACCAAAGACAGTCTCAAAAACGCGGTGTGAAATCGCTGGTGTTTCTGACGTCACAAACTAGTGATCGTCAGTGAGTGGATCTCTGAGCTGCTGTGAGTGAGTGGAGGCGGGGCTCATTTACATATTCATAGAACCGCGCATACTAAATGAGGCAAGGGTGTAGAGTTACATTCAAGCTCTTTTAAGGCATGAAGATTTTTGTTTTCAAAGAAAACCTTTTAAATATGTAATATTTGCTGATCAAAGATGAGTTTTAATGGATACAATGATACACCAGGGGACAATAAGGGACAATATTTGCCTTTAGTTACACTTTATTTTATAATTATTTGAATAAGTAATGACAGAGTGATATTAATTAACTACATGTACTTACTATAGTGTTACATTTAGGGTTTGGTTTAGGGTTAGTTGTAGTACTGTACTAGTAATGTAGCCTGTTAGAAATAAATGCTCATGTTATTGTAAGATGGGGTAGAATTAAATGAACGACAAAACTCAGCATCTTGTACGCGTACCCCAGTTTGGGAACCACTGAATCTAGTTGATGTAATTAAGCATAACAAAGAAGATAAATATTTGTTCTTCTCTTTATTGAACACATTTTCCTACCTGGGATGGAAACTCGTGTCTGAGAATATTACTCGAGTTGCCCTTAAGTCACAAATCAATACTGACTCAACTTGTAAACAATTGACTTCAGACTTGAAGAAAAACAGTGTGATTAAATGTTTAATTAGATGTTAAACGTTTGTTGGCTGTAATACAGCAACGATTGAGAGTTCAGGACACCTTTTTTTGCACTGACAACCCTGAGTCTCTGCAGTGTAATGTATAACTTTGCTTGCGCAAACAAACAATGGTTTTGGATTTCATCCACTAGTTGGAATGAATTTGTTTGGATTCATGGAGGCCAAAGTCCATATAAAGCTTTTGTAATAAGCTGAGAAAGGTTTTCATATTATACCATACTATTTGTGCATTTGTAGGATTAGCAACAGTCAGTGTTTGTGTTTGTTTTATAGGAAAGGGTCCATAATCTCACAAACCCAGTTGTAATCTCACTGCCGTTCAGAGAAAGTTGATGTAAGATCAATGTGTCCAATAAGAAATTAAGAAAATTCTTCAGACAGAAATCTTTTGGTATACCAACGTGTGTTTATTGCATTTCATGTTTGAGAACAATTATTCAGGTCATATTTTGAACATATTATTTGGTCTAATGCGACATATAAAGATAGTTATATATCTATATGTTATAGATCTTATTGTGAGTGTTTCAACAATGTATGTTTAATTTGTGTAAAAAAAAAAAAGACCTTTCAAGGTTTAATCAAAATGTAAAAACTGGACCTTTTACAGTATGTCACTTTGTAAAGAAATGCTAAAATTGCACGTTTTCAAAGGTTTGCTTTTTCAGGCCATCAGTCGTCGCTGGTGTGTAAATGAATGGCCAAAACACATAAAAAGTTTTCCATTTTTAGTTGAAAATGGTGCTGCGTAAACGGCCCCTTAGTCTGATAAGCCACGCCCCTTTAAGCTCACGTTCATCTGCCTTCAGTTTTGATAGCCCACATATCAACAACAGTGGATAGAGTCAAGCACCCGCCCTACATTTTCCTGTTTCGATAATCCATTTTACTAGGGATGTACGTCACAAAACTGAAGAAAAGGTCTGTCACTACTTCCGTTTCATCACGTCTTTAAAACATATTCACAACAATAAGAATTTCTTTAAACAAATCATGTTTTTGCGCTGTGAAATGTTCACATTCTGCTACAACCGATTATACATGATTTGAAGTTTGTTTCAGTTTGTTCAAAATTTGTCAGACCGCAGTGCCTAGTTCAACACGAACTCTGTTGCATTCTCTGTGTCGCCAGAAGGGACGCTATGTTAGCATGAGCGCAATCTTTCTTCATCTTTTACATCTTAGACTCCCTCCCTCTTTAGGTTATTTTAAACGAAACCTGAAATTACATTTGATAGAATTAGGCCTAGTGTTTGGTTCAGTAGGTTAATTGGCAAGAGGCTCTTAACAGATGTAATTAGTGTTTATGTAATTTTATTGTGTGACCGTACAGCACATTGGTCAACATTATGTTGTTTTAATTGTACTTTATAAATGAAATTAAAATTAAATCTACAGTCATTTTTCTCTTTCAGCTAAACAACTATAATGTGGGCGCATCAGTTTGAAGAGAATTATGCTGAGCCAGTTAGTCCAAGTTAATTAAACCATCAACAATGTTATACTGTATGCCTGATTGGCCTTTTATTGTGGCCAGCCTAAGGCACACCTGTGCAATAATCATGCTGTCTAATCAGCATCTTGATATGCCACACCTGTGAGGTGGATGGATTATCTGGGCAAAGGAGAAGTGCTCACTGACACAGATTTAGACCGATTTGTGAACAATATTTGAGAGAAATAGGCCTTTTGTGTACATAGAAAAAGTCTTAGATCTTTGAGTTCAGCTCATGAAATATGGGGGCAAAAACAAAAGTGTTGCGTTTATAATTTTGTTCAGTGTATGTTAATGTCTTCTGTCTCTTGTGTTTTTCAAGCTTTCACATTTGAAAGAGTCTCCTCCGTTGTCTTTGCTGAAGAGCCAGAGTCTGTGTTTGCTGCCCGGGGCCATAGGAAGCTGGAGGCCAGCGGACGTCTCCCAACCCCGAAGACTCGCCTCGTCCCAGAGCTGCCTCACAGAGATTCCCAGCACCCCCCTCTCCAAGACCAGCTCAGGTCAGCAGATTCACAGCCAGAACAACAGGCCGCTCTGTGCCTCCATTACCACACTAAATGCTTGCCTTGTTTACACTCAAAAATGTCCCGGACAGTCCATTGTTTGGTGAGGAAAACTGGGAATGGAAGGGTGGGCTGTTAGCAATGCTTGCGGTGAACGAATTTGACCATTCCTCAAAATCACAGTGAATCTCTTTGTTTGTGTTGAAGATGCTGCTCCGTCCAGCTGTGCTCCGGGTGCCCCATGGGTGTGCGGGACAGGACATCAGGACGCAGGAACCCCCCAGATCTCCCTCACCGAACCCGCCTCGCCCGCTCCGCCCGAGATCCTCCGGGATTGTGTGGAAGCGGATCTGGACGACGGGCCTGAATATCTGGCTATTGGTAATCTGGGGAAGCACAAACGCCGCGACTCGTCGAGCTCCACGCAGAGCAGCGAACACATGGGCACTCAGGCCGACGCCCACACTCCTGTGGCTCCGCCCCCTCCACGCCGCAGCTCTTTCTCAGAGGCTCCGCGAGCCACAGGGCGGAGCACGAGGGGACACATGCGCTCGCTGTCCGACACCGGCCTCAACCAGAAACTGAAAAATGGTGCGTACAAACAGTTGCATTAATTGGGTTCTCGAGAACAAAGGCCTTGTCCAAAACTAACTATAAGTCGCAACTATTAATAAAACAACATTTATTAGCGTAAAGTATGTTCACATCAAGAACGACAACTACGGCAATAACAATAACTATAAAGTTTTAATAATCATTCAAATTCTGTGAGAATAGCGATGTCTAAACTGATACAAAGAAACAATGTCATTGGAATTGCTTTCAGAACGATTTTTTCCAGCTGGTGAACGGTAAAAACATTGACAGCCAATCAGAATCCACCTGTACTTTAAAGAGGTTTAGCATGAAACTGATGAAGAAAATGGTAATGTGCGCTTATAATAAAAAAAGCTTAATTGTCCTTTGGTGTGGACGCCAATACAGTTATCATTATAGTTATCGATATAGGCATCATAATTTATGAGGTTTTTTTACGTTTTCAAATTCTTGTTTTATGCTTGAGCGAGACAACAGTTATTAAACGCATTAAAATGTCTTCTTCCTAGGACCGTTTGGAAGGTTCATTCAGATAA
The DNA here is from genome assembly GCF_951802725.1 of Rutilus rutilus. Lineage (NCBI taxonomy): Eukaryota > Metazoa > Chordata > Actinopteri > Cypriniformes > Leuciscidae > Rutilus > Rutilus rutilus. The sequence goes on from NC_140222.1 coordinate 39,820,400, forward strand.
TTAATTTAAATGAATTAGTAAATAATTACTAACTTGTGTTATTATCACTATGCTTGACATTTAATGTCTTATTTTGTTGAAATCTAGCAATAGAAATATTTCGTTTCTTCTGATTTTGTGTGTATTTAATTATCTTATTTGAATTAGGATGTTGTCTCTACTTTAATTGCTGTAAATTATCAGTTTATGGTTTAATGCTGCCAGTTTTTTAAGAATGCCATTGTTTTTTGTCAGATAAATACTATTCTGTTAGTGTAGCTAGTTATTTTGCAACCTAAGAGGTAGTTTTATTATAACCCAAAGCCAATGTCAACATTTCTCATATTCACTTTCTTTCTTAATATAATAAAATAAGAATAAATAAAATACATTTTTGCAACATTTCATTCAAATGTAAAGAAGTGCAGAAATGTAAAAATCTCTGTAATTCCTCTGACGACGGATTATGCTTATTTTTTCATGAATAATTTAGTTCCTGATGTATGAAATCAAATCCCACTCTAAGTTTCGTCCGTTTTGTGTTTACGTGTTTATACTGTCGGTGACGCTATGAAAGTTAAAAGGGTTGTGATTTCTTTAACTCTATCTTTGATTCTATCTAATTATCTTGATTTAAATTTCAAAATGGCTTCCCCAACACTGCATGCAAAGACAAAAGCAAGAATAAACACAGTAAAGGATCTCCAAGCCCTGCTCCGATCTGTTGTAGCCCTTGTGCTCTTTCGTCTTGCTGTGGATAAGGGTGAAATATTCTCTGCTTCAACTCTATTCTCTCTCTTTTTCTCCTCTTTGTGTGTAAAGGAGGTGGTCACAGGAAAATCACCATTATTATTGAGGACCCTACCGCAGGTTCGCAGTGCCGTGGTGCTGCATCTTGTCCACCCCTCCATTTCTGCCACCCTTGCATGATTCACTTTTGCCGCTTTTTATTTTGATTCTCTTTATTTCAGCCTTCAGCATCGTTTTTTAGGCTGTGACACAGCATTCCTGTCCTGTGCCGTTCCTTTTTGTTCTTATTTCTATGTAGTGAAAATACACCGTTGTGCCTGGGACAAATTGTCTCTGTTTTTTTTTTTTTTTTAAGTCTTTGCATTTTTTCCATTCTGTTATTAATTAAAAACATTCATGCACTATTTGTTGTGTAGATCTACATTATCATTGGTGTTTGTTTATCATCATGAATCAGATCCTGCAACCAGGAAGAAGCATTTGTTAGCTTCCTTATCCTATATAACATATTTGTTCATAATTGGTGTCGTGTTTTTCTGCTTTTTTCCCAGAATCTGTTGCGGCTGCACCATGTTCGAAGAGCTGCGGTCCTTTCTCGCCCCAGAGCAGCGACAGCAGCTCCCACAGTTCACTTTATATGGAGTCCAGTGAGTGAACGCAGCTTTCATGGGTCAATGACGTGATGCTCTCTATCTATTAATCTATTCAGAAATACATAAAACATGTAGTTCTGCCTGAATACACCAGTTCAGTGATGAGCATTCTTTTTCAGGTTGTAAATTAAAATTCATTTAGTTATTTTTTGGGAGCAAAAAGTACAAAATGTCAGGGTGGTACAACTGTCCTGATATAATGAAGAAAGAGTCACATTTTAAATTATATTTTTTATTAAAATGTGCAATTAATATTTCAAAACTTTTGTCCATCTAATCAAAGTCATGTTGTGCGACCAGAAAAGTAATGCGGTACAACCAACATGCTGAAACATGCTTAACTCTGGTGGAATTTTTTACCAAAACATTTTACGTTTAGTTTTTATTTTTATTTTGTTTACTTTTTACTTTTTCTTTTAGAATTTTTCACCGGAATGCTACAAAACTTGGTAAAGGTTTTGGCACTTGCTGTGTTGAACACACACACAAAAAAAATCATGGGCATGATTAGAAGATTTAAAATGGTCCTGCATTGGAAATGAATGGGAGGCGAAAATGAATCTAGTGGAAACATTTGGTCCTGCGGCTAAACAAAATCTTACTGAAAGCTCATTATTACCTCATATTTGGAACACAGCTTGTTTAGATTTATGGCTTTGATTTCCTCACAGTTTTAGAGCAAAAAGTATTTTGGAAAATATATATTTCATATAATAATAGAAAATGGTATGTTTGTACATTTTCATAACAATAAATATAAAATTTTATTACATTTTATAAAATTCAAGTTCACTTTTTAAACTCCTTTTCGCTTCACAATAATCTGCTAAGTGTCATCTTTAAAAAGAGACCAAACTTCAGTCTGTGCTCCAAAGCATTCAAGATTTATGGCAGTTTACGTTGGAAATTTCATTTTCAGGTCTATGCTCAAAAAGTGAATAAATGCATTATAATGCGTAATTGGATTATACTGCATAAATATAATTTAGTACCATAAAATCCCCTAAAAATACCAAATATTAAGTAAATAATATTATTGAATTAAAATATAGTACATTCATTTAATTGAAATTTTAAAAAAAAGAAAGAATTGTCATATTTGAGTGTACCAGAGGGTTAATAAATATCTCATAATTTGACCTTTTTATGGCAGCAAGATTAGTTTGGGTTGTAAAATGTCATGTGTTACAACTGTCCTGATATTTTAACGAAGAATGAAAAAAAATAAAAATGAAAAAAAAAAAGTCAAAGTAATGTGGTGCAAAAATCAAGTGGTACAATCAACATGCTGATAAAAAATCTGATAACCTGACTTTTTTTCTGATGGCAAGATTAGTCCAGGTTGTACAACGTCATGTGGTACAACTGTCCTGATATCATAATGAAGAAAGAATGAAATGAGGAAAACAGTAGTTTTTTTTTTTTTATTTATAAATGTTTTATCAACTGCTTTTCTGCTTATTAATATCTAAAATGGTTTTCTCCATCTAATCCATCTAATCAAAGTCATGTGGTGTTACCAAAAAAGGTCATGTGGTACAACCAAAAAATGCTGAAACATGCAGAAAAACAACCTTAAAATATCAGATAATTTGACCTTTTAGTTTTGGTTGTAAAATGTCATGTGGTGCAACTCCCAAAACTTTTTACTTAAAGTACATTTTAAAATAAATGTTCAAATTATCATCAAAATATGAACACACATGTATTCAAGGTGTAATACTTTTTTTTTTTTTACTTTTTACTTGATGGATACACCACATGATGGTTTTAGTCATTAAATTGAGACTTTTCTTGAAATTAGTATAAGATTTTCTAAACCATATGAAACCAGCATGAATACAAAGAGTTTTTTTTTTTTTTTTTTTTTGCCTTTTTTCCATATCACATATTTTAGTGATCATAAATTAGGTATCATTCGAAAGCTTAAACACTCAAAATTCATCCTGAGAAAAGTGGACATTGAACATTGCGTGGTCATGGATACGGTACTTTAAAACCTTTTTAAAAATTTTAAGATACTTCAACTTCAAATTTGGAACACAACTTGGTTAGACATATGGGTTTGATTTTCTAGCAATTTTTGAGTCTTAATTATTTTGTTATATATATATATAGGTCTGTATTTCAAAGCATTCATGAACTACAATCATTTAAGTACAGATCTATGTTGAAATAGTTAGAGATTAGAGGTTAAACTAGATGTTTCCTTTTCTTTATTTACATTTACATTTACATTTATTCATTTAGCTGACGCTTTTATCCAAAGCGACTTACAATTGCTATATATGTCAGAGGTCGCACGCCTCTGGAGCAACTAGGGGTTAAGTGTCTTGCTCAGGGACACATTGGTGTCTCACAGTGGATTCGAACCCGGGTCTCTCACACCAAAGGCATGTGTCTTATCCATTGTGCCACACAGGGACGTCACTAGGATTGGAAGACAGGGGGGGCTTAGCCCCCAGGGTATTTGTAACTTGCGTTTGCAAAATCTTTGCACTCACATCTAGAGCTACACTTATGTCATGCTAAGTTAAGCATTTCGTGTATTTTGCTTGTTCACTCTAGCTAGACTGCAGTTTTCCATAGCAAACCAAAATATCCCCTTTCCTTTACCTCTTTACCTCTCTACCTTTACCCCTTTACCGTAGCTAAAGGTAAGCAGGTAATTAAAAACAACTTACAGTTTCACTCTGTATCACGACACTTAGCAGTACCAATCTTCCTTTCACCATACTGTGCGTTCACACCAAACGCGAATAGCGCGTCAAATTCGCGTCTAGTTGAACGCTTGAACATTTTGAATCCATTCGCGCGTCCAGAGCTAAACTGACGCACGTAAAAAGCAAAAGTTTGAAGCGAAATTGACGCGCCACGCTAAACGCCTCATTCGCGCCGCAGGACCTCCAGACGCGCGTAAACGCGTCTTTGTAAATCACTCGCGCCAGACGCTCTATTCACGTTTGGTCAGGTGTGAACGCTTGTGTATCGGTGTGTGTAGGCGGGAGGGTGCATAACTTCAGACCAGAGCCATAGAGAGAATTCTTGATACATCGAATTGTTATTGCTGTTCTTATTATCATTTAGGGGGGCTTAGGAACTTTTTGGGGTAGCTTCAGCCCCCCTAAAATAGGCCTAACGACGTCCCTGGTGCCACACCACCCCAGATCATTTATCATGGACAATCTTATATAATATTTAAAATAAGCATGTTGCTGAGCATCCCTTCATGCGTACTTGCAGACGGCCAGTACAACAGCGTCCCGGACGGGTTGTTCCGCAGACCGTCCGAGGGTCAGAGTCTGATCAGCTACCTCTCCGAGCAGGACTTCGGCAGCTGTGCTGACCTGGAAAAGGCGAGCACAAACTCCTCACCGCGCTCAGCATTCCTCTTTCTTATCTAATGCGTGTTTTTCATAACTCTCATTCATATCACCCTCACTGCAGGAAAACGCCCACTTCAGCATCTCTGAGTCCCTGATAGCGGCCATCGAGCTGATGAAGTGTAACATGCGCAGGCGGGCAGAGGAGGCTGAGGAAGAGGGCGACAGCGACTCGGAAATCCAGCAGCTCAAGCAGAAAATCCGGCTGCGCAGAATGCAGATACGCCGAACGCGGCTGAAGCCAGCGCTTTCCTCTAATAATCGTAAGATGAGATTTTTAAGGCCTTTTAACATAAACACAATTTTGTTATTCGCTCAGGGTTCAAATGAAGTTGGAAATACCTTTGCAGAGATATACTGTTAGTGAACATCCCGACGCCGCACGACGTTTAGATGAATATGTAAATATGTGCTGCAGGCTTTTCTCTCATTAACAAAATAAACGCACAACAAAAATGACAGCGGTGAGAAAACAGCAGTTAAGAAAGCACCTGATCATAGAGATGTGGATGTTTGCACCAGCTCTGCAACTCTGCACTCCAGTCAAGTCACGTCACGTTTATTTATATAGCACTTTATGCAACAGATTTCTTTAAAGCAACAGTATTAAACATGAAAAAAGTCTTTCAATTAGAGTTACAACTACAATTTCGGTGAAACTCGAAAAATTTAATATCGTGCAAAAGTTCATTTATTTCAGTAATTCAACTTAAAAGGTGACACTAATATATTATCTAGACTCAATACATGCAAAGTGAGATATTTCAAGCCTTTATTTGTTATAATTTTGATGATTATGGCTTACAGCTTATGAACACTTTCAAAATTTCTGAGATTTTGCATTTGGGGTTTCAAGCATGCGTTTTCTTTCTCAACTCTTTTCTACGTTCATCTAAAACACAACTCACTGTGTCGCCAAGTGACCGGCATTTCGACATTATTTTGTGTGTATTTCACTGCTTAAGCGCAATAAGCAGCGAAAAAGAGCTAAATGCAGTGCTGAGAGACGGCTTTATGCGTGCGCACTTTGGGTGTGAGCGCAAAATCTGCTGAAATTAGTGCAATTTGTACAATACGCACAATCCCTCGCCGAAATTCAAGCCTTGTAACAGCAACAATATTCATCCGGAGCAAATGAAACGAGTGAGTGAGGGGAGGCGGGTTTATGTGTATCTCGCTGTCGGAGAGATGACAGAGAGAGAGAGAGAGCTGCTGGTAACGTGTATCTATTCTGCAGAAAATGAGTTTTCGAAGCATTTCAGATATTTCAGTGATGATATGTATCAAACCACGGCCCCTGTTAGAATGATGATGACCCGGTGTGAAAAGCCCTAATATGCTCAGCTTTTATCCCCCACAGAGGTCCCATCTGTTGACAGTGGGGGCTCACAGAGGAGCTCCCAGGACTCCTTTCACCCCTCTGACTCCGGCTCGGATAGAGAAGTGGAGGACATTGAGCTCAAAGGTAGGAGCTCTAGATCTCCGAATGCGACGCTTTCATTCCCGCTTGTGATCATATAATTATCCTCACGATTGCCTTCATTGCCCATAATGTCATGTGATGAGAAGTGTGTTGTGTGTCCCAATCTCATTACCGATTTCACACTGATTATGCTCATTTTTAATTCCTAATTTTGTAGCTTTGCATCAAGTTTTTGCAGGAAAGAGCAGAATAGTCATTGCAGGTGTTATTATACTTAATACATCATACTTCAGTGCACAAGTCAACGCAAAATCAGAATGATTTCTGAAGGATCAAGACTGGAGTAATGATGCTGAAAACTCAGCTTTGATCACAGGAATAAATTACATTTTACAACATATTCACGTAGACAACATGTCTTTTAATATTATGAAATATTATTTCAATTTAATGTTTTTTTTTCTGCATTTTTGACAGCCTTGGTGAGCAAAAGACATTGTATAAATATATTTTGACACTGCCTTTTGAACCAAGAGCAGTTTCTGCACTGGTGAGCCGTGACCAGGACGTTTATTAAGACCGTAAATGTGTCTAGTTTAGATGTTGTCTCTGGTCTGTGTCTCTCAGATGGCAGTGATGGTCAGTCCCTGCTGGCGGTGTCTCAGAGCGGCCTGTCCCTGTCACTCGCGTCCCTCTTCTCAGGTACCAGAGGCAGACGGGGCCGAAGGGAAGCCATGTGTTCAGTCTCAGCTTTTGCTGCTTGATAAATGATAGACTACGGGCTCAGAGGAGTTTTGACCTCTCCAGAAGTAGCTGTTTCTGCTTTTTCCTTGGCTTTGCTTGTTCATCTCCCCTCATCCCATCCCGTGTGTCTTCATGCATGACGTATCAGCCTTTTGTTTGCCATGTCGCCGCTTGCTGTCTGTATTTATGGCACTAACCAATAAGCCTGCAACCTTTAGCACTGCTAGCAGCAGAATGATAAGATGATAAGAATGGACGTGATAATGTGGCCGAATCACTTTTTGTTAATATTAATCATTAAGTCTGTAGTTTAAAGCTTTTATTCATAGCCAATGCCATGAATCAGCTTTCTGTCTTTATGGTTATTGGGATTGATACCATTTTGTTATGTAATTTTTGGACGCGGGACTTTTGGGAAATGAAAACTGATCAATCCTTTGCAACTAGTTATATATTTTTAAATATAATATACATTTTATATGTGTGTATATATATATATATATATATATATATATATATATATATATATAAAACGTGTTTTAAAATGTAACATTCTATTATTATTATTATTATTATACTATATAATACATTTGTGTATATTATATAGACAATTTTGTTTATATATATATATAAATATATATATATATATATATATATATATATATAATTAGACAATTTTGTTTATAAAACTTAACATTTAATTATAACTATATATATATATATATATATATATATATATATATATATATATATATATATATATATATATTTATGTCTATTTTATATAATATGTGTATGCATAGACATTTTGTTTATAAAACTCAGCATGTATATAACTTAACATTTTATATATATATATATATATATATATATATTCAGGTGAAACTCGAAAAATTTGAATATCGTGCAAAAGTTCATTTATTTCAGTAATTCAACTTAAAAGGTGAAACTAATATATTATATAGACTCATTACATGCAAAGTGAGATATTTCAAGCCTTGTTATAATTTTGATGATTATGGCTTACAGCTTATGAACACTTTCAAAATTTCTGAGATTTTGAATTTGGGGTTTTCATAAGCTGTAAGATAAAGGCTTGAAATATCTCACTTTGCATGTAATGAGTCTATATAATATATTAGTTTCACCTTTAAAGTTGAATTACTGAAATAAATGAACTTTTGCACGATATTTGAATTGATATTCAAATTTTTCGAGTTTCACCTGTATGTATACACACACACACACACACACACACACACACACACACACACACACACACACACACACACACACACACACACACACACACACACACACATATATAAAACAGTATAATAATAAGTATAATGAAATGTTGCATTTTAAAAACAAATATTAAATATTAATATAATACATTATACTTATAATTATTATTATATACAGTACATGTATATACATATACTGTATATATACATATACTCAGAATTTATATATATATTTTTTTTTTTTTGTCTGGCCTTATATATTCAAAATCTTTTAAAATGACATTTATTGTGTGCTAAACATTTGCACAATATTTATAAAGTTCTCTAAATATTTTAGGGACACTAAGAATTAATCACATCTCAATAATATAAAAATAATACAAAACGGTCACATTATGACTGGTGTGTCGGCTCTCATCGGAGGAAGCATTGAGTGTTTCTTCTCGTTGTTCTCAGACGCAGACATCAAACGCTGCGTGTCCAGCAGCAGATCCTTCCTCAGCTCAGACTCCATGTAAGCACTTCTGAAACCTCTCAGTGACTCTGCATTTGAAGAGACTCCATTTTCGTTGTCTTTTTGCTTGGGCATCATTGACTGATGCTTCTGTGTGTTCGTCACAGCTCTCCGTCCATGCTGCAGTCCAACTCTGCCGAGTCCGTGGCGATGGGTCTCCTCAGGCAGTTCGAGGGCATGCAGCTGCCCGCCGCCTCCGAGCTCGACTGGCTGGTTCCTGAGCACGACGCCCCTCAAAAAGTACCTGCATTTACATCCTTAGGCCTGAAACAGACTCTATGCAAATATACAAATTTACGCTTCCTTGTGTGAAGTGTTTTATGTACTAGTGGTCAACTGAGAAGGGCTTGATGGAGTTTTCAGTGTTATACGGTAGGGGGCGCTATTACACATCTTCTTGACTTAATGGCCGGTGCTGATAATATTGGAAAATAATGGTTTATTTAATTATTTATCATGCTATCAAGGCAAGACTATGGAAGCTTGTTTCCGCCACTTAAAAAATAAGAAAGAAAGGTAATTGCAACTTTTTATCTCACAATTCAGACTTTTTTTTTTTTCTTTGCAATCACAATTGGGGCTTTATAACTTGCAACTCTGAATTTATATCTCACAAGAATTGAGATATAAAGAATTGTGATATAAACTCACAATTGCAAGTTATATGCGAGTTATGAGAATTGCAAGTTCTGAGAGAAAAAAGCCAGCTCACAATTTTGACTTTAAAACTTGCAGTTACTAGAAAAAAAAACAGAATTGTGAGTTTAATGGTGAATTTCTCAGAACTGCGCTATTGTATTTCCCAATTCAGACTTTTTTTCCTCAGTATTGTGAGATAAACTCGGAATTGCTAGTTATAAAGCCCGAATTGCGATATTTAAACTTGCTACTGTGAGAAAAAAAGTCAGAATTATGAGATAAAAAGTCGCAATTAACTTTTTTTTGTTGTTTAGGGTAAGTGTACCCCTTAAGCCCACTTTCAACTCTGAAGTCAAATTAAAAAAAAGAGAAAATCATATTTTATGCTGCTCATTATTTTAACCAATCCAGTGATTTGAAACTTCCCTGGCATTTTTTTATTGCATACCAATCACATTTGGCAATGTTGAGTTAGCCCCACCCATGTGCATGCTGTCTCAGGGGACCTCACACAGAATCACCCCAAAACTTTGGTGTTTCGGGACCCTTCAGAAATCAACACATTTCTGCCATTTTCAGCCATTTCTTTGGTAACTACATTGATATTATGCCAGATAAGAGATAAATGTATTGTTTTTTTTTGTGTATTAACAAATAGTACTTTATCATTTTATATAATTTTCCTTTAAATGGAAAGATGAGTTTTATTAGCTTGCGTTCAAAGCTAATCTCTTGGTCAAACCATTAGCCTTACAGAAAGATAGACTGCCAAAGAATTAAGCATGTGAACTGCAAACAATAAATGTTTTGTGATTTCATTTGACATTAATTTACAGTAATTTAGTAATTTACACTAGGAGACCCCCTGAAACCCCAGAGTCTGGAGTCCCAACTCGGCTTGGCTCCCGAGATACACCCGGTCAAACTTCCAGCTTGACTCCAGCTACAACTCCAGTCAAGCCGACTTAAGGCTCCAGACCACCGGCCCACTAACACCTACCCATCCCACCCAGGGCTCTAATCAAACATTAGCAAAAGGGATTTTTTTAATACTTCCCTGTCACTGAATAAATATATTGATGTTTTACTTCTTTAAAGCAATACATTTTTATATTTTGTGAATCAATCATGAAGTGGACTTATTTGGAACACATGCGGGCTTAAATGGTGCCAAAGTACCAATTAAGCCCATGCCAGACTTCTGACTTTATTCCTAAATTATCTTAATTTTATATTCTAAAATGTACATCAACTAATTAATACGGAAGAGGATTAGGGCCAAGCAATAATAAAAAAATAAAACCATCTCGAGATTAAAGTCACTATAATGCGAGATTAAACTCGTTAAATTTCGAGAAAAAAGTCGAAATACAATCTTGAGAATAAACTCATTAAATTTGGAGAATAAAGTCGTTGTGTTTCAAGAAAAAACTCATTAAATTTCGAGAAAAAAGTCGAAATACAATCTTGAGAATAAACTCATTACATTTCAAGAATAAAGTCATTGTGTTTCGAGAAAAAACTCGTTAAATTTCGAGAAAAAAAACTCAAAATACAATCTTGAGAATAAACTCATTAAATTTCGAGAATAAAGTCGCTGTGTTTCGAGAAAAAACTCGTTAAATTTCGAGAAAAAAACTCGAAATACAATCTTGAGAATAAACTCATTAAATTTCGAGAATAAAGTCGTTGTGTTTCGAGAAAAAAAGTCGAAATGAAATGTAGAGAATAACGCATTCGATCAGTGTTCATTGCATAGCCTACTGATAGAGGACATGGCAGAGTTGGATCACTTAGTCAAACTATATTTTAGGTGTTACACCTTTGGGATTTTGGGACTTTCTTTCAGTAACAATGAATATAACATTCTTAGGTCTAGGTCGGCTAGGTCTTTTTAGAAGAAAAAATCAGTCCAATTTGCGCGATGTACTCGCTTTTGTCCAACATGAAATTCATCGAGGTTTCGTGGTTTCCCAGGATACCATAAGACGCATTATTAAACTTGTTGATCCTCAAGGTGTGGAATTTCGACGAAGGAGACGCTTGAGAAGACGCCAGTACACTTGCGCTGTCCCAAATGCACTCTGGCATATGGACAGCTATGATAAATTAAAACCGTAAGGCATTGCCATTAATGCCTGTATAGATGATTACAGTCGTTACATTCTGTGGATGGAGGCGTACACAACCAACAACGATTAATAATGCGTCTTATGGTATCCTGGGAAACCAGAAACCTCGATGAGGTTGATATCAGTAGGCAATGAACACTGATCGAATGCGTTATTCTCTACATTTCATTTCAACTTTATTCTCGAAATTTAATGAGTTTATTTTCACGATTATTTTGATTTTTTTTCTCGAAATTTAACGCGTTTTTTTCTCGAAACACAACGACTTTATTCTCAAAATTTAATGAGTTTATTCTCAAGATTTTATTTCGACTTTTTTTCTCGACATTTAACGAGTTTTTTCTCGAAACACAACGACTTTATTCTCGAAATTTAATGAGTTTATTCTCAAGATTGTATTTCGACTTTTTTCTCGAAATGTAATGATTTTTTTCTCAATTTAACGAGTTTAATCTCGCATTATAATGACTTTAATCTCGAGATGGTTTTATTTTTTTATTATTGCTTGGCCCTAATCCTCTTCCGTAGATTAATACATTTTCAAATGAGAGATAAATCTTGCATTTTAACAAATGATTTTTCTTATAAACTTTGTCAATATCTAAAAAAAAAAAACTAGACTTAGATTTTGGTGGGCTTAATGGTTACACTTACCCTATTCCATGGTGGAAACAAGCGTGAAACGGGTGAATACGGTAAAAATATAAAAAAAGAATAGATATCACACAATTCCCCAATTGATTAATCACAGAACATTAAAGGGTTAGTTCACCCAAAAACAAAAATTCTGTCAGTAATCACTCACCCTCATGTTGTTCCAACCCCGTAAGACCTTCGTTCATCTTCGGAACACAAATTAAGATATTTTTGATGAAATCTGAGAGCTGTCTCACTCCTCCATAGGCTTCTATGGGATCGAAACTTGCCGGCCCAGAAAAGTTAGTAAAGACATCATTAAAATAGTCCAAGTGTCTACAGTGGCTCAACCACAAGTTTATCAAGCGACGAGAAAAAACAACAAAAATAACGACTTTATTCAAGTATTAATTTTCGTTTAAATTTTTTCGTCAATGATGTTGCATGTTGATATAGTCTCAGTTCTCATTTAATGACGTTGACGTCGCCTCGTCACAGTCTCGTCTTAGTCATTAGTCTTTGACGTACATTTTTCGTAAAATTTTCGTACATTTTTCGATGGTAAAAAGTTTATCAAGCGACGAGAATACTTTTTGAGCGCAAAAAAAACAACTAAAATAACGACTTTATTCAAGTATTAATTTTCGTTTAAACTTTCGTTTAAACTTTTTCGTCAATGATATTGCATGTTGATATAGTCTAATGACGTTGATGTCGCCTCGTCACAGTCTCGTCTTAGTCGTTAGTCTTTGACGTACATTTTTCGTCATCGATTTCATAAACAAAATGACAGTGTTGGGGAGTAGTTAACTACAAGTAGCGAAGCTACTAACTTAACTACATTTTTCAGTAGCTTTGCAGTAGCTCAGTTGCTTTTTAAACAGTGTAGCTTTTCCAGTAGCTAACTACTTTTTGCAGCAAGTAGCGGTGTAGCGCGAGCAAAAGCTACATTGCGTTTTGTCGAGCCTGCGCGAATCAGCGCGATGCAAGGATATTCTTCTTGTTAGATTACAAACTAATTATTTGCCATTACCGCCACCATGCGTGTTTAATCACGCATCTTGCGGCTAACGGTTCACTTACGTACAGAAGTGGGTTGACACACCCATTTTATCCATAAAGGAGCAAGACGGCAGATTTGGAGGATGGAGAAACAACTAACGTTAATTACCCATGGCCTTATTTGTCCAAGTTCATGTCTCTCAAAGAAACGACAAGTAAAGGTTACACTTTTGTATGCAATCGTTTTAAGAAAATGTTCTACATGCAATTTACGTTGGATGTATATTTTGTTCTTGCAATGTTGTATTTGTTGCAATTTTGCACTTTTGACAAACAGTCTGAGATATTTGAGTGTTGTGTGTAATAAAACAATACTCTTTGAAATCATAATCGTATTGCATGGTTTTAAACACTTAATATTTTACTTAAAACATTCCTCAGACACTTATTCAGTTATTTATAATATACGTTGTTCAAAAAAATCAAAAGTAGTTTCAATGTAGCTAGCTACTTTTTGATAGTAACTTGTAGTGTAGCTAACTACTTTTCCAAAAGGGTAGCTTGACTGTAGTTTAACTACTTTAACTTACGAGTAGCTTGTAGCTTGTCAAACTACAGTTTCAGAGTAGCTTCCCCAACACTGCAAAATGAACACTAGAGCAAACCCCTGATTTCTGGCTCAGTTCAGGAGAAAAAACCCATTACGAGAAAACTGCCTTTAATTATATGTATTATAATTGAAATTTACAGATGCATATATATATACAATTTAATCGAACAAACACTTTAGTGTGCATTTTGGATGTTTTCTTTCCATTAGAAACATGTTATGGAAGCAAAATAGCTTAAAATCTTGCCTTTAAAATTTGGATTTTTCTGTTTTACAGCTTCTCCCAATGCCAGATTCCCTTCCCATCTCACCGGACGATGGCGAACACGCAGACATCTACAAGTTACGCATCCGAGTCCGAGGAAACTTGGAGTGGGCTCCTCCTAGACCACAGATCATCTTCAACATTCACCCTCCTCCAAAGTAAGACCATCACCATTCAGTCTCGTTCTCTTTGGTACATGACTCTGTATGTGTTATATCTCTCCATTGATCCTATCAGGAGGAAAGTGGTGGTGGCGAAGCAGAACTACCGCTGCGCTGGCTGTGGCATTCGCATCGATCCAGGTACAGAACGCAGATGCCCAACACAAACAACCTGCTTTACTTGAACGCGTGGTGTTGACTTGAGTGCTTTCTCTTTGCAATAGACTATATAAAGAGGCTGAGGTACTGTGAGTATCTGGGCCGGTACTTTTGCCAGTGCTGTCACGAGAACGCACAGGCCGTGGTGCCAGGAAAGGTCCTCAGGAAGTGGGACTTCAGTAAAAGCTACGTCAGCAACTTTTCCCGAGACTTGCTGGCCAAGATCTCAGGAGACCCGCTCTTCAACCCGAACGACATCAACAGCGGCCTTTACAAGAAGGTCAAAGCCCTGGAGACAGTGCGCGTACGTCACATGAACATGATTGTAGACGTCCTTATTACAGCGTAATTACATGTAATATTTAATGTTTTGTTGTGATTTGTATTTGTACTCGTTCTGTTACAGGCATTGAGGGAGCAGTTAAACCACATGAAGAATCTCTTAAAAACGTGCCGTTTGGCTAAAGAGTAAGTGTTTTCACTGCATTGTTTTAAAGTTTGAAACCCCATGAACACTGCATTACAAGTCTCCTCTCTGTTGACAGTGTGCTGGATCAGTTTGACTCATTTCCCGGACATCTGACCGAAGACTTTCACCTGTTTTCTCTCAACGACCTCAGCGCCGTACGTAGCGGCTGCCTGGCCCCAAAGCTGCGGGATCTGCTCCGCCTCGGCTCCTGCCACGTCACAGACTGTGTGGTGAGAACACACTTTCGATAGGAGTTACATAACTTTTCATTTCTCTAGGCGTCTGAAACGGGGAATTGATATTTCATCGTCTAGATTCGTTACTCGTCTCTTGTCGTTTTCCCCCAGCTCTGCCAGGCCAAGGGCTTCATCTGCGAGTTTTGTGGAAATGACAAAGACATTATCTTCCCCTACGAGCTCAACAAGTGCCTGCGTTGTGATGGTGAGCATTTGTAGATGCATTTTTATATATGCATTTATATATATATATTTTTTTTATTTTATGCATTAATATATGCATTTATTTATATCATGTTATTTATATTTATTCGTTTATGCATTTTTAGTTATGCATTATGTATTTAAATATGCATTTATTTATTCAATTTTATTTATATTTATTAATTTATGCATGTTTTATTTATGCTTTTATTTTTGTTTTTATATATGGGTTTATTTGTATTTACAGCTTTATATTTATTTATGCATGTGTACATATTTATATTTATGCATTTATAAATGCATTTATTAATAAAAAAATTATTTATTAATTTATGCATGTCATTTATTTATACATTATGCATTTATTTGTTCAATTGTATTTATATTTAGTAATTGATGCATGTTTTTATTTACACATTTATATATGCATTTATTTATTTACATTTTATTTATATTTATTACTTTTTTATTTATGCATTTATTTATACATTTTTTTATTTATGCATGTACACACAATCTTATTTGTGCATTTATTTATTTATACATTTCTATTTATGCATGCCTTTATTTATACAAATTTATATTTATTAATGTATGCATTTAATGTATGCATGTTTTTATATATATATATGCATTTAATTATTTATACATTTTTATTAATGCTTTCATAAATGCATTTATTTATTTATTTATGCATGCATGCGTCTATTTCTTTATGCTTTTCTATGCATGTATTTATGCATTTATTTATGTATCTATACATTTTATTTATGCATTTATTAAACTAGGCTAAAATGTTTTCTACGGGTTGTCTGTTCGTCTTTCTATCTTGCACTCTACAGGTATTTAAAAAGTGTTTTCAAACTAACGTCTTTCCTTTGCCATGGTTGGCTGTAATGGTTGGTGTGTGTTCGCTTTGCAGATTGTCGTGCGTGCTATCATAAGACCTGCTTTAAGGCCGGGAAGGAGTGTCCTCGCTGTCTGAGACTTGCCGAGAGGAGAGAGCGGATGGCCCGCAAGAACATGGAGGAGCAGGAGGACGGAGATGAGGGCAAGGCGAGCGGGACTTAGCACATGATAACACCAGTAAGATCTCACGAGAGCACAACGGAACAGTGAATGTAGAGACTGATATTCAGAGAAACTTTTCTTGATTCCAGTCCCAAATAAGCTGCTCTAAAAGTCCTGCTGACCGCAGCATTATTGATACTTAAAGCTACAAAGAGTTTATGTGCAAATAATATGTTTCAGCTTTTAAGGATTGCTGCCTTCGTACAGAAAACTACTGCTTTTTACGATTTGCCGTGTTTATGTTTGCTTCTGTTGCCTCCGTCCTTTAAAATCACGTTCGTTTTAATCAACAGGGTGTCGAGTCCTGGGTCGCAAACGTTTATGTTTTTTGTTTTTTTATGTGTCCGCCGTTTTGTCGGTTATATTTATTGATGCATCCTGTCGCGTGCCTCATTAATGGCCGTCGGTTTGTAACGATGAGAGACGGAGAAGGGCAGCTGAGTCTTGCACAACCTTTGTTTCCCGAGAGGTTTCCAGAAGTGTCAGGTTCAAACTTAACTGTGTTGAAGATCAAAGCTACGAAGACAATAGGCCTCATGCGTGAAATGCCAGCAGAATGAGTTTCTGTGTTATCGTATACATTCATTTGAATACAACAATGGACCAAATAAAAGTGAAACCCATTTTTGTGTAAACATCTGTAAACGATTGAAGCGCAAATTGTATTGAACTGAAGACAACTGTTTATACAAGAATGATTTTTTGCAGAATTTTGCACAAGAAAACCATTTCTGCATGAATTTGAATTTTGCGAACGTTTTAGCCAGAAACCATTCTTGCGGAAGTTGTTTTGGTTTGGCAAAGTATTTTAGCCACTTTTCCACTTTTCTTGCTCACATTTTTATTTTTTGGTTCTGTAAATTCCTTGTTTTGCTCTTTTGTTTTAATCCCTTACTAAATTCTTTCGGTTTTATGAATGATTTACAGAAGTACAATTTGCTCACGCATAAAATTACTCCTCCATTGACCGTTTTACTTTTGCGAGCGATTTAGACAGGATTTTTTTTCCTGCTCATTCACAAATCCATTCCTGTGGAAGTTGGTTTTGGTTTTCCCCCAAATATTTTCGCAGAAATTTCTTCTGCTCGTATATGTTAAAGGGTTAGTTCACCCAAAAATGAAAATTCTGTCAGTAATTACTCTCCCTCATGTTGTTCCAACCGCGTAAGACCTTCGTTCATCTTCGGAACACAAATTAAGATATTTTTGATGAAATCTGAGCCTTGTCTCACTCCTCCATAGGCTTCTATGTGACCGAAACTTGCTGGCCCAGAAAAGTTATTAAAGAGATCGTTAATATAGTCCAAGTGACTCCAGTGGCTCAATCTTAAGTATATCAAGCGACGAGAATACTTTTTGTGCGCAAAAACAAACAAAAATAACGACTTTATTCCACTATTCATTTCCTTCTCTCTCGACCTCTAGTTGGTTCGCGTAGTGTTTTTGCGCAGCGCGTCTGTGTTACACGTCACCACGTAGGCTCACTATTGGCCGACGCCGGTCATGTGTGTGTTGCGTGATGACGTGCAACACAGACGCGCAGCGCAAAAACACTACGAGGCCCAGAGAGAAGGAAATTAATAGTGGAATAAAGTCGTTATTTTTGTTTGTTTTTGCGCACAAAAAGTATTCTCGTCGCATGATAAACTTAATGTAGTGCCACTGTAGTTACTTGGACTATTTTAACGATGTTTTAATAACTATTCTGGGCCGGTGAGTTTCGGTCACACTGGAAGCCTATGGAGGAGTCAAAATTCTGTCAGATTTCATCAAAAATATCTTAATTTGTGTTCCGAAGATGAACGAAAGACTTACATGGTTGGAACAACATGAGGGTGAGTAATTACTGACAGAATTTTCATTTTTGGGTGAACTAACCCTTTAAGTCTGTCTCGCGTAATTTTTACAATGAATTCTTCCATTCCCATTCTTCCACAATTCTTTTGGTTTTATGAGCGATTTACTCAGAAGTGTCTTGTTCTCTTGTAAAACTGAATGCGTCAACTTGCGCGAATGCTTTTACAAACCGTGTAAACTGAAATTTATTCAGCTCATTTCACAAATGAGGTCCAATACTGGTCTTTATTTGTTAATTCAAAGGCCTTTTTGCTTTAACACTTTGCACCTACCAAAAATGGCACTTTGTTTGTATTGATTTCCTGTTGTGTGTTAAACAATTCTTGTCTTGTTGGATCTTTAATTTGCACTAGTTTGATTTGATGTTTGTTTGAACAAGAACATTATTGGAACATCATTCCAGCATCTCACATTCAGTCCAAAATCTCAAATGGTCTTAAACCGTGGTTGTCCAGTGAAGCTGCTCATGCAAAAAGACAGTTGTACCAAAGTGTTATTTGATTAAAAGAGTTTATTGCATTGGTAAGTCGTATTATAATTCACTACATCATAGTTCGACCAGTTAATGACGTATCTAATAAAATATATTCCTGAATATATTGAGTATATCTGAAGCAATAACAACCATGTGCTACTTTGCCACAAGCATTAAATGACTTGAATTGCACTGACTTTACGTCTATGAGATTGAACGAGTGAACAAACTTGCTTTTGTATGGTTGCTTAAGAGCTATAATATTAAGTTTATAACTTTTTCATTTGATCCTGCTGATGATGTCTCCACTTGAGCTTACTCTTGTAAAATTACTGAATTGCCTTTTTTATTCAGGGGCTTTTGATGCACTATTTTGTCAAAATGTACATAAATAATTTCTTATTGTTATAAATATGTTACTGACAATTAAAGATGTTTAGACTGTTTTTGAGTCATCATTGTGTTGTTGTCTCTACGTGATCACATGCTCTAAGGGAAAACAAAGAAAAATGTATTTAAACATTATTTTCCTTAAGTCTGTACTTTTTCTATTGCTTCATCCAAATGCACCACATGCATATGATCACAAGTGCATAACCTGTGATTATCAGCAGGTAAATGCGGAAGAGGAGGAAGTCCAGGATGTATCCCACGTGGCACCACTGGTTCTGTAGATGGTCTTCCTTTCGTAGAATGGTCAAATAAGAGTTCATCTCACTAAGATCCTTACTGATCTGTCTGAGTTCAGGCACATCCAGTGTCATGGTTCCAGACACTAGGGGACAAAAAAAAGCAAACATTTAACATCTGAAAGTTAGCATGCTATACTTTAGCTGTTTCCATCTGCTTCTTTTTATGCAACTTTTGGGATATCACATGTAAAAAAACGCTGGATTGAGACGCCAAGATCTTTTTTTTTTTTATCCGATAAGAAGATATGCGCATAAACTACAATGGAAACACATTTATAATGTGGCTACACACATGCAATGAGCGCATTTAGCCCTGGACACAGCATTGTTTTAGGTGTTCGGTAAGTTCCGTCGCAATATATTTACGTAATAAAAGCCGACCAATCAGGTTGTGAGCGTATCCTTATGCCTTTAGGTTCGGTATCTTTAGGTTCAGTGTTAAAAATGCCAATGTGAATGTTAAGAAGACTAGGATTAAATTTAAATTTATTTTAATTTTATTGTTTTGGTCCAGACCAAACGAACCGAACTATAAGTGTGAACACACCCTTAGACGCAAGTAATTTATGATGTATGTAAAAAACCCACAGTGGTATCCCCGACTGCAGCAACTTCCATTTTTATTACAAATATTTTGCACCAATTTCCCAGAAAGTAATGATTTTGTTCTCTTGAACACATGGAATAGAAACGGTGCTTTATTGCCAAAATGTTTTATGCCATAATTAAATTTTGCGCACAAGTTAAATCCTCAACTTTGGGTGGAAACATAGCTAGTGAAATTTTGCTGGGGCGTCTTACCATTAGTGGCTGTCTGTCGACTGAGTGTTGGGTTGGTGGCTTGTTTCTCTTCTAGTTTGGCTAAAGGGTCTTCAGGGAAACTGTAGCAAATAAGCCGAGCAATGAAGTGCATCACCAGCACCTGTACCCAGTGCGGAACCTCCCTGTACCTCATTGAATTATGGTGGAGAACGCAGGTAATGAGGACAGTCTCCAGTAGACTTATGACCATGAATGCCAAACACACGGAGAAATAGATACCTAAAGAGGTGAAACCAAATTTTAGAGATTGATGAGTGTTCACATTATACCACATAAGTAAGTTCTTGATTCTAATTGGTTAACACTCATTCCAAACGCTCTGGAATACTTGTTGGTCCATCATGGTCTAATATGTTTGCATAATGACTGTTAAACGGGACAATTCACCATTGTCCATGGCAAAATACTGGTGATACATTCATGTCTCTCGTATTTGTTTTGTTTAGCTAATGGCCTTGGAGGACTTCAGTATAAAGCTGAAAGTATACAACATTTGATAGATGGTTAAAAGCTAAAGATTCTCCAACTGGAGCAAAAGAACAAACTGTTGCTCAGAATAATAACCACTAAAAGATAAACTAGTCCAGGGTTCACCAATCTCGGTCCTGGAGGGCCGCTGTCCCTGCAGAGTTTAGCTCCAACCAGCTCCAACACACCTGTTTGAAAGTTTCTAGTATGCCTAGTGAGACCTTGATTAGCTGGTTCAGGTGTGTTTAATTGGGGTTGGAGCTAAACTCTGCAGGACAGCGGCCCTCCAGGACCGAGATTGGTGAACCCTGAACTAGTCCATAAAAAAGTTCATAGCACAATAATGCAATTTTATTGAATGTTTAATACTAACATTGCTAATGCTAATGGGTTCACTTTAAAAATGGACGTGAAGTCTGACGAACTTTCTTCATTCAATGATGCTGGGATTATGTTTGCTGTTACACTCATTGAGATTTAAATATACCTATGAAAATTGTCTTTGCATGGCTACGAAGTAATCCAGATTTATTGAATTACCAGCATGACGGTGAGTAAATAACCAATTGTAAATTTTAGATGACCTGATCCTTTAAGTAGAGTCTTAATAAAGCATACTTTACTCTCCAGGGTGTAATCGACCAATGTTCATCATTTGACATTCACACATTGCCTCATACAGGTGTGTTTTGGCTAATTGACCTATTAAAGGTGTTCCATTAGCAGTGCTGGGAAGCAGGTCATTCATAATGAGAAGAAACACCGTATAGCCCAGAATGAGGGTCATTTTGAAGGAGGATCGATCCACGCTGTGCGGCGGCAAGTAGAAGGACAGGATGTCAATGATCATGAGGAAGGAGCTGGGGATGATCAGGTTCACCACATACAGAATCGGTCGTCGCTTAATCACCACCTGCAGGATAGAAACAGTAAAGTTCCGTTCACACCATGAATGATAACGTAACCTTGGTTCCCTGAGATGAGGGAACGAGTATTGCGTAAGGCTAGCTTACGCTATGGGAAAACTCCTTTTCTCGAGAATATTGAAGCCAAAATGCAGTGCAGCTGCACAGGATTCACAGATGAGCGGTGAGCGCGGTCATTGGCTGTGCTGCGGCAACTGCACGAACCTATGGCTAGGCGGCTCAGACGCGCGAACCAATCAGGGCACTTCGCGCCCTGGCACGTCAGAGCCCGCCAGAATGGGAGTGGCTTATGGCTATAAGCACCCATTCCTCGCCTAGGAACTCCAGGTTTAATCGACTGAAGCGATCCCCTGATCACAGCACAGTAGCATGGCGGGTTACACAATACTCGTTCCCTCATCTCAGGGAACCAAGGTTACATTAGTAACCGAGACGTTCCCTTTCGAGAGGTCTCTCGTATTGCGAAAGGCTAGCTTAAGCTATGGGAACCCCCTTCAAAACGCAGTGCGTGCTTAACTTCGCTCCATACAGTAGCCCGAGGCAAGATGCCTGAGGCTAAGAAAGAGTAAAGTATGAACCCAATAAAGCCAGTCCGTGACAGGCTTCGTATAGGGAAAAAACAAGGAATGGGCCTAATAAGGGCCAAACTCTTATAATGTATATAATATGTATATATATTGAAACCGTAGTTTGAGTTTAACCAAGACCGGATATGTAGGGCCCAAGGTTTAGGGGGTTTGTGCTTGCACATTTTGAATTGAAAGAACCCTCGCTTGCAAAGCGGGAACTTCCAGGTTATAAAACCTCATAAATGTGGACGATGAGGCCCAGCCGGCCGCCACACAGATATCTTCAATGGGTATTCCACTTGACCAAGCCCAAGACGAGGCCATGCCTCTCGTGGAATGAGCTCTGACACCTAAGGGGCAATGAAGGCCCTTAGACTCATAAGCCAGCGTGATAGCATCAACTATCCAGCACTATAATCTCTACTTTGAGACGGCGAGCCCCTTGTGCGGCCGCCAAAGCATACAAAAAGCTGTTCTGACTGTCTGAATGAGGCAGAACACTCCAGATAAACTCTGAGAGCCCTGATTGACAGAGTAAATTTGCGTCTCTTTCATCCTCTGGTGAGGGTAGAGCTGCTAGTGAAATAAACTGTGCTCTGAACTGAGTCGAGAGCACTTTAGGAATATAACCATATCTTTGCTTGAGGACGGCTCTGGAGTCATTAGGCCCAAACTCAAGGCAGGACGCAGTCACTGATAGCGCATGTAAATCGCCCACTCTCTTGACTGAAGCGAGCGGCAGTAAAAGAGCGGTTTTGAGCGAGAGGTGTTTCAGGTCCGCAGACCGAAGCGGCTCAAACGGGGCACCCTTCAATGCTTCCAGGGCCGTGGAGAGGTCCCAGATAGGCACAGAGGGGGGTCGCGGAGGGTTTAGCCTCCTTGCCCCTTTAAGGAAGTGCACGATGAGGTCATTCCTTCCTAGTGATTGTCCGGCCACAAGAGGGTGAGATGCTGTTATGGCCACCACATATACTTTGAGCCTGGAGGGGGTGCGACCCATGTCCAAGAGCTCTTGCAAAAAAGCGAGTACACTTGGTATTCCGCATGAGTAGGTGTCCAGGCTCCGTGCTGCGCACCAGCCAGAGGACACCACCCATTTCTGAGCGTAAAGGCGCCTAGTTGAGGGCGCTCTCGCTTCAGTGATGCTTTTTAGCACCCTATCCGGGAGACACCCGGGTACCCGTTGAGGGGCCATACATGAAGTTGGGACAGGGATGCCAGATTTTCCCGTTTGCCTGCGTTCGCTCTCCTCAGCGGAATTGGCCATGGGGCTGTTTCCAGCAGTTGTGTCAACTTGGAGAAACAAAACTGGGTTTTCCAGAGAGGGGCTATTAGTAGCACTGCACACTTGCTTTCCCTGATCCGTTCGATGACCTGTGGTAGCATCATGACCGGAGGAAATGCATATAGCGGACGGCTCTGCCAGTCGTGGGCAAGCGTGTCCTTGCTCTTTGAGAAAAATGTTCGGCAACGAGTGTTGTCTTCTGAGGCGAAGAGGTCGACCTCTGCCTCACCGAAGATGCTCCATATCAGCTGAACCGTCTGAGGGTGAAGAGACCATTCTCTGGAAAGCATATCCGCTCCCTGGTTCAGAATGCCATGCACATGCGCCGCCCTCAGCGAGCGCAGGTTGTGCTGAGCCCATAGAATGAGACTCTTGGCCATGGCGTGCAGATTGTTTGACCTGAGAACGCCCTGGCGATTTATGCAAGACACCACTGCCATGTTGTCCGTTCGGACCAGGACGTGGTGGCCTTATAGATATGGGAGAAAAGCTTTCAGTGATAGAGCGACCGCTCTCTTTGCTAGACAGTTCATATGTAGGCGCTTCTCCAGGCTTGACCATAGGCCAGAGATGGGCCTGCCCTCGTAAAGGGCCCCCCAACCCCCTCGTCTGTCAAGATCACTTTTCTCTTTGAAACCACACCCATACTCACGCCAGACTAATACCAGTTGGCTGCTTTCCAGGGAGTCAGGGCTTTGATGCAGCTGTGGCTCACTCTGATTAGTAAGTGGCCAGATCACCACCTCCCACCTTCCTCCGAAATATCTTGGCATTAGTGGAATTGCATTAGCATGGTTTAAATCATACTTATCTGACTGTTATCAGTTTGCAGCAGTAAATGAAGAAATGTCTTCTCGATCAAAAGTTCAGTATGGCGTACCACAAGGCTCAGTTCTAGGACCGATGCTTTTCAATCTGTACATGCTACCCTTGGGAAATATCATTAGGGAGCATGGAATTAGTTTTCACTGTTATGCTGATGATACTTAGCTCTATATTTCTTCACGCCCTGACGAAACTTACCAATTCACAAAATTAATGGAATGCATAGCTGATATAAAAAATTGGATGACTAGTTATTTCCTACTATTTAATTCTGAAAAAACAGAGATTCTAATTATTGGACAAAAAACTTCCTCACATAATAACCTAGAATAGGCTGCTTTGTCAGGTCTTCGTCGTCGGTTAGGAACCTGGGGGTGCTCTTTGATACCAATCTTTCATTTGAAAGCCACGTTACTAGCATCTGTACAACCGCATTTTTTCCATATTAAAAATATATCTAAATTACATCATATGCTCTCATTGGCAAATGCGGAACATTTAGTTCATGCGTTCATGACTTCAAGGCTAGATTATTGTAATGCTCTACTGGGTGGTTGCCCTGCACGCTTAATAAACAAATTACAGCTGGTCCAAAACGCAGCAGCTCGAGTTCTTACCAGAACCAGGAAGTATGACCATATTAGCCCGGTTCTGTCAACACTGCATTGGCTCCCTATTAAACATCGTATACATTTTAAAATATTGCTGATTTCTTAAAAAGCACTAAATGGTTTAGCTCTGCAGTACTTGAGCGAGCTCTTAACGCATTATAGTCCTTCACGTCTATTGCGATCTCAAAATTCCGGCCAGTTGATAATACCTAGAATATCAAAATCGACTGCTGGCGGTAGATTTTTTTCCTATTTAGCACCAAAACAGTCTTCCTAACATTGTCCGGGAAGCAGACACACTCTGTCAGTTCAAAGCTAGACTAAAAACACATCTCTTTGACCTAGCATACACATAACACATTATAGACTTCTATAATTCAATGTTAGGCTGCATAGATTAGGTCAGCCGGAACCGGGAACACTTCCCATAAATCCTGATGTACTCATTACATCATAAGAAGAATGGCGTCTACACTAATATTAGTCTCTCTGTTTATCCCGAGGTTTACCGCAGTCTGCTGGATCCAGGGCGTATCCAGATCTGATGACTGATGACCTGCGCCTGGACGCGACGACAACGCAGTCCTGAAGTGTCAACTAGTCTCTCCCCTGTGAAGGCCTTCCTCCCCTCCCTTTACCTCTCTACAGATAAAGCGTTGTCGTGATAATTCCGGTTCGCGTGGCTACGCGGAAGCGATAATAATTCTGTATTATAAATTTTAAGGCCAGACAAGTAGTTTGTTGAGGGTTGGTTTGTAGAGAAGGACTACACGCCTGCGCACATATATTCAAACACGCATACCTATAGACTGAACTCGTAATACACATGTGCATGCCATCAGCATTCTCACAGGTTCGCGTTTTTGAAAGTTTGCACAGAAAGAACTTAAGAGTTTTCTGTTAAAACGGTGTTGTGTTAGCGACCCCTAAGTTAATAACTAATGATCGTTGCGACGGAAGTCAATCAAAACTAACTTTAGCTGGACAATAACTTTATTCTAGAGCTGCTATAAAGCCAAAACTTTAAATCTCCTCAAATCTCTGTTACTTAATTTTCCTATGTTTTATCAATGTAAAGCCGCTTTGGAACAATCTACATTGTTAAAAGCGCTATATAAATGAAGATGACTTGACTTGACAAGACTGGAGACTGGCCGCTGTGAGATAGGGACCCGGCCGTCCAGCCGTCTTGTGCTTTTAATGCTGTGTGAACAGCATTCATGTGCAGGGGCGCATTCTTTAAAGCGGGCCCACCCTTTATCGCATCTCCAGCGCGAGCTGGGGGGGGAACTGATGTGGAAACAGTTTTTATGTGTAGGGGTGCGTACTTTACAGTGGGCACACAATCTACATTTCACGAGATCACACTTACATACAATTTGAGGGGGTAAAGTTTAATGCGTATTTGGAGTGCTGTCCGGGGGGAGAGCTCCGAGCTTGGAGTTCAGCCCGAACCCAGAGTACTCCCCCCAAAAGGCTAAAGAGCCGAGGACAGCCGCCGGACTAAAGACCCCCCCCAAATGAGTGCCGAGTTTGGCGGGCTGTCATCTCGAGAAGGGTCCTGGATGCTTGACCAGGAGGGCCTGTGTGAGACCAAATGCTCGCTGGATGGAAGAGAAAACGTAAGTGCTCTACCGGGAAAGTTCTCACTGCGTCAGCTGTGAGACCAAATGCTCGCTGGATGAAAGAGGAAACAGGAAAGAGGAAAATGAGTACTCAACCGGGATCAAGCTGTACTCGCTGTACTGGGGCAGCGTGGGCTGCGTAGGCTCACCTGTTTTTGAACGCTCATTAATACTCGAACCGTTGTGAACGGGAGGGTGCGAGGGGCGGGGTCGCTTTCTGTACATAAGAAAGCTGACCACGAGCGCAGTGAAGAGAGCAGCATAATTTTCATCTGCTGCCAGAGCCAGGATTTGAACATGGGTCTCTGGCGCGAAAGTCTTAGATTTCACCACTGAGCCACAGGGGGGAATGACATAAGACAGTTAGCGCGAGCAGAGAAGAGAGCGGCATGTTTTGTCTCGCCTGTAAAACAGCGTTTGTTTGCAGGTGTGCATGTTTTATAACAGGCTCGTTTGCTGCAATATTGACATTTCCAGCCGCCCGAACTAAAGAGAGGACTGGGAAATGTGTGAGAAATGGAGGTTGGTCCAGCCTCGGCGGGACTCAAACATTCTCTTTCTTCCTTTCGCCTATGTGAGTCACGCAGTTTTGAAAACTCACAGTGTCCGTCTGGGTCATGCAGAGAGCTCCAGAGGGGGCACGAGGGCGGGGTAGCTCTCTTGAACGTAAAGAGAGCAAGCCGCGGGCGCGAACATCGCTCGTGTCTGTCTGCTCTGACATCCTTTGTGCGCGGGCGCTTCTTTTGCGCGGCTCAAGCAAAGGGGAGGAAGAGTGGGCTGGGTCGTCATCGGCGAAACCAGCCAGTCGAGCCCGCAGGGTTGGGAGATCCATCTCGTGGCACTCAGGGCAGCCACCCTTACCGAGTGCAGCTACCGCGTGGTCACAACCCAGACAGGAAGCGCAGAGGATGTGACGGTCTCCGCCGAAGAGAGGGCCTCTGCACGAGGCGCAGGTGGTTCAAGGCATTTGCAACAATGCCTCAAATTTGCTCTGTTAGAAAAAGTGTGACGCAACGGCGAACAGCGGGCTGAAGGTGGCGTCCAGATGAAAAAGCAGAAAAGCTGGATCCTCAGAACTGCAAGGCAGGTGGCTTGTTCCACTGAAGGCTTTTCAACAGCGGCGAGAAGACTTCTTATCCAGAGATCAGCGAAGTGGTGAGTTCGCTGAAGGAGATAAAATCTGGAGTTCCTAGGCGAGGAATGGGTGCTTATAGCCATAAGCGCTCGCCCATTCTGGCGGGCTCTGACATGCCAGGGCGCGAAGTGCCCTGATTGGTTCACGCGTCTGAGCCGCCTCGCCATAGGTTCATGCAATTGCCGCAGCACAGCCAATGACCTCACTCGCCAGTAACCCCATTTTATTGTCTCTAAAACTCAGTTTGACATGCCCGGCATGGCTTCCCAAGCCTGACTTTGGGCAGCGAGGAGTTGGAGAGTCGCAGATGGCAGCCCGTAGCACTGTGGTGGGGGGCTGACGCTTGCAGCAGCATGAAACGGAGGAGAAATGCTCTTTTTGTGAAGGAGTTCGTTTTTGATTTGATTTGCCATAACAGCAGGAGATGGGGGTCCAGTATTAACTGTTTTAGGAAAGACATTTGTCTTTTTCCGCGTGAAATTTGCTCTTTTGTGTTTGCCGGAAAGCGCTGAGTCAGCTGCGAGTCTGGAGCTGAAGAGCCTTTGATCCACTGCAGAGGCTGTTCTTTACGGTGAGTAGAGGCTGCTGCTTCTTCAGAGTCAGCGAGGAGATTAATCTTCGCGGTGAAGGAGAGTAAATCTGACTAGATAGCCGTTCAGTGCGATTTATATTGGCAGTCGGCCCCGGCCATCTTGGTGGGCTGAAAGGGCATTTGTCTGAAATTCACAGACATGAACCAATCAGGCTTCAGTATTCGGAGAAAACTGAGTTTCTCCATAGCGATCAGAGAAGATTCTCTGACGCAATGCGAAGTGAATCGTATCGAAAAGGAACATATTGTGGCTATTTACAACACACACAACTTATTTTATATGCTATGTAATCCACCTTAAATTGAATGTGAGCGGGCATGACCATTTGTAAATTGAATATGTCTGGCTTCCAGTGTCAAATCTGCTTTCACAAAACAGCTTATTATGCTGCTTGATATTGCAAACTGGTATTTCATATTATTTTAATGTATTGTCATAATTATAAACAGTGGTTTGTAGCGCAAATAGTGTTACCATTTACTACTCTTTGTTATTCTAGTTATTTACCTATAGCAGATAATGAATCGGAAGTCTCACACATTCACAGAAAATAATTTGCTTCCATGCTGCAAAATAAGATGGATAATTTGGCAAATATCATTTGGTTGTGAAAATGTACTGGAGAAATAAAGTACCATGCTATTCTAAACATAGCCATTTATACCCACTGCTTTTGTCCCTTTCTTACCCAGAAAGTGATGATGTCCCATTCGTCTATTCCAAACTTCAAAATGTTTGCGTCACCCAGTATGACCACCAGCTCCCATTCTCCACTGGCCTGCAGGTATCGCTGTGAGTTTTCGGTCATCTCCGTAAAGGACAGGGCAGGACTGACACGCACATCCTTTACTGAAGGGGTTACAATTATTACAGGTATAAGAATTACAGTTCAAGACACATTCAGGAACCTGCTTTGCCTAATCAGCTAAATTAGTTGTTGAATTGTAATCATTTGTTTTCATGTCAACATGAAATCAGTTTGTATTTTTTTGTTTATTAATTTATTCCAAAATGCATTAAAACTTCCATGCTATTCCCGCATACAATGACTTGAATTCACAGCTACTATAAGCATGTTTTAATTGCTGTATTAACAAATATTTTTTTTATCCCCCTGATTAACAAATATTTACCATACAAATATACCATTAAAAGAATGAAATTCTTGAAAAGAAAATCTTATGAAGCTTGAAATACAATTATTTTTTCTTATGTTTTTTATTTGTATGTATTTATTATGGAAGCTTGTTTCCACCACAGAATCTCACAATTCAGACTATATACAGTGAGGAAAATAAGTATTTGAACACCCTGCTATTTTGCAAGTTCTCCCACTTGGAAATCATGGAGGGGTCTGAAATTGTCATCAACAGTTGTCCACTGTGAGAGACATAATCTAAAAAAAAAAATCCAGAAATCACAATATACCGGTATGATTTTTTAACTATTTATTTGTATGAAACAGCTGCAAATAAGTATTTGAACACCTGTCTATCAGCTAGAATTCTGACCCTCAAAGACCTGTTAGTCTGCCTTTAAAATGTCCACCTCCACTCCATTTATTATCCTAAATTAGATGCACCTGTTTGAGGTCGTTAGCTGCATAAAGACACCTGTCCACCCCATACAATCAGTAAGAATCTACTAACATGGCCAAGACCAAAGAGCTGTCCAAAGACACTAGAGAAAAAATTGTACACCTCCACAAGGCTGGAAAGGGCTATGGGGAAATTGCCAAGCAGCTTGGTGAAAAAAGGTCCACTGTTGGAGCAATCATTAGAAAATGGAAGAAGCAAAACATGACTGTCAATCTCCCTCGGACTGGGGCTCCATGCAAGATCTCACCTCGTGGGGTCTCAATGATCCTAAGAAAGGTGAGAAATCAGTCCAGCGCTACACGGGAGGAGCTGGTCAATGACCTGAAAAGAGCTGGGACCACCGTTTCCAAGGTTACTGTTGGTAATACACTAAGACGTCATGGTTTGAAATCATGCATGGCACGGAAGGTTCCCCTGCTTAAACCAGCACATGTCAAGGCCCGTCTTAAGTTTGCCAATGACCATTTGAATGATCCAGAGGAGTCATGGGAGAAAGTCATGTGGTCAGATGAGACCAAAATAGAACTTTTTGGTCATAATTCCACTAAACGTGTTTGGAGGAAGAAGAATGATGAGTACCATCCCAAGAACACCATCCCTACTGTGAAGCATGGGGGTGGTAGCATCATGCTTTGGGGGTGTTTTTCTGCACATGGGACAGGGCGACTGCACTGTATTAAGGAGAGGATGACCGGGGCCATGTATTGCGAGATTTTGGGGAACAACCTCCTTCCCTCAGTTAGAGCATTGAAGATGGGTCGAGGCTGGGTCTTCCAACATGACAATGACCCGAAGCACACAGCCAGGATAACCAAGGAGTGGCCCTGTAAGAAGCAAATCAAGGTTCTGGCATGGCCTAGCCAGTCTCCAGACCTAAACCCAATAGAGAATCTTTGGAGGGAGCACGAACTCCGTGTTTCTCAGCAACAGCCCAGAAACCTGACTGATCTAGAGAAGATCTGTGTGGAGGAGTGGGCCAAAAATCCTGGCCCAAAACCTGGTGAAAAACTACAGGAAACGTTTGACCTCTGTAATTGCAAACAAAGGCTACTGTACCAAATATTAACATTGATTTTCTCAGGTGTTCAAATACTTATTTGCAGCTGTATCATACAAATAAATAGTTAAAAAATCATACATTGTGATTTCTGGATTTTTTTTTTTAGATTATGTCTCTCACAGTGGACATGCACCTACGATGACAATTTCAGACCCCTCCATGATTTCTAAGTGGGAGAACTTGCAAAATAGCAGGGTGTTCAAATACTTATTTTCCTCACTGTATGAGTTTTTATATCTCACAATTTGCACTTTTTTCTCTCAGAATTGCGGGCTTATATCTCACTGTTCACAATTGTGAGTTGTAAAGTCAGAATTGCGAGATGAAAAACTAAACTCACAATTGTGAGTTATAGTCTGAATTGTGAGATATAAACACAATTGTGAGTTATTCAGTCTGAACTGCAAGACGTAAACTCACAATTATGAGTTGTAGTCTGAATTGTGAGATATAAACTCACAATTGTGAGTTGTAAAGTCAGAATTGCGAGATAAAAAACTCACAATTATGAGTTGTAGTCTGAATTGTGAGATATAAACTCACAATTGTGAGTTATTTCATCTGAATTGTGAGATATAAACTCACAACTTATATTTAAACTGTTCAAAACATTTTCTTATTGCCATATGCCATATTACATTACTACATGTGAAAGTCCACAGAAACTAAGAAACGTGGACCTTCACAGGCCTCAGAAACACACAAAAGGAAACGCCTCTATGGCGGCAGGAAATGTGGAGAGCAATGAAAGCGGTGATGTTACTGGTATGCATGTAGGAGCCGAAGGTGAAAGAGCAGTTCTGTATGTCGAAAGGGAAGCTGAAGATCTCAAGGTTACAGGCGCTAACAAGCCTCAACATCCTGTCATAGCGGATGTGGCCCGTGTGGTTCACATACACATAAGGACAGGCCTGAGACACATCGTCATCCACACTAAACACCAGAAGAGAGAGAGGACAAATATTCATTTGAGTTGAAATTATTTTATATTTCACTTGTAGCCTATATTATTATCTTCTGCTAAGACGTCCATTACAATTTACAGAATTGGCCTAAATACAAGATGAACACTGCAAAAATATTACATAGCTGATATTCATTCTATAAATCCTCTGAGGACATTGGATCAACTGAGACGCATGTACCCCATTGACTTCCATATTATTTTTTTTCCCTATGGGGTACATCAACTGTCTGGTTACCAACATTCTTTAAAATATATTCTTTTGTGTTCAGCAGAAGAAAGACATACACTAAAGACCAAATAACTTCTACTCTATGCTATTCTATCCTTCTACATTCAATTAATGTTAGGCTACTAGAAGAACATTTGTTCATTATTTATATATACCTTGCCAGAACGTTAGCTATAGTTCTGAGAATTTTTCCTGTTTGCTTGGAATATACAAATATTAGGAATATTATTTTGAGCAAAAAAAAAAAAAAAAAAAAAAAAAAAAAAAAATCCCGATCCTGCCCACTAGATGGCACTTACAACTCATAAACGATAATGTCAGGAGTCCAGAGATCTTTGACAGGAAGAGAGATCTTCGTAATGCCATCACAGGGTTCTGGATCCCAAATGAGGAACTCATGGAACCAGTACTAAAACCAAACATGATTAAATTACAGGATTGTGTAATATTCAGGTGATTATTCAAACAGCTCTTAGCGTTTATGCACCAAACTTACCAGCCTGAGCCAGAGGAATGTGGTAAGAATTTGTGCTTTTTCATTCTGCAAAACAGAACAGGCATCAAATGTTCAGATGCGAGGATAATTTACACAAACAGACACATATAGCCAGTCCCGTATTGACTCACAACTCCCAAGATAGCGTAGAGAGTGAAGGAGATGTTGGTGATAGTGGGGGTGCTGAGGTTGACTGAAGGTCTGAAGGACTTCTTGTCAATGACTTGCTGTAGAGATTCATACGTGGGTCCACTTTGTCCGTCTTCACACTGAAGCATATTCACCACACACTGCAACACTTAATAACACAATAAACCAGGGAAACTAACTTAGTCTAACTTCATTTTCACATTTATTAGCACTTTTTATTCGGAGTTAGATACAAATACTGTACTATTCAGTATTTTTGTAAGTTGTACACTGAAAAATATGGTGTAGAAACCATTTTCACTCAGAACTTAATTTCACAATGAATTGAAACATGGAATTTTAAGAGAGAAAGACTGAAATAGTATTTTCCTGTAAAACATACTCTTATAATCTTTGTTTTATTTACAACTTGGAAAAATATTTTTTTACAGTGTATAAAGAATTCTGCCACTTTTAAGGCAATCACTTTCAAACATTTCCAATTGTATATTTTATCTTGTTTGATCATCCCTAATGGATATGTTTAACTTTCAACCGTAAATTAAAGTATTTTCCTTTTAGTCTATGTTATCTAATCTTATCTTGTATAGAAAGCAAAATAAATTCACAATGACAGCAGAATTAAGACGCTGTATAGAAATCGTAAGTAATTACTGTAATTTCACACATCCTCTAGAAGCCAGCAAAGCTAATTGCTTTTAAAATAATTGTTCATTTTTTTATTTTAAAGACAATTGATTCTGAATAAAAGGTAATGCTGATTCATTATCAAGATATTTCATTATTGTTTTTAAGTTTACAAAGACAAAACTGACCAAAAGTATTAAGTCCGTGCTCCACATATAAATTCAGTTCATTACCTGTAAGTAGAATGAAACATGCCAAAAGAGAATGCAAAAGATGTCCCATAATGCTGTGTGTATGAGGTTTAAAACTGCTCAAGTTTAAATCACACGGCTTACTTCCACAGGTGAAGTGTGCTGACTCTTTACTGGCAACATCATGTGCGGTTACATGTTGTTTAACACCTTCGGTAACCACTGACCTAGCTTGTTTTAATAGCTTTGGATCCATTTGGTTGAACTCAGTGATCTCTCTTTTTTTTCCATTAGATGAAAAAAACATGTTCAGTGTCACACATTTAATTAGAAGAAAGAACACCGGATTCACACAAGAGCTGTTATGGCTCTTCAAGATCCATATAAATAGATAAATCTACTTTTGCAGGTTTTTTTTATAAATGCCATGACTAGTTTTAATATTTTCACGATCCCACCTTGAAATCCACAGACTGGCCTTGTTTGTATGGCACCTAACATATAACATTATTATTATTATGTTTTTTTAATTAACATGCTGCATTATTATTGCATTTTCATCATTTACCATAATTAATAATGAAAAAAATATAAAAAAAGATTTATTTCAACTCAACTCAACAAACACTTTGAAAAAACAACAAGAAAACCAGGAGCAAAGTTTTTGATATTTTTATTATAAGTATTTCCTCAAACGTAACTGGACAGTGACTAAACTTGAAATTGCTATTCATCCTGTACCAAAACTAATAACACATTTTGGTGATACAGATAAAACAGAATGTCGGATTCAGTTTACAGATTTCAGTCATATTCAGATTTAATTTACTAAGTTTAAATATATATATATACCATATATATACTAATTAGAACACCATACTAATACTGTGTTTGACCCCCTTTCGCCTTCAGAACTGCCTTAATTCTACGTTGCATTGATTCAACAAGGTGCTGAAAGCATTCTTTAGAAATGTTGGCCCATATTGATAGGATAGCATCTTGCAGTTGATGGAGATTTGTGGGATGCACATCCAGGGCACGAAGCTCCCGTTCCACCACATCCCAAAGATGCTCTATTGGGTTGAGATCTGGTGACTGTGGGGGCCATTTTAGTACAGTGAACTCATTGTCATGTTCAAGAAACCAATTTGAAATGATTCGAGCTTTGTGACATGGTGCATTATCCTGCTGGAAGTAGCCATCAGAGGATGGGTACATGGTGGTCATAAAGGGATGGACATGGTCAGAAACAATGCTCAGGTAGGCCGTGGCATTTAAACGATGCCCAATTGGCACTAAGGGGCCTAAAGTGTGCCAAGAAAACATCCCCCACACCATTACACCACCACCACCAGCCTGCACAGTGGTAACAAGGCATGATGGATCCATGTTCTCATTCTGTTTACGCCAAATTCTGACTCTACCATCTGAATGTCTCAACAGAAATCGAGACTCATCAGACCAGGCAACATTTTTCTAGTCTTCAACTGTCCAATTTTGGTGAGCTCGTGCAAATTGTAGCCTCTTTTTCCTATTTGTAGTGGAGATGAGTGGTACCCGGTGGGGTCTTCTGCTGTTGTAGCCCATCCGCCTCAAGGTTGTGCGTGTTGTGGCTTCACAAATGCTTTGCTGCATACCTCGGTTGTAACGAGTGGTTATTTCAGTCAAAGTTGCTCTTCTATCAGCTTGAATCAGTCGGCCCATTCTCCTCTGACCTCTAGCATCAACAAGGCATTTTCCCCCACAGGACTGCCGCATACTGGATGTTTTTCCCTTTTTACACCATTCTTTGTAAACCCTAGAAATGGTTGTGCGTGAAAATCCCAGTAACTGAGCAGATTGTGAAATACTCAGACCGGCCCGTCTGGCACCAACAACCATGCCACGCTCAAAATTGCTTAAATCACCTTTCTTTCCCATTCTGACATTCAGTTTGGAGTTCAGGAGATTGTCTTGACCAGGACCACACCCCTAAATGCATTGAAGCAACTGCCATGTGATTGGTTGATTAGATAATTGCATTAATGAGAAATTGAACAGGTGTTCCTAATAATCCTTTAGGTGAGTGTATATATATATAATATATTATAAGTACTGGTATACATAAGATTAGATAACATGGACTAAAATGAAAATACTTTAACCCTCTGAGGTCGGCAAACGCGCCGGCGCGTTTTGCTGGATTTTCTTCACATTGTAGCACTATAAACTTAAATTACTCGGTCATTTATGGTCATACAGAAAAAAGAAGTATAAAAAAAGAATCTGTGATATTTTTACTTTTGTATGTGTCCACTTACAATCAAATCAAAACATTATGCTTTTGTAAAATAAAGAAAATAAACAGGGTGTGCGTTCTGCCTCTCCGTCGCGGTGAACTTTTTTTTCTTGAGCACGTCTATAAACTGAAACAAAACTCAGCGAATACTTGTCACACATTTATGAAGACAAGAAAGATGTAAGGTAAGGCTCAGTACTAGGACCGCTGCTGTTCACTCTGTACATGCTACCCTTAGGAGATATCATTAGGAAACATGGCATTAGCTTTCACTGTTATGCCGATGATACTCAGCTCTATATTTCTTCAAAACCTAACGAAACTTATCAATTCACAAAATTAACGGAATGCATAGCGGATATAAAAAATTGGATGACTTGTAATTTCCTACTTCTAAATTCTGAAAAAACAGAGTTTCTAATTATTGGACAAAAAACTTCCTCACGTAATAACCTAGAATACTGTCTAACACTTGATGGCTGCTCTGTTAAGTCTTCGTCGTCGGTTAGGAACCTGGGTGTGCTCTTTGATACCAATCTTTCATTTGAAAGTCACGTGTCTAGTATCTGTAAAACTGCATTTTTCCATCTTAAAAATATATCTAAATTACGTCATATGCTCTCATTGACAAATGCGGAACAATTAGTTCATGCGTTCATGACCTCAAGGCTAGATTATTGTAATGCTCTACTAGGTGGTTGCCCTGCACGCTTAATAAACAAACTACAGCTGGTTCAAAACGCAGCAGCTCGAGTTCTTACCAGAACCAGGAAGTATGACCATATTAGCCCAGTTCTGTCAAAACTGCATTGGCTCCCTATTAAACATCGCATCAATTTTAAAATATTGCTTATTACTTACAAAGCACTGAATGGTTTAGCTCCGCAGTACTTGAGCGAGCTCTTAACGCATTATAGTCCGTCACGTCTATTACGATCTCAAAATTCCGGCCAGTTGATTATACCTAGAATATCAAAATCCACTGCTGGCGGTAGATCCTTTTCCTATTTAGCACCAAAACTCTGGAACAGTCTTCCTACCATTGTCCGGGAAGCAGACACACTCTGTCAGTTCAAAGCCAGATTAAAGACACATCTCTTTGACCTAGCTTTCACATAATACATTATAGACTTCTATAATTTAATGTTATGCTGCATAGATTAGGTCAGCCGGAACCGGGAACACTTCCCAAAAATCCTGATGTACTCGTTACATCATGAGAAGAATGGCATCTACGCTAATTTTAGTGTCTGTGTTTATCCCAAGGTTTTCCCGCAGCCTGCCGGATCCGGGCCGTATCCAGATCTGACGAAGGACCTTCACCTGGACCGATGACAACGCAGTGCTGAAGTGCCAACTAGTCTCTCCCTATGGAGGATCCCACTACCACTCTACAGATAAGGCGTTGTCGGGAAAATTCGTCTTGCGGTCCTACCCCAAAGCAACAAATAAAATAAAATTCCTTATCAAAATTTATAAGGAAAGACAAGTATTTTGTTTAGGCTTGGCTTGTAGGGAATTCCAAACCTGCGTATATTCTAACGCACATAACTATAGAACCCATTCTAAATGCGCATGTGACCGCCATCAGCGTTTCTCACAGGTTCGCGTTTAAAGTCTGTGTAGAGAGAATGGTGTCGTCTTAGCGGCCCCTAATTTAATAACAAATGATCATTGCGACGGAACCAAATCAATTAAAACTAACTTTAGATGGAAATAACTTAACTCTGCTGTAAAGCCGAAACAATCTCTGTTACCTTAAATTATACGCTTATCTCTGTAAAGCTGCTTTGAGACAATCTACATTGTTAAAAGCGCTATATAAATGAAGATGACTTGACTTGACTAAGAAATTCTTACATATTAGTTTGTTATTGTTGCATAAATTTCACATTGCAGTTGAACTGTTTCTAGATATATGGTGAATATTATAATATTTAGACCCGTGTTTACTGTTACTGTGTTTGTGGATATCTGCTCAAATGTAGATATGTATATGGTAACCATAATGTTTTATATTTGAGCGCAATTGCGTTTGAATGTATCATATTTTGGATCGCGATCGCGTTTGAAAAGCACCAAACGGCTTCATTATCTCATTTCATATCATCATAACGAATGGAAACATTTGAAGTAACATGATAATCAATATATTTTTCTCTAGCTTAGTTGTTACTGAAATATTTTGGAAGATTTATAGGCTGCTATAGGTTATTGTTATTATTATTTTATGCAGCACTGCGCATAGCCTATGCCTACAAGGCACAACAAACCTGGTGTTCATTATATTATATATTGTTGGAAACATTTATGTGTGTGTGTGTGTGTGTGTGTGTGTGTGTGTGTGTGTGTGTGTGTATTCTGTGAAAATTTATTCCCAAAATCGTGCAGGCCTTTCTCTTGATATCAGTATGTTCAATTTTTTTTTTTTTCAGGGCCCAGTACCACTGAGTCCTGCTAACTTCAACATTCACATGAGTCTCTGTACATGAACATGGTAAAGTGAAAATCAAACACCTTGGAAATGAAAGGTATGTACAATGTTTTTAGGAATGGCACAAAGGTCTCTGTCTTTGGATCATTGTTTTCAACGAGTGCTTTTTTGTCATTTGTTGTGTATCTTTGGATTATGTTGTGTTGTAAATAAATCCAAAAAATCTAAAAGCCATTCTTTTTAAAATCTCCTCATTCTTTGTGCAAGGTTGCTCAGAATGATAGGGCCTGATAGCTCCTAATAGGGCCGTTAGGGGAGGGTCTTTGTCTTTCTCAGGTGTGACAAGTTTACATATTAATGAGCTCCCGCATAACATAAAGGTGATTTTCACATAGTTTTAGAGCAAATATTCTAGGCTACGTCATACAATTTTCAAAAGTCTTGTGAAGAAATAATCAGTATGGGTTTCATGACCTTATTTCAGTGAGAATTTTTTTTTGTATTTTCACAAACCATGCATAAATGTCATTATCTCAAAACAACAAACTTTTACACACATGCTGCTGATATATTATTGTAGCAGAGTTTGTGGTGAATACAGTGTAATCAGACTTTAGCCATGAAAATGTCACAAGTAACAGAAATAAGCACAAATGTCAGTGCATGCCAGAACACCTCCAGGGCCCAGAAAACAGCTCAGACCCCAGAGGGTTAACGGTTGAAAGTTAAATATGCTAAAAATATCCATTAGGGTAATAAGTAATAAGCAATTATAAGTATTGGGACACTTAATGCCTCTATAAAGAATATTTTGTTGATGATCCCTTGCATTAAATCAGGAATAAATCTGGGCTCCATTGACCTTCAGTTCACAGAGCAGGCAATAATATACTACGCCTTTTTGTCTAGACTGTACGAGTGCAACCACAGAACCATAATTGTGCTTAAACTCACAACGATAAAGAGAGTATACAGTATAAAGAGCACACGGTCAATGACCCGACCAAACATGATCCATTCATTGGTGCTGTTGTCATTACTGAAGTGCTCTTCAACTTGGTGGCGGATGGCCAATAAATCTTTACTCATCTTCTTAATTTCCTCTAGACATTGTTCCCAGACACTCACTGGACTTGCACTGACTTGTCCTTTCTTTGGAATATCAGTCATGGTGTTTTTGTAGAAAGTGCTCTTAGATCTGTTTGCTGTAGACAAGAAACAAGAGCACTGTTGGAAAACATATTTTACACCAATGATATGAACTCTGACATAAAGTTTGCACAAATAACTCTAGTGCAGGGGGTTTCAAAGTCAAAGAAAGTGACATTTTGACACAACGTATACAATGGCGCCTCCCCACCCCCCAATTTTGACTAATTTTAAAGTCAAAATAATAGTGTCAGTGTGTTTGTATGTTCAGTATGTTCTTCTATCAGTGCATTCAGCTTACTGGATCCTTGGACTGAAAACTTTCCCGAACATGTCAGGGGAGTTGCGCCCCACACTTTGAAAACTTCTGCCCTAGTAAGAGCATCCTGGAAGACGAAAGTATGTGCTTACCATCACAGTTTTCTTCACAAGATTTCTTCCATTAGTACCATTGATGGTCTACGATGCTTTTGAGAAACGCAGCCTATGCTGTTTTATGCCAGAACCTAGACCTGAAAAACGTAAGCCCAAAGTATTCTTCAAACTTATCCCGTTGGTGTTGCGGAAAACTTTTCCCCATCGGTTGGTAGAGGAGGAACAAAATGTATACAGTGACTGCAACATGCTAAAGTAATTTCCAACTTCTGGGCTGCTTTCCTCTTATGGTGTTGACTCCAACTAAATTCAGGGAGTGAGCTGCGCAGGGTACATAATATATTAAAGGATTTCTCTTCTTTAGATGCGCTTGAAGTCCATTATACTTTCCAGACATATTACTGGCGTTGTCATATGACTGGCCTCTGCAATTTGACAGCTCCAAGCCTAAGCTCTCAACCATTGCAACAACGCATTCTGCGAAACTTTCACCTGTGTGGCTCTCTCAAAAGCACCAAACAACTCTGAAAATAAAAGTAAGTTGATCAATGTGGGACAGGTCTGGGGTTGAGTCGACAACTACAGAAAAGTATTTGGCTTCCCTAATTTCATCCGCAACAGTCTGCCTAGTTTTTTCTCCCATCACATCAATAAATTCCTCACAAGTTGACAAATAAGAAACATTCCCGTTGCCTTTCTTACCAAACTTTTCAATATGTCTAGCTAAGAATGGGTCAAACTGAGCTATCAGTTCTAGAATCCCGAGGCTTTTTCCATTTAGAGGTGACCCCAGCAATTCATTATCACCTCTAAAGGCAAGTCCTCTCTCCCCGAGAAACTTGATCACCGCCACGACTCTTTTGAGGACCTCTCTCCAGTATTGTCTTGCTCCTTCCATTTGTTTTAGTAAAGATGAGTCAATGGTTGCAGTGCTAAGATAGCATGCAGCTCCAGTGCACATCACTCTTCTCATGATCCCTAATGTGTTCTGAGTGTTTCCAGTCACTAAATCCTTCCACAAACTGATTATGCTTTTTTAAGAAAAGCTTACATGCAAAACAATATATATTTCCATTTGATGGAGAGACCATGACCCATTCTTGAGAGACTGTCTGTCCATTTGGTAGATGAGAAGTAAGTAAGTCATTGTTGAAGCAACGCCTTTTACCACCAATGGTCCTATCCATGGCAGAAGCTGGATAGTTGGATTGTCGGTTATGAAAAGCTGCTGCACCCCTTTCGATGAGAATAGATTTAACAATATCGCTACTTGTGTCTCCCCATAAAGTTGGATCTTTAACATTGTTGAACCAGTCATCCTGCATTGATGATCCATGCTTAGGTGCTGGTTGCGTTTTATTAGGTTCGAGGTTCAAGCAGCCGCTTTGGGAAGTCTCCCATTCAGGTGGAGGATGGCACTGGGGTTCATCAGAGCAGCTGGGTACTAGGCAGAGATGGGCAGTATTGTAATTACATGTATTTGAAATACGCATTTAATTACTTTTGAGTATTTTGTCATTTGTATTTTCCTTAACAAAAATAAATGAAATGTAATTTGTAATTAAATACTTTGAGAGACTGTAATTTATATTTAAAATACTAAAATACTTTTTTAAATATATAATTTTATTTCGCATATATTAAATTTCATCACCAGGCTTAAAGGGATAGGTCACCCAAAAATGAAAAATTTCCCATGATTTACTCACCCTGAAGCCATCCTAGGTGTATATGACTTTCTTCTTTCAGACGAATACAATCAGAGTTATATTAAAAATGTCCTGGCTTTTCCAAGCTCTATAATGACAGTGAATGGCTGTTTAAGTTTTGAAGTCCATCAAAGCATATCTATCCATCATAAAAGTGAATCTATCCATCATAAAAGTGCTTCACAGGCTCTGGGGGGGGGGTAATAAAGGCCTTCTGAAGCGAAGCGATGCGTTCGTCTAAGAAAAATATCCATATTTGAAACTTTAACGACTAAACTAACTAGCTTCCGGCAGACGGCCGCACACATCGATTTACGGCGAAAGAATATCACTTGACCTGACGCATGACGCAATGACGAACGCGGAAGCGCAGAGGATAGAGCAAAACAAAACACCAGTCACGAATTAGAAGTCTAAAACAATTTTTTTTTAAGAGAAATGTGGGAGGAGCTTGAGTTTGTTGGCCAGTCCTGTTTGTTTGAACCGGAGAGGCGTCAAAGCTTACGCTACTCCTACATCCTACCTCATACATCATCAAGTGTTACTCTTGTGCCGCAAGTCGACTTGCGTTGGCCGTCTGCCGGAAGCCAGTTATTTTAGTCGCTAAAGTTTTAAATATGGATATTTTTCTTACGCAAACGCGTCGCTTCCCTTCAGAAGGCCTTTATTAACCCCCCAGAGCCTGTGGAGCACTTTATGATGGATAAATGCACTTTTATAATGGATAAATGCACTTTTATCATGTATAGATGCACTTTTATGATGGATAGATGCACTTTTATGATGGATAGATGCACTTTTATCATGGATAGATGCACTTTTATGATGGATAGATGCACTTTTATGATGGATAGATGCACTTTTATCATGGATAGATGCCCTTTTATGATGGATAAATGCACTTTTATGATGGATAAATGCACTTTTATAATGGATAAATGCACTTTTATCATGTATAGATGCACTTTTATGATGGATAGATGCACTTTTATGATGGATAGATGCACTTTTATCGTGGATAGATGCACTTTTATGATGGATAGAGGCACTTTTATGATGGATAGATTCACTTTTATGATGGATAGATGCACTTTTATGATGGATAAATGCACTTTGATGGACTTCAAAAAATATACCCACTGACTGTCATCATAAAGCTTGGAAGAGCCAGGACATTTTTTAATATAACTCTGATTGTATTCTTCTGAAAGAAGAAAGTCATATACACCTAGGATGATGTCAGTGAGTAAATCATGGGCTAATTTTCATTTTTGGGTGAACTATCCCTAGGACCATAGACATAAAATACAAATAGGACTACCAAATTGCCTATCACAGTTTTTGGCAAGTAAATCACGTGATGTGACACATCCTATTGACCCTGTTCACATTTCTGGGTTTCTCAGAAGTGGAAGGCATCATAGTTGGGTAAACTTCTATAGCAGTGCATGAAAGACTACATTAAATATATTTTTTTGTGTTCCAATTTGCTCAAATAGCAAAAGAAAAACGCCACAACAGCGTTTTCACAACTTTCAAAAAGAGTAAAAAAATAGATAATGCCAGTCGGAAGAGAGAAAGTTGTCAACTTTGTCACAGCCGCGCTATTAGAAACACCCTCACAGCAGCGTTAACTAGTTTTTGTGTAATATAATACAAATATAGTGTTATATGCGTAATTATCTTTTATTATGACAGTATGTGGCAACATGTACGTTAAAAGCGCATCATCCAAAAACGCCACACTTACTCTCACACTACATTAGACTGTAAATTTTGTTTGTATTTTTGTATTTTCAAATTACAAATTACTTGTATTTTAATTAAATACTTTTTTTCACAGCAGTATTTTGTATTTTATTTAAATACATTTGATGAGTAAGTATTTGTAATTTATAATTAAATACTTTTTGATGTATTTGTGCCCATCTCTGGTACTAGGAGATGGCAACGACAGTGAGAAAAGGGGGCAGAGTGGTGCATAATTAAAATGAGTTGCAGAGGTGGAAAAAGTACTAAAATATTGTACTCAAGTAAAAGTACCAATACTTTGATGAAATATTACTCAAGCACAAGTGAAATTACCTATCTGAAAAATTACTCAAATAAAAGTAATAAGTAGTTCATTTAAAATTTAAAGTAAAAGTAACTTAGTTACATAAAAAAAAAAAAACTGTAAAACAGGGCGGGGGTCTCTCCCATGTAGTGAAAATAGGAATGCT
Organism: Rutilus rutilus; assembly: GCF_951802725.1. NCBI lineage: Eukaryota > Metazoa > Chordata > Actinopteri > Cypriniformes > Leuciscidae > Rutilus > Rutilus rutilus. The sequence goes on from NC_140222.1 coordinate 39,864,045, forward strand.
ACGAAATGCTACGACTTTATTCACGTATTTTAAGATAACAAATTTTTTTTTACACATTTTTTTTTTTTTTTTTGTGGCTCAGGGCTTCCGTAATGTACTTGTGGCAACTATTTTATTCTACGGTTCATAAAATCCGGTGGTAAATCTGGCCTTGCTAACCAGCCAAATTTTGACCCCTTTGGTTTACCAAAATACTCTTATTGGATAGGTTGCACCAGCATCCCATGCTAGGAACCATCAACATATGCTGGTGACCATTTGGCCTTTTTTAGCAGGGTCAAGATGAAAAGATACAAAATTAGAGAATAAGAAGGTTTGAGAAACATACTAATAAGAGGTAAGCAGCAGGAAGACGGTGTAACCCAGGATGAGTGTCATTTTGAAGGAAGCACGGTCCACACTTTGAAGAGGCAGGAGGAAGCTGAAGAGATCCAATGAAAGCAAAGATATGAGTGACAGGCACCTGACCCATAGAAAGTGGGTTTGAGTCCCGTGTGGGACAACTTTAAAATTGTGTATAAAGTTGTCATTTCAATTCCTTTATTATCCAGGTAAGAGCTGTACTAAACTTTCTTACTCTTGGATTAGAAATAAGTGTGTGTTTTTTCTTCATTCTGTGTTCGTTCTCATCAGAACTTCTGTTCATTTTGATTTCATCCTATACTTCTGAACCTATATGTTCTTCATGTACATTCTATTTCTGCTGTTTTTGGCTCTGCATTGCGCTAGAGCCCTTTCAGCGGCTTGGCCCCATATTGCTGCTTGCAGCTATCACGAGGAAAATAAGTATTTGAACACCCTGCTATTTTGCAAGTTCTCCCACTTGGAAATCATGGAGGGGTCTGAAATTGTCATCGTAGGTGCATGTCCACTGTGAGAGACATAATCTAAAAAAAAAAAAATCCAGAAATCACAATATATGATTTTTTAACTATTTATTTATATGATACAGCTGCAAATAAGTATTTGAACACCTGTCTATCAGCTAGAATTCTGACCCTCAAAGACCTGTTAGTCTGCCTTTAAAATGTCCACCTCCACTCCTAAATTAGATGCACCTGTTTGAGGTCGTTAGCTGCATAAAGACACCAACTACTAACATGGCCAAGACCAAAGAGCTGTCCAAAAACACTAGAGACAAAATTGTACACCTCCACAAGGCTGGAAAGGGCTACGGGGAAATTGCCAAGCAGCTTGGTGAAAAAGGTCCAAATTTTCTAATGAAAAAGCAATCATTAGAAAATGGAAGAAGCTAAACATGACTGTCAATCTCCCTCGGACTGGGGCTCCATGCAAGATCTCACCTCGTGGGGTCTCAATGATCCTAAGAAAGGTGAGAAATCAGCCCAGAACTACACGGGAGGAGCTGGTCAATGACCTGAAAAGAGCTGGGACCACCGTTTCCAAGGTTACTGTTGGTAATACACTAAGACGTCATGGTTTGAAATCATGCATGGCACGGAAGGTTCCCCTGCTTAAACCAGCACATGTCAAGGCCTGTCTTAAGTTTGCCAATGACAATTTGGATGATCCAGAGGAGTCATGGGAGAAAGTCATGTGGTCAGATGAGACCAAAATAGAACTTTTTGGTCATAATTCCACTAAACGTGTTTGGAGGAAGAAGAATGATGAGTACCATCCCAAGAACACCATCCCTACTGTGAAGCATGGGGGTGGTAGCATCATGCTTTGGGGGTGTTTTTCTGCACATGGGACGGGGCGACTGCACTGTATTAAGGAGAGGATGACCGGGGCCATGTATTGCGAGATTTTGGGGAACAACCTCCTTCCCTCAGTTAGAGCATTGAAGATGGGTCGAACATGACAATGACCTGAAGCACACAGCCAGGATAACCAAGGAGTGGCTCTGTAAGAAGCATATCAAGGTTCTGGCGTGGCCTAGCCAGTTTCCAGACCTAAACCCAATAGAGAATCTTTGGAGGGAGCTCAAACTCCGTGTTTCTCAGCGACAGCCCAGAAACCTGACTGATCTAGAGAAGATCTGTGTGGAGGAGTGGGCCAAAAATCCTGGCCCAAAACCTGGTGAAAAACTACAGGAAACGTTTGACCTCTGTAATTGCAAACAAAGGCTACTGTACCAAATATTAACATTGATTTTCTCAGGTGTTCAAATACTTATTTGCAGCTGTATCATACAAATAAATAGTTAAAAAATCATACATTGTGATTTCTGGATTTTTTTTTTTAGATTATGTCTCTCACAGTGGACATGCACCTACGATGACAATTTCAGACCCCTCCATGATTTCTAAGTGGGAGAACTTGCAAAATAGCAGGGTGTTCAAATACTTATTTTCCTCACTGTATATTTATTAGGGGCCAAGCCCCGAAGGGGATAGCCCCTATTGTATCTGTTAGTTTACTTTATTATTATTTTTCCCAAATGGGAGTCAATGGCAGCCCTATGAATCGTAAATAGGAAAACGATGAAATTTGGCACAATTGTAGAGATGGTCATGAAAAGTAATTGGACCAATTTTGGAGTCTCTAGGACCAACTCTATAGTGCCACCACCAGTTCAAAAAGTCAATCTTTTAAAAGTTATAACATTTGAACCCTTTCAAATTCAAAAAACTTTATTATCTATCTCTAAATTTCTATTCATTTCCAGTGATAGAAATTTGTCTTAGGTTAAAAGGCTCACATATATACAGTACAATCACACACATCACAAAACACAATTAATACAAAGAAAGTACCTTACAAATAAATAAATAAAGGCTTAAAAACAATATACTAATACAACTTTTTAGTCTTTTTTTAAAATAGAAATTGCAGTAGGAATAAAAGAGTTCCTTTAAGCTTTCTTTTTGGCCAAAGGAGCTCTAAAGCGGCAACCTGATGGCAGTAACTGAAAAGAGGGGAACAGAGAATGAGAGGGGTCAGTAACGATGGAGACTGCTTTCCTCTTTACTGCACAGTTATAGAGATCTACAAGTTGAATCTGCAGGGCCCCAGTAATTTTAGATACGTGTTTGATTACTCTGGATATTTTTTTTCTTGTTTTCAGCAGAAAGAAAATTAAACCAGGATGAAAGGTCATAACTGATTCAACAAGAGAGTGATACACTGCTATCAGGATATTCTGACTTACATTAAAAACCTTCAACCTTCTCAAGAGAAATAAGCGCTGTTGAGCCTTCTTATAGACGCCATTCACATGCTGAGTAAAGGATAGATGCCTATCAATCTCAGTACCCAAAAATGTGAATGTCTCAACTTGTTCCACTACCTGCCATCCCCCACCCCCCAGCCTAAGTGGTTCAGATAATGAATGTAAGGTATTTGATGAACCAAACCTCCCGCAACACGACTCCTTCGCCTTACTTATATTCAACTCCAGAGAACTTTCTTGGAACCTTTGGACCATATAATTAACATATTGTCTATATGTGACCAGGGATTGCTCATCTGTTATGCAAGCCACCAAAGCCATGTCATCCGCATATTTCAAAAGTGACATACCATTAATATCACACTTGATTTCGTTTGTAAATAAAATAGGGGATAACACACAGCCCTGAGGAACCCCCGTATTTATAATAATACTATTCGATTTAAACCCATACATTTTAACATGTTGGGGTCTATCTTTTAAAAAGTCCTTAATCCATAAAACAAGAGTTGAGTTAACTTGTAGTCTCTGCAGGCAATTCAGTAATAGAAAATGTTCGGAAGGTCCAGGTGTCCAGTCACTGTATCCAAGAGAGTTAAGCTGGCATTCTCAACTCCCCGTTTTGGCTTATAGGCAGACTGGAGCGGGTCCAGACACTCAGTTACCTTGGTGGTAAGCTCCCTCGCCACCACCTTCTCCATGCACTTACAGTAAATCGAAGTGAGTGCCACAGGTCTAAAATTTGTCATCTCCTTGACATTTTTTTTAGGAATAATGGTTTTCTCCTTCCATGCTCTAGGTAAATACCCTGTGTTCAGTGACAAATGGAAAAGCTGAGTCACCATCCCACCTAGTTGGGCCGAACACTCTTTCAACATGCGGCCCTCAAGTCTGTCCGGACCAGGGGCTTTCCTTGGCTGTAATTTGGAAAGGATGGAAACAACCCTTTGCTCATCCATACTGATTGGTGTAGAGGCACAGAAATCTTTGGACTGAGCCGCACAGAAATGAGTGAACAGATTTTTTTTTTATTCATCTTTGTTCAAAAGTTATGATGTCGCAAACTTAACAAGGTCAACCCAAAATTGGTTCAGAAGCTATAGCTTGACCAAACTTTGATCAATCGAAAAAGAAAATTGGTACACTTCATAGGAGCCATGAACTGAGGGTCCATGCCAAAGTTGGGAACAGCGGTCATAAGATCTGGAAAAGGGCTATTTTGGCCAATAACTTTTTAACAGTTTGTCAGAAAATCACAGATGTGGTATCTATGGATTCCTTGTGTCATTTTGCCAGGATTGGATGTACCACCATTGGATGTAACGCCATTTTGAATTTTGTTATAAATTGCAATATCTTTTAAAATATTTGACATAACAAAATTTGGTAGAGATGATCGACACCATGTCCTGAAGGTACATGAGAAGTTTGAACACACGCCACCTAGTGTTCCAGAGATATACATTTTTTTTGTAGAAACGCTTATAACTTTTAAAAACATAGTTCAAAATTTGATTTATTTATGTTCAAGTTCAAGTTCAAGGTATCTACGATCATTTTGAGGTAGATACCCTAGAACCTCCGCTTCAGAACCAGACATGGAGTTTCCAGACGCCTGGCGTGGGTGCTAACGGTGCCCCGTCCCTGAGATGTCTCAGAGGAATGGGTCAGGAAGGGGCTGTTGAGAGAAGCATAAGTTCAGGGGAACTAGGTCCAGTTGGGCCATTAAGGGGCAACTAGGAAGACCTGCTCCTTCTCCTTCCTGACTTAGCACAGTGTTGTGCAAGAAGGCTCACTGGGGAAACGCATCTTTGCGTAGGCCCCAGGGCCAGCTGTGTGCCAGCGTCTCCGTGCCCAGGGTTTTCCACTCGGTTGGGGAGTAAACAACCGGCAGTGGGACGAGTTCGGAGAGGCAAACAGATGTAACTGAGCGGTCCCGAAGTGATCCCAGAACAGCTGGACCGCCTGGGGATGGAGTCTCCACTCTCCCTAGGCCACAGGCTGTCGTGAGGCCTCGTCAGCGGCACGATTGATTAGGCCGGAATTTTAAATGGATGAAGCGACCTCAGAAGCTTCTGACTCCATAGGAGGAGGTAGCGGGAAAGTTGCGACATGCTACCTGTCTCCACGGGTTGGCAGGGTGTGTGTGAGAAGGCGTAATTAGGTCCTCGAACTGCACCCATCTGCCGGGTGGTGACACAAGAGGGGCCTGAGGAGTGCAAGGCTTTACAGGGTCGCACACCGCCAGTCTGACCCTCTTGGAACCCAGGAACAGAGGAATTTGCTCTTTCTTTCGACAATTCGGGTACTGTTGGACTCCGGGGAGCCAGCGGCGGAACGGTAACCATCTGAAGAGCTCTTTCCCCCATCCCTGGGTGGCCTGTCTCAGGGACGCTTGGTCTGACGCTTGCCACCTGGTTTGGCAGCGCCTGAGACGGGCTGGGCGGCCTGCCTGCCTGCAGCCGGCTCCACGTTGAGGCCTGGTTGGAGGCTGCTGCCGTGGCCTAGCGGAGGCGGAGGCGGCGGCAGCGGGACGCCCTCGGCAAGATGTGCACCTGGGCGGCAGAGAACTGTTGGGCGCAGTTCTCTAACGTGTCGCCGAAGATCCCAACCTGGGAAATAGGGGAGTCAAGGAACCGAACCTTGTCCGTATCCCCCATATCGCCCAGGTTGAGCCAGAGATGGCACTCCTAGACCATTAAGGTGGACATCGGTACCATTGAATGAACTGGGCTAAGCTAAGTGCTATCAAAGTTTCACCGCGTGCCAGAGCGATTAAGTTCACGCACTGAGACGCGAGAGGTATCAACTCGTCTCAGTTAAGGGAATAACACAGTTTAATATGAAAAAACGGTGGACCATCCCTTTAATTCAAAGGCCTTTTTGCTTAAACACTTTGCACCTACCAAAAATGGCACTTTGTTTGTATTGATTTCCTGTTCTGTGTTAAACAAATCTTGTCTTGTTGGATCTTTAATTTGCTCTAGTTTGATTGATGTTTGTTTGAACAAGAACTGTATTAACGTTTGAACTGGAACATCATTCCAACATCTCACATTCAGTCCAAAATCTCAAATGGTCTTAAACCGTGGTTGTCCAGTGAAGCTGCTCATGCAAAAAGACAATTGTACCAAAGTGTTATTTGATTAAAAGAGTTTATTGCATTGGTAAGTCGTATTATAATTCACTACATCATAGTTCGACCAGTTAATGAAGTATCTAATTAAATATTCCTTAAAGACCCTATGTGAGTATATCTGAAGCAATAATAACCATGTGCTACTTTGCAACAAGCATTAAATGACTTGAATTGCACTGACCTTACGTCTATGTTTATAACTTTTTCATTTGATCCTGCTGATGATGTCTCCACTTGAGCTTACTCTTGTAAAAATAAATTATTCAGGGGCTTTTGATGCAATATTTGAAAAAATTACACATATCATTTCTTATTGTTATAAATATGTTACTGACGATTAAAGATGTTTAGACTGTTTTTGAGTCATTATTGTGTTGTTGTCTCTACTTGATCACATGCTCTAAGGGAAAACAAAGAAAAATGTATTTAAACTTTATTTTCCTTAAGTCTGTACTTTTCTATTGCTTCATCCAAATGCACCACATGCATATGATTACAAGTGCATAACCTGTGATTATCAGCAGGTAAATGCGGAAGAGGAGGAAGTCCAGGATGTATCCCACGTGGCACCACTGGTTCTGTAGATGGTCTTCCTTTCGTAGAATGGTCAAATAAGAGTTCATCTCACTAAGATCCTTACTGATCTGTCTGAGTTCAGGCACATCCAGTGTCATGGTTCCAGACACTAGGGGACAAAAAAAAGCAAACATTTAACATCTGAAAGTTAGTATGCTATACTTAAGCTGTTTCCATCCACCTCTTTTTATGCAACTTTCAGGATTTCACATGTAAAAACGCTGGATGGAGACACCAAGATGCTCAAAAACTTGTGCGCTCAATGGGGGCGGCTAATTTTTTTATCCGATAAGAAGACATGTGCATAAACTACAATGGAAACACATTTAACGAATGAATCCCTCGATGTGCTACAAAAAAAGTAATATGACTTTGCCTCAACAGTAGCCTGGTCCTTCCAGACTCTCGTACATTTCATTTGTACAGGAAATCTGGACACTCCCCATTGACAAGCATTAACGTCCTTGAATTCGGGTACTCTGTTGAAGTTTAAAACTATTGGATCTGCCCAGAGCCACTCTGGATCTGCCATAACCAATCGCTAACGTTTGGTCGTGACATAACCCTACAACTCAAACTAGCGCACAACCTCAACGTCATCGTTCTCAGCCACTCCCTCTGTTTGCTGATTGGACAGGTAAAAATTGGCCGGAGAAAATCCGCGAATATACCACAAACCCAGATGACTTACTGAAGGAAAATTTAAATTGAGAGGAAGTACGTAGGAGGGCGGAGCCAGGCTACCTCAACAGAGCATCTGATTGGCTTTACTGGACTAACCAGCGGACTGATTTCATCGCACAGCATCTCAAATGTTGGTTTAGTCGTTCTGAAATGATGACGATCTCATGATAATGATGACCTCTCAGAAAAATATCACACGACTGTGTTTCCCATCCGCCCCCGACGCAGATGTGACAGTTTTTATTGTGATTTAGCGCTCTTAGAGTGTGTTCACACTTGGCATGGTTGGATTAAAACAAACTCTGGTGCGATTTCTCTGTTAGTGCGGTTCATTTGAATAAGTGTGAACTGTTTTGACTCCTTTACGCATTTTATAAGCTCTTCAGCTGGTCAAAATACCATCATATAATGTAGCTACACACATGCAATGAGCCATTTAGCCCTGAACACAGCATTGTTTTGGGTGTTCGGTAAATTCCGTCGCAATATATATGTAATAAAAGCCGACCAATCAGGTTGTGAACGTATCCTTATGCCTTTAGGTTCGGTCTCTTTAGGTTCAGTGTTAAAATGTCAATGTGAATGCTAAGAAGACCAGGACTAAATTTAATTTAATTTAATTGTTTTGGTCCAGACCTAACTAACCAAGCGAACCGAGCTATAAGTGTGAACACACCCTTAGATGCAAGTAATTTATGATGTATGAAAAAAAAAACCCACAGTGGTATCCCCGACTGCAGCAACTTCCATTTTTATTACAAATATTTTGCGCCAATTCCCAGGAAGTAATGATTTTGTTCTCTTGAACACATGGAATAGAAACGGTGCTTTATCGTCAAAATGTTTTATGCCATGTTTAAATTTTGCACACAAGTTAAATTCACAACTTTGGGTGGAAACATAGCTAGTGAAATTTTGCTGGGGCGTCTTACCATTAGTGGCTGTCTGTCGACTGAGTGTTGGGTTGGTGGCTTGTTTCTCTTCTAGTTTGGCTAAAGGGTCTTCAGGGAATCTGTAGCAAATAAGCCGAGCAATGAAGTGCATCACCAGCACCTGTACCCAGTGCGGCACCTCCCTGTACCTCATTGAATTATGGTGGAGAACGCAGGTAATGAGGACCGTCTCCAGTAGACTTATGACCATGAATGCCAAACACACAGAGAAATAGATACCTAAAGAGGTGAAACCAAATTTTAGAGATTGATGAGTGTTCACATTATACCACATAAGTAAGTTCTTGATTCTAATTGATTAACACTCATTTCAAGCACTCTGGAATACTTGTTGGTCCACCATGGTCTAGTATGTTTGCATAATGACTGTTAAACGGGACAATTCACCATTGTCCATGGCAAAATACTGGTGATACATTCATGTCTCTCGTATGTGTTTTGTTTAGCTAATGGCCTTGGAGGACTTCAGTATAAAGCTGAAAGTATACAACATTTGATAGATGGTTAAAAGCTAAAGATTCTCCAACTGAAGCAAGAGAACAAACTGTTGCTCAGAATATTAACCACTAAAAGATAACTAGTCCATAATAAAGTTCATAACACAATAATGCAAATTTATCAAATGTTTAATACTAACATTGCTAATGCTAATGGGTTAACTTTGTAAATGAACGTGAAGTCTGACGAACTTCTTCATTCAATGATGCTGGGATTATGTTTGCTGTTAAACTCCTTGAGATTTAAATATACCTATGAAAATTGTCTTTGCATGGACACGAAGTAATCCAGATTTATTGAATTACCAGCATGACGGTGAGTAAATAACCAAATGTAATTTTTAGATGACCTGCTCCTTTAAGTAGAGTCTTAATAAAGCAGCCTACTTTACTCTCCAGGGTGTATTCGACCAATGTTCATCATTTGACATTCACACATTTGGCTAATTGACCTATTAAAGGTGTTCCATTAGCAGTGCTGGGAAGCAGGTCATTCATAATGAGAAGAAACACCGTATAGCCCAGAATGAGGGTCATTTTGAAGGAGGCTCGATCCACGCTGTGCGGCGGCAAGTAGAAGGACAGGATGTCAATGATCATGAGGAAGGAGCTGGGGATGATCAGGTTCACCACATACAGAATCGGTCGTCGCTTAATCACCACCTGCAGGATAGAAACAGTAAAGGTCCGTTCACACCATAAATGATAACTATATTAGTGTCCATACCAACGCACATTTGCAGTTTTGTCATCAGCTGCTTTAAATGCTTAAGCTCTTTAAAGCAGGATGGATTCTGATTGGCAGTGAATGTTTTTATTGTTCATCATCTAGAAAAAAACATTCTGAAAGTGATTTCAACGATATTGTTCATTAAGGTTACAGTTGGTGTGTACTGCTACACTTTTAACTTTAACGCTCAATATAGCTATCATTCTTGGTGTGAGTGGGCCTTAAGATGTGGACTGACATTTCATATCCGTTTATTTTTTCTCTTTAAATCATGGAATGAATTAATACAATGTAAAACAAATGAATAAGTTTTGCGGACAAATTATGAATTGATGATATGCAAAGTAAAAAAAAAAAAAAGTGGCCATTCATTAAGAATTTGGTCCCACTACTTAATAATTCGGTCCCTGATTTTAGTTAAGCTGTGGCCACAATGTAATTAAATTAAAATTACTAAATACATTGCAACAACATGGCAAGGATTTAACTAAAATGAGGAAACCAATTAATAAGACATAGAAATTATTTCTTAATTTCTTAATTCATAACATAACAAAAAAATTATTTGGTTACTCACGTAATCTCGGTTCCTGATAATGGGAACGAGTATTGCATCAGATAATCTTCTCTGATCGCTATTGGCTATTGTTTTCTCAGAATACTGAAGCCTGATTGGTTCACATCTGTGAATTTCACAGACGAAAGGCATTTCAGCCCACCGAGATGAAGGCTCCCGTCGAGAGGCCATGGGTGGAGGCTCCACAGCTCGGGCTGGGTGCCACAAGTAAGACTGAGCATCTGTCCTCCCTGATTTGGCTGATGACCTGAGGGTACAGTGCTAAGAAGGCATAGAGGCGCAGAGGAGGCCAACTGTGGGTCAGTGCGTCTAAAGAGCCACTTATGCCTGTCCGAAAATGCTCCAAATCATGCTGACCGTCAGGGGGTGGAGTCTCCATTAACTCTGGAGGTGGTCCGTTCCGGGACAGAATATCTGCTCCTGTGTTCATAGAGCCTGGCACATGCAGAGCTCGTATCGAGCAGAGATTGTCCTGTGCCCACAGGAGGAGGGCTGCCAGTCTGTTCAGAAGATGGTTCAACCCGTCTTGGAGGCATCTGTCACGACTACCTTCCTTCTGGAGACTGAGCCCAGTTCCAGGCACCTCTGAAACAGATGTGTTGACTTCCAGGGGGCCAGGGCTCTGGCACAACCGTGGATCACCTTGAGAATGACACGGCCCTCGCGGCACGCTCAAGGTGGGATGCGGGCCTTCAACCAGTTTTGTAGAGGCTGCATGTTTAAGGCCCAAGGGAACTACTGAGGAGGCTGCTTCCATGTGGCCCAGTAGCTTCTGAAATGTTTTTAAAGGGATGTTGCTCCCCGGTTTGAAAGCCGTAGCTAGCTGCTGATATTTCAGGGAGCGATCCAGTGAGATCCAAGCCTGCATGTTGGATGAGTCGAGTACTGTCCCCAGGAATGCAATGCGTTTGCTGGGTGACCACGAGCTTTTGCTAAGTTGTTGAGGAGCAGAGATCTGTGAGTGCACAGCTCCTCCTTTGACGTGAATTCCCCTGTTTCAATGGGGAGAGAGCCACATCCACGCATTTTGTAAAGGTGTGTGGGGTCAGCGACAGTCCGAATGGCAGGAAGGTTTATTGATAAGGTCTGCAAGAGGATGTGTTTCAAGGTTTGCATCCTGAACGGCCCAACTTATTAGAGCGTGGTTCAGAGATCTCAAATCGAGGATAGGCCTGAGGCCACTATCCTTTTTGAGGACCAGGAAGTAGCGGCTGTAAAAGCCTGACTCGCTGTGGGCTGTGGGTACCTTTTCTATTGCGCCCTTTTCTAGCAGAAGAGAGTTGCTGAGACTTGAGAGTTAGTGTCCGAGACCAAATTGTATATTACACCCCTGAAGCGAGGGTGGGGTCTGCGAGCGAATTGGAGCGCGTAACCCCATTTTATTGTCTCTAAAACCCAATTTGACATGCCCGGAATGGCTTCCCAAGCCTGACTTCGGGCGGCGAGGGGTTGGAGAGTCGCAGATGGCTATGAAATAAAGTACCATGCTATTCTAAACATAGCCATTTATACACCCTGTTTTTGTCCCTTTCTTACCCAGAAAGTGATGATGTCCCATTCGTCTATTCCAAACTTCAAAATGTTTGCGTCACCCAGTATAACCACCAGCTCCCATTCTCCACTGGCCTGCAGGTATCGCTGTGAGTTTCCGGTCATCTCCGCAAAGGACAGGGCAGGACTGACACGCACATCCTTTACTGAAGGGGTTACAATTATTACAGGTATAAGAATTACAGTTCAGGACACATTCAGGAACCTGCTTTGCCTAATCAGCTAAATTAGTTGTTGAATTGTAATCATTTGTTTTCATGTCAACATGAAATCAGTTTATATTTTTTTGTCATATTTATACATTTTTTCCAAAATACATTAAAACTTCCATGCTATTCCCGCATACAATGACTTGAATACACAGCTTCTATGAGCATGTTTTAATTGCTGTATTAACACTTTTTTTTAAAAATCTGCCCTGATATCATTAAAAGAATGAAATTCTTGAAAAGAAAATCTTAAGAAGCTTAGAATACAATTCTTTTTTCTTAGTTTATTTTTATTTTTTAAGTTATGTATAAAGTTATGTATTTATTATGGAAGCTTGTTTCCACCACAGAATCTCACAATTCGGACTATATATATATATATATATATATATATATAGGACTATATATATATATATATATATGAGTTTTTATATCTCACAATTCTCTCAGAATTGCGGGTTTATATCTCACTGTTCTGAGAAAAAAAGTCAGAATTGTGAGATATAAACTCACAACTGTGAGTAATATAGTACGAATTGGGATGTACACTCACAACTGTGAGTTATAAAATCCAAATCGTAAGATATAAACTCAAAATTGTGAGTTATAGTCTGAATTGTGAGATATAAACACAATTGTGAGTTATTCAGTCTGAATTGCAAGACGTAAACTCACAATTATGAGTTGTAGTCTGAATTGTGAGATATAAACTCACAATTGTGAGTTATTTCATCTGAATTGTGAGATATAAACTCACAACTTATATTTAAACTGTTCAAAACATTTTTTTATTGCCATATGCCATATTACATTACTACATGTGAAAGTCCACAGAAACTAAGAAACGTGGACCTTCACAGGCCTCAGAAACACACAAAAGGAAACGCCTCTATGGCGGCAGGAAATGTGGAGAGCAATGAAAGCGGTGATGTTACTGGTATGCATGTAGGAGCCGAAGGTGAAAGAGCAGTTCTGTATGTCGAAAGGGAAGCTGAAGATCTCAAGGTTACAGGCGCTAACAAGCCTCAACATCCTGTCATAGCGGATGTGGCCCGTGTGGTTCACATACACATAAGGACAGGCCTGAGATACATCGTCATCCACACTAAGAACCACAAGAGAGAGAGGACAAATAATCATTTGAGTTGAAATTATTTTATATTTCACTTGTAGCCTATATTATTATCTTCTGCTAAGACGTCCATTACAATTTACAGAATTGGCCTAAACACAAGATGAACACTGCAAAAATATTACATAGCTGATATTCATACTATAAATCTTCTGAGGTCATTGGATCAACTGAGACGCAAAATGGTGCCAGTTTCATTTGTATGAAAAAAGAGAGAGATTTTCAAAGATTATAGGTTTTACAGGAAAAAAAAATTCTACTTCAAAATTTCACGCATAATACAAAGTGTTACTTACCATTTCTGTGTAAATTTCTGAGTGAAAATTGTTTCAAAGACAATTTGTTTTTTAAAGCCCTTTCACTTCAAGAAAGGTACAGTAACTATAACAATAACAATATTAGCACCCAGCGGACGATAATTTTCTATTAATTAGAAATACGCTGCAGTTTTGTCATCTGCCGCTTTAAATGATTAGTTCACTTCAAAATGAAAATTCTGCCATCATTTACTCACCCTCAAGTTGTTTCAAACCCGTATGAATTTATTTCTTCTGCTGTACAAAAAAGAATATATTTTGAAGAATGTCGATAACTAAACGGTTCATGGGCCCCATTGACTTACATAATATTTTTTTCCTATAGGGTACATCAACTGTCTGGTTACCAACATTCTTTAAAATACAGTGGGTACGGAAAGTATTCAGACCCCCTTAAATTTTTCACTCTTTGTTATATTGCAGCCATTTGCTAAAACCATTTAAGTTCATTTTTTTTACTCATTATTGTACACACAGCACCCCATATTGACAGAAAAACACAGAATTGTTGACATTTTTGCACATTTATTAAAAAAAGAAAAAATTGAAATATCACATGGTCCTAAGTATTCAGACCCTTTGCTGTGACACTCATATATTTAACTCAGGTGCTGTCCATTTCTTCTGATCATCCTTGAGATGGTTCTACACCTTCATTTGAGTCCAGCTGTGTTTGATTATACTGATTGGACTTGATTAGGAAAGCCACACACCTGTCGATATAAGACCTTACAGCTCACAGTGCATGTCAGAGCAAATGAGAATCATGAGGTCAAAGGAACTGCCTGAAGAGCTCAGAGACAGAATTGTGGCAAGGCACAGATCTGGCCAAGGTTACAAAAAAAATTCTGCTGCACTTAAGGTTCCTAAGAGCACAGTGGCCTCCATAATCCTTAAATGGAAGACGTTTGGGACGACCAGAACCCTTCCTAGAGCTGGCCGTCCGGCCAAACTGAGCTATCGGGGGAGAAGAGCCTTGGTGAGAGAGGTAAAGAAGAACCCAAAGATCACTGAGGCTGAGCTCCAGAGATGCAGTCGGGAGATGGGAGAAAGTTGTAGTAAGCCAACCATCACTGCAGCCATCCACCAGTCGGGGCTTTATGGCAGAGTGGCCCGACGGAAGCCTCTCCTCAGTGCAAGACACATGAAAGCACACCTGAAGGACTCCAAGATGGTGATAAATAAGATTCTCTGGTCTGATGAGACCAAGATAGAACTTTTTGGCCTTAATTCTAAGCGGTATGTGTGGAGAAAACCAGGCACTGCTCATCACCTGTCCAATACAGTCTCAACAGTGAAGCATGGTGGTGGCAGCATCATGGTGTGGGGGTGTTTTTCAGCTGCAGGGACAGGACGACTGGTTGCAATCGAGGGAAAGATGAATGCGGCCAAGTACAGGGATATCCTGGACGAAAACCTTCTCCAGAGTGCCCTGGACCTCAGACTGGGCCGAAGGTTCACCTTCCAACAAGACAATGACCCTAAGCACACAGCTAAAATAACAAAGGAGTGGCTTCACAACAACTCCGTGACTGTTCTTGAATGGCCCAGCCAGAGCCCTGACTTAAACCCAATTGAGCATCTCTGGAGAGACCTGAAAATGGCTGTCCACCAACATTTACCATCCAACCTGACAGAACTGGAGAGGATCTGCAAGGAGGAATGGCAGAGGATACCCAAATCCAGGTGTGAAAAACTTGTTGCATCTTTCCCAAAAAGACTCATGGCTGTATTAGATCAAAAGGGTGCTTCTACTAAATACTGAGCAAAGGGTCTGAATACTTAGGACCATGTGATATTTCAGTTTTTCCTTTTTAATAAATGTGCAAAAATGTCAACAATTCTGTGTTTTTCTGTCAATATGGGGTGCTGTGTGTACAATAATGAGGAAAAAAAAAAGAACTTAAATGATTTTAGCAAATGGCTGCAATATAACAAAGAGTGAAAAATGTAAGGGGGTCTGAATACTTTCCGTACCCACTGTATATTCTTTTGTGTTCAGCAGAAGAAAGACATACACTAAAGACCAAATAACTTCTACTCTATGCTATTCTATTCTATCCTTCTACATTCAATTAATATTAGGCTACTAGAAGAACATTTGTTCATTATTTATATATACCTTGCCAGAACGTTAGCTACAATTTTTTCCTGTTTGCTCGGAATATACAAATATTAGGAATATTTTTTTGAGCAAAAACCCCCCCCCAAAAATGTCCCGATCCTGCCGACTAGATGGCACTTACAACTCAAAAACAATAATGTCAGGAGTCCAGAGATCTTTGACAGGAAGAGAGATCTTCGTAATGCCATCACAGGGTTCTGGATCCCAAATGAGGAACTCATGGAACCAGTACTAAAACCAAACATGATTAAATTACAGGATTGTGTAATATTCAGGCGATTATTCAAACAGCTCTTAGCGTTTATGCACCAAACTTACCAGCCTGAGCCAGAGGAATGTGGTAAGAATTTGTGCTTTTTCATTCTGCAAAACAGAACAGGAACATCAAATGTTCAGATGCGAGGATAATTTACACAACCAGACGCATATAGCCAGTCCCGTATTGACTCACAACTCCCAAGATAGCGTAGAGAGTGAAGGAGATGTTGGTGATAGTGGGGGTGCTGAGGTTGACTGAAGGTCTGAAGGACTTCTTGTCAATGACTTGCTGTAGAGATTCATACGTGGGTCCACTTTGTCCCTCTTCACACTGAAGCATATTCACCACACACTGCAACACTTAATAACACAATAAACCAGAGAAACTAACTTAGTCTAACTTCATTTTCACATTTATTAGCACTTTTTATTTGGAGTTAGATGCAAATACTGTACTATGCAGTATTTTTGTAAGTTGTACACTGAAAAATATGGTGTAGAAACAATTTTCACTCAGAACTTAATGTCACAAAAAATTGAATTAAACATGAAATTTTAAGAGAGAAAGACTGAAATAGTATTTTCCTGTAAAACATACTCTTATAATCTTTGTTTTATGTACAACGTGGAAAAATCTTTTTTTACAGTGTATAAGGAATTCTGCCACTTTTAAGGCAATCACTTTCAAACATTTCCAATTGTATATTTTATCATGTTTGATCATCCCTAATGGATATGTTTATCTTTCAACCGTAAATTAAAGTATTTTCCTTTTAGTCTATGTTATCTAATCTTATCTTGTATAGAAAGCAAAATAAATTCACAATGACAGCAGAATTAAGACGCTGTATAGAAATCGTACTTAATTACTGTAATTTCACACATCCTCTAGAAGCCAGCAAAGCTAACTTTAAAACATGCTTTTAAAATAATTGTTCATTTTTATTTATTTTTTTGACAATTGATTCTGAATAAAAGGTAATACTGATTCATTATCAAGATATTTCATTATTGTTTTTAAGTTTACAAAGACAAAACTGACCAAAAGTATTAAGTCCGTGCTCCACATATAAATTCAGTTCATTACCTGTAAGTAGAATGAAACATGCCAAAAGAGAACGCAAAAGATGTCCCATAATGCTGTGTGTATGAGGTTTAAAACTGCTCAAGTTTAAATCACACGGCTTACTTCCACTGGTGAAGTGTGCTGACTCTTTACTGGCAACATCATGTGCGGTTACATGTTGTTTAACACCTTCGGTAACCACTGACCTAGCTTGTTTTAATAGCTTTGGATCCATTTGGTTGAACTCATTAGTGATCTATCTTGTTTTTCCATTAGATGAATGATGTCCATTAGATGATGTTCAGTGTCACACATTTAATTAGAAGAAAGAACACCGGATTCACACAAGAGCTGTTATGGCTCTTCAAGATCCATATAAATAGATAAATCTACGTTTGCAGGTTGTTTTTTTTATATACCATGGCTAGTTTTTTATTTTCCACAGGCTGGCCTTGTTTGTATGGCACCTAACTTATAACATTATTATTATTATATTTTTTTAATTAACATGCTGCATTATTATTGCATTTTCATCATTTACCATAATTAAAAATTCATATTAAAAATATTAAAATATATTTATTTCAACTCAACTCAACTCAACAAACACTTTCAAAAAACAACCAGAAAACCAGGAGCAAAGTTTTTTATATTTTTATTATAAGTTTTTCTTCAAACTTAACTGGACAGTGACTAAACTTGAAATTGCTATTCATCCTGTACCAAAAACTAATAAAACGTTTTGGTGATACAGATAAAACAGAATGTCGGATTCAGTTTACAGATTTCAGTCATATTCAGATTTAATTTACTAAGTTTATATATATATATATACATACATTATAAGTATTGGTATACAAGATAAGATTAGATAACATGGACTAAAATGAAAATACTTTAATTAACGGTTGAAAGTTAAATATGCTAAAAATATCCATTAGGGTAATAAGTAATAAGCAATTATAAGTATTGGGACAAAGTTAAATATGCTAAAAATATCCATTAGGGTAATAAGTAATAAGCAATTATAAGTATTGGGACACTTAAAGCTTCTATAAAGAGTATTTTGTTGATGATCCCTTGCATTAAATCAGGAATAAATCTGGGCTTCATTGACCTCATCAAACGTTTGGTGTCTTCAGTTCACAGAGCAGGCAATAATATACTACACCTTTTTGTCTAGACTGTACGAGTGCAACCACAGAACCATAATTGTGCTTAAACTCACAACAATAAAGAGAGTATACAGTATAAAGAGCACACGGTCAATGACCCGACCAAACATGATCCATTCATTGGTGCTGTTGTCATTACTGAAGTGCTCTTCAACTTGGTGGCGGATGGCCAATAAATCTTTACTCATCTTCTTAATTTCCTCTAGACATGGTTCCCAGACACTCACTGGACTTGCACTGACTTGTCCTTTCTTTGGAATATCAGTCATGGTGTTTTTGTAGAAAGTGCTCTTAGATCTGTTTGCTGTAGACAAGAAACAAGAGCACTGTTGGAAAACATATTTTACACCAATGATATTAACTTTGATATAAAGTTTGCACAAATAACTCTAGTGCAGGGGTTTTCAAAGTCAAAGAAAGTGGGCCTCCCTTTTGACACAATGTACACAATGGCTCCTCCCCACCCCCCAATTTTGACTAATTTTATAGTCAAAATAATAGCGTCAGTGTGTTTGTATGTTCAGTATGTTCTTCTATCAGTGTGCAGAGAGCACCGCACACACATGGTTTGTTTTGCGCATCAATAATAACGAACTCTCGTCTCGTGTGCCTAATGCATGACTTCTGCATGTCACTGAAATCGTCTTTACCTTGATTACAATCGTCATCCATCAAAACTTTACTAGTGCAACACTGGTTTGCTTTATCCAAACTGTAGTTTGAGTATCATTATGCTCATGCAGCGGTTGGGTGTTTTGAACAACCGTTCAGTCTAAATTTTACAGCACCATGAGAAACAGCTTGAGCTGCTCTGAAACAATTACAGAATAGGAGAGAGATCATGCTTTGAAGCCAAATACACTATTCTCTCCACTATCTCTGATGAAATCGGCCGGGTTTTCTCTGCACTGGGGCTGTTGTGGACTGACTGTTTGAATGCATTCGGCTTACTGGATCCTTGGACTGAAAACTTTCCAGAACATGTCAGGGGAGTCGCGCCCCACACTTCGAAAACTTCTGCCCTAGTAAGAGCATCCGGGAAGACAAAAGTATCTGCTTACCATCACAGTTTTCTTCACAAGATGTCTTCATACAAGCAAGCTGAGCCAGATATTTTAGGACCAGAATCCTGAGCCACTTAGGTAAGGGAGGAAAGTCACGGGAACCACACAAGATATTGGTGATGATGACAGTCTCAAGTAGACTTGCTACCATCAAGGCCATGCAGAGAGAGAAAAACACATCTAGATCGAGAGAGAAAGATCAGATCAGATAAGGCTAGAGGTGAAGAAGGATTTCCTGCTTCTGAAAGAGTCTTGGGCTGTGTTTTTTAAATATCTCGTAAGCGTAAGTATAGATCGTAGAGACCATTAGTACCATTGATGGTCTACAGGTACGATGCTTTTGAGAAACGCAGCCCAGGTTGTTTTAAGCCCAAAGTATACCTCACTTTTTATCTGTAATCTAGCTTCTGCACACAGTGCATCACCATAGTATGCGCATACATTATGCCTGCAGCCTGATTTGTCTAACCATGCATACTCTATCTGCATAGGTTGCACTTTTTTTTTCTCTAATTAATTTGTCCTCAAGGTGGTAACAGTGCCCCTGGGATATTAATTCACAATATAGTCAAAGAATGAGGGATGAGACAGACACACCAAAGAGGTCAGAAAGTACCCATATTTCTACAACTCTAGCTAAAAGATTAACAATATGTTTATATGGGTTATAACTCATGGTGAGAAATTGGAGGAATGAAAAGGATGAAGCATTCTGCAGACAGAGGGCAAGTTGTTGTTAATGCACATGCGTTGACCTCCTTTGTATGCGTAAATGTTAAATGTAGTATACTTTGGAAGGCTATGGCTTCAACTGTGTGTCAAAAAAACCCCAAAGTTTTAAGCTGATTAGCCAGAACAATCTTCATGATTAAACTGGTCAACTCAAGGTCTTTAATACCTTGAAAAAGCTATCTGTTAGCATTCCCATTCATCTCAAGGATGGTCGTCAATGGAGAAATGTACTCCCAGATGGTTGTTATGACATATACCAGCACTAACTGGGCCTTGCTAACCAGCCAAATTTTGACCCCTTTGGTTTACCAAAATACTCTTATTGAGTAGGTTGCACCAGCATCCCATGCTGGAAACCATCAACATATGCTGGTGACCATTTTGCCTTTTTTGCAGGGTAAAGATGAAAAGATACAAAATTAGAGAATAAGAAGGTTTGAGAACATACTAATAAGGGGTAAGTTGTTTCCTGTGACAGGCAGCAGGTCATTCATTAGCAGCAGGAAGACGGTGTAACCCAGGATGAGTGTCATTTTGAAGGAAGCACGGTCCACACTTTGAACAGGCAGGAGGAAGCTGAAGAGATCCAAAGAAAGCAGGAGGCTGCTGGGAATCAGGAGGTTCACCACGTAGAGTGTAGCTCGACGTCTCAAGACAATCTAGTCCACAACAGTGAAGGAAAAATATTAGTATCAAGTGTTCTCAAGTGTAAACTTCTTTTCATAGTAGCAAACATAACACTTAGGGGTGAATTCACTAAGAAGTTGTCTAACCTCCTTGTATTGTATATCCATTTTTGTTGTTTTCAACTTTATCTTCTGTTGTTTTTATTTTACTGATTTTATTTTATTTCTGACATTTTCCATCCTCTTCTTCAACTAGAGTAGTCCCACCAAATAGTGCATTCAGTTTCTGCCACAAGTGCAGACGACAAGCAAAACCATGTTTTTGAAAATCAACATGAACCTGCTTATTGTCACAACACATTCTGAACACCTGCATGAGTTGTAATCATACACACCTGCAGCTAATCACCATCTCATTTGGACTTGAACTGTGTGTTACACTGTTACCGTACCTGCATACTCACCTCACATTTCTCACCTGTTTGATCTCCATTTGTTTCAATAAACTCCCTCTCTTGGTTTCGTCTCCCTGCTCGGTGTTGGTGTGTCGTTACAGAAAGGCCAGACCAAAGATCATGAACCCAGTGGGAGAGGAAATTCTGTCTTCCATTTTCTTGAATGGTTGGGAAATTCAAGCAGTATGTGGAGAAGTTTTTGGAATATTGCCACCTGGCATCGTAGGATGATCATATTCTGATGGACTTTTTTCTGGATGGACTGGACAACAACATCGACCTACTGTTACCTTCCAGTGTGACCCTGGCACAATATATGGACATTTTGCTGTGGCTGTGTGGCTCATCATTTACTGTAGGTGAGGTAGAGGTCGATGCCCTCTACGGAGCCAGTACCTGCAGCCTTGTCCGTCCTTGAGCCAAAGCAGTCTGACCAGGTGTGTGAGCCAGTTCTTACATCTGTGCCTGTGGAATTTAGAATGAGGAAGTGAATCGTCATCATCATCATCCTCCAGCATCAGAGAGTTCCAGAGTTTCCCAGTCAGAAATAATTGATGTCCTGATTTCCTTATGTTCCCAATCTCTTCCTCCTCCACTGGTTCAGGTCAGTTTCAAGTCTCCTATGTTGGCCAGCTCCAAGTCTTCTTCATCGTTGATGCACTCTCCCTGCTTCCCAGTCCCACCTCCTCTGCCTGTACAGTGTTGACCAGGAGGCAATTCCAGAACTCTCTGCCTGTCCTATGTTAGCCTAGGAGACTGTTTTTGAACTCTCTGCTTGTCCTGTCACGTCCAAGGAGGCCAGTGCTACCCAGCTCTTCTGCCCTGTCTCCGCTGGCTCCATTCAGGCCTTCAGCTCCTCCTACGCTGGCTCCACCTAGCAACTTGGATTCACATTGTTCGCCAGCTCCACCTGTTGACCCTCTGGCTCAAACTCTACCCTCCAAGCCCGTCACTCCACCTCGGCCCGTCGTCCTGACGGCTCCACTTTGGCTCCTTGCTCTTCCGGCTCTACCTGGGACCATCATTCTTATGGCTCGACAGGACTTCCTCGTCCCTCCGGCTCCACCTTGGTCAGTAGTAGCCCTGCCTTCGCCATGGACTTCTGGGCCTTCATCTGCAACTCGTCTCTTTCAACCCTTTTGGCTCCGTCGTGCTCCTCCTTCCCTCCATTTTCAACTCAGTCCTTAGGCCTGCTTCCTGGAGCGCTGGCTTGAGGTGACTCCCTGGCTCCTGCCACTATTGTCTCCTCCCTGGCTCACCCCACTGTCATCTCGTCCCTTGCTCCTCCTACCATGGTCTCCTCCCTGGCTCCTTCAACTGTCATCTTCTTCTTGGCATGCCCACCGTGGTCTCCTCCCTGGCTCCTTCCATTGTCATCTCCTCCCTGGCTCCTCCTTCCCTCCATTCCCCCATGGATTGTTGGATAAATTCTGGAGCATCTAGAATCCGCTCCTAGAGTGGGGGGCGCTCTCACTTGCCTGAATTGTAATCATACACACCTGTAGCTAATCACCATCTCATTTGGAATATTTACACTATTCACTTGCACTAAGGGTCTGGCCTTGTTGTATGTACCATGGACTCACCTTTTGCATTGGACATCAAGCATGACATCATACTTTTGGGTTGTTTACTAACCATCTAACCAAGTTCTATTAGCGGAGATATAAGGGGCTTACAGTACGTACAGGAAGAAACTTTTCATAGTTCCTAGAACTAATGGCTGACATATCCCCTTTTTGTGTTTGCAGGAACTGGGAACAATGTTAGTTCTAGGAATGCCTTTTATGGGAACTAAATTAGCTCCTACTTCAGAGTAGGGTCTTACCCAGCACAATAGGAACTATCAGTGACGTAAGTGTAAGCCGAACGCACTCGAAACACCAACACCTGCCGTATAAAAGCTGTGTACACACACAGATTATAGCCTATATATTTACTCCATGAACTAACTCTACGAACATGGAAAACAGTGATAGATGGACCTCTCAACATTTACGTGAAGGAAAAAATCAAACGCAACTTTGAGGGGACCAAGAAAAACATGATTATGTATTTCTGCTCAGCTTGCGACATTGGGCATCAACCACATGGCAAATGCTAATGCTTTTTCATATACTGTCTATTTTCTTTGTATAACAGTTCTATCTAAAAACGTATTAAAGTCATTTTAGGTTTCAGTAGGGTGCTCACGAGCACCCCCCATGCGGTCGCCGGTCAATATGTGCCCTCGATGCGCACTTTTGCTTTTCGCACTTTCGCACTGGTGCGAGCTCCACAGCAGACTTCTTCCTGACGGTCAAAGCGCCATTACGTCACAAAAGTGCGGACTCAGAGGAAGACTGCGAGTGTTTAGGGTGCCATTTGGGACAGGGTCATAGTGTAGTCAAACATACTTTACGACTTTTTTCACAGTGTTGAAGCTATGCTGAATAGTCAGAGTAACATACGCCAAATCATGACAGTAAATCACTGTTGTGATTCTTTCTTAGTGAATTACCCCTCTCTAAAATGCCACCAACATAAACAATGAGGTTATCCCATCCTCCTTCCAGAAAGATCTGTACAGGTTTTTCTGTCAGCAAGTCAATCAGCTCCCACTCTCCTTTAGTTGTCATTGCTTCAAGAGACTGCTTGAATATCTGCTTCGCTGAATGAAAGAAGAACAACTGAACATCATCACCTGTAGAGAATGAGACCAACAAGAACCATGTAATCATAAGTAGCCAAACAAGGAAAATATAGTTTTCAGTTTTGCTTACTCACGAGAGTGTTTGTAAGAGTTGAAAGTATATGAGCAGTTTTGGAAATCAAATGGAAAGGTGTAGATGTCCAGTTTGCATGAGCTGATCACATGAATCGGCCATCCATCTAGAACTTCACCAGTAGAGGTCACATAGACATAGTATGTGTCTGGTGCTCGATTTTCATCCATGCTGCAAAATGATGGTGGGTGGCAGGTTATAGACAGACAGGGAAATTCACCAAGAATTTTACTTCTTGCATGTGCACAATCCAACACACTCACATGGCAACTATTTTACATTTTGCTGAATCGTTGGCTAATTCATAAGAATTCGTATCTGTCATTTGAATATCTCATTCGTATGTTTTTGTACAATCTGCTATACTTCCCAGTGACAGTTAGGTTGGGGTTAGACCTTAATGATTACTTTTTCTAAAAATCTTACGTTTCCATACAAATCACATCATACAAATTCATACGAAATCACCAGCACATAAATTAGTTACATTAAAAATCTGGTTGAAAAAAATAAAAATAATTGTTGTAGTTTCTGTTTCCTTGTCACCAGTCAAAGCTGTTATATTTGACTTGTGCAACTTACAATTCGTTAATGATAATGTCTGGGACCCATATCTTCTCTCTTGGTAGTGAGATCTTTTTTGTTCCACACTCATCAGGATCCCAGCTCAAACCTTCAATCTGCCACCTCTACAAAAAATTATAATTCTATCAGCACTGCTCTTTAAATAGTGCTCTTGCAATAGTTAAAACAGACTTGGATGTATACAACAATTCACCATGACGTCACAACAGTAATAGACGTTCTTCCGGGTGGCAAAAGCTGAAGCGTTATTATGTCAACGATAGTAAATTGCTTGGAAGGGAGACCCACAGTCGACAGTAAAAATGCAATAAAAAAAAAAGAAAATTAAATATAATGTGTTTTTTTTTAATCATAATAACAACTGTGTTTAATGATATAAGTAAAAAATATAATAAATATGTTATATAGTAGGCCTACACATAATTAGCAAAATACTCTCTCTCTAGCTCTTTTTTCTAGCCAAAATAATGTGCTATATAGCCTATCATGGTCATTAAATGGCTTTCCTGAGGTAAATGTTATGTGACATAATTGTTCTCCAGCTGTTATATTGACCTTTGCGCGGTTGAAAAACACTGATTGGTCGATATTATGTATGAGGAATATACATTTCGGTAAGTTGCGTGAGAAAATTGATGTGTGGCGTGAGAGCGTGTGAAAAGTGACAATTGCGCGAGTCTCACGGTCAATGCGTGAGAGTGGGCAGCCCTCTTTTACTTCAGGCAGTGACTGGCAATGAGTCTGATCTTCAAAAGAGACAAGTTTACTAATATTAGTCTCGAATTTCCCCGGCGGAAGATAAATGCTCTGCTGTGATTTTGTAGATGGACCGTTTTGAGAATAAGGGCAGAGTTGAAGGGCAAGCAGGGTTGGCAGCAGAAATGTAAACGTTGGATGAATCATATAATTTAGGGGATCGTTAAGATTTCCTACTTTTGACGACACGACGTCCACTCAGAGCCGTTAAAAAACAACAAAAGTAGGAAACTGTTGCAGTCGCCGGCTGGATCTCTTCAGTTAGTCAATAGAAGCCGCTTGCGTTCTGCCACCCGGAAGTATCTTGGTGCCTATTGTTTACAAACATTCTGAAAAGGCCTATTAAGCACTGTAAAATGTGATTGGATCACGCAAACCGGCTGTTTTCTACCAGGTCTAAACAGTGTCTTTGTCATGACTCTTACCGTCCTCACCCACAGATATGTTTCCAACACCTGTGATTTTTCATTCTGAAAGGGAAAATATATGTATTCTGTAACCATTTTTAGTGGAATAAGTGTTATTCTAATGTCATAGCTTTGTTAGACTTTTTTAAGTAAAAGCTGTAGTCTTCCAGATATGCTTACCACTCCTAAAATGCCATAAAGAGTCAAATCCACACTGACGTTGGTGGGAGTTTTCAGACTTATAACCGGCCTTGCCTCGCTGTAGCTGATGACTTCCTCTTTCATGGCATTAAGGAGAGACTTTGTTGTTGGTTCTGAACAGTTTAACGGCTCTACAGATCCTAGCAAGAGAGCTGAAAGAACAATACTTGAATTTAGTGACATTTTATGTATTTCAATCAGATTATAGATATTAAAGGTCTGGGCTGAGTTTCCTGATAACGTTGTCTCTTAGCGCGCTACGAAGACTCTTAAGGTATAACTTAACTGAAGGTATACCATTTCTAGGAAGCTTAGGAAGCTGCCTAAGATATACCTTCTTACGTGCGACGTTACCCGGTGCTGTCCGTGGCAATGGTGCTGAATTGGTTGATATCAATGGCTCGAGAATCAATTATTCTCTCGTGCAGGGGCTGTTTATGTGAGAAAGCTGTGTTTTTTATAAAAAAAAAACACTTTAGAAATAGTTGAAATTGCATTTACTAGGACTAGGATATTATAAAAAATAATCCAAACTATAATAGCCTATAATAGCCGTGCCTACATATTTTAAAATTGTATCATATATTGCTGCCAAAATAACCATTTAAATTTTTGATGTGCTTTCTTCTCTTTCCCATTTTTGGTTCGCTGAGGTGGAGCTGTGATGAAATATTGTTCTTGTAAATACTTTCAAGCATTTCAGTAATAAAAGTGTACGTCACGTAGCCTACGGTGCTCGGCAGTGATCAAAAAGGATTTAAACAGTGAATTTTGAATCTCTTCTTGTAAACTCAGAGATGTGGATTCAGACGGCTATTAAATTACCGTACGACCTGTTTGTCAAAAAACAGAAGGTACTAATTTGGCCAGGGATTTTTACGCGGGTTGGGTGAGAAAAACACTGATATTAAGGATTCGGACGGCACTAAAATTACCGACTTACCCCTGTAAATGTTTAAAATACCGTACGAGCCCATGATAAACAATATTAGCGTCCGAATAGGACTTAACTGACAGTAGCCTATGCTTTCACTGGCCTTTAAAAGCACTCTTTAATTAAAATAAATTTATAAAATTGTATTATATATAATAATATAATTAAAATTCTAACAACAACATTCTTTGCATGAAAACACTCGAATTAGCCTAATTTAACACTGTCTGGGTGTATTAAAACTTCAGAATTGTATTCATATAGACCAGCAACAGTGATAAGGTAAGGCTAAGAGTGGTCCAGACCAACCTTCCGAACGTATGAATTACAGAAGGTATACTTAACTGAGAACGTTTCGGGAAACACGTATTAACGAAAAGGTACAGCTTAAGGTGTAACTTAAGAACGACGTAGCGTTAAGAAGGTTTCGGGAAACCCAGCCCTGGTTATGCAGTGGACAATGCGGTTTGTGTTTGTTAATTAATGCATCTTTTTGGATTAACTTTATTTTTGATGGTCCACTTTAGGCTTTCTACTATAAGTAACTATAAGTAGCTTTGCAACTACATGTCAACTAACTTTCATTGGAGTATTAGTAGACTGCTAGGTTAGGGTTTGGATTTGTAGAATAAGTTGATGTAGTTTCAAAGTTACTTATGTCTGTTGAGGAGTGAGCAGATATTAAGCTGACAGTCTACTAATACTCTAATGAAAGTTAATTGACATATAGTTGCAAAGTTACTCATAGTCAGTCTAAAGTGGACCATCGAAATGTGTTAAGATTTTTTTGTCAAATTTTTTTTTTCTACAATCAAATGACCTCAAAACAGTCAAAACATTTTTTTTATTTGTATAGAAATATATCTTACATTGTATAATGAAGCAGTTGGTGATCCACTGGAACCAAGTGTGAGTGGAAAACCATGTTGAAGCCTGTTGAATCTAGCATGCAATATATGGCAAATATGCAGTGATTAAAACAAAAGTATGGAGCCCCTAAAGGGACATGGTGATGAAACGAAAAATGAGATGGGAGAAAAAACTCTTGCAAATGGTTTGCGTTCCCCTGAGAAACCCGAGCAAACGCAATGTTTCTTGATGGAAAAGCATACGGTTTGTGAGTAAACGCAAAAGTTGTAAAATATATTTTTTTCCTCCAGTCGTGTCCTTTTAGGGGCTCTGTACAAAAGCTTTACCAAGATTCTTTAACATTACCAAGATATTAAACAGTACAAAATGATAATTTCCCTTAACACTTTTTAGTGATAGTTGGGGAAATTAAAAACTCCAGATCAAGACAAGCTAAAAAGAAACAAAGAAACAACTGTAACATTTCAGCATACTTAAAAATAAGGAAACCCTAATTAAAAAAAACATGGTCAATACACATAAAATAAAAATAAAATGTTATAACCCAAAAATTGACATACTTTTCTTAGTCTTACCTGTGTTCTTGGAAGACAGATAAAAGCCATCAGGTCCTCAGTCAATTGGACTGCAACTAAATATTAAGCAGATTTTACTTTGCCAATTTGTATGTGTGGAGGTTTAAAGCACAATGGATAAATAACCTAAACACTTGCTTTTTATATGACTTATTTGTTTACACAAATTAGAATAACCAAAACAGGGGACAATGTCTTTTTCACACCCATTTTTCTAAAATCAATCTCAATATTTTACAGCCATTCGACAATATTCAATATTTGCTTGCCCAGCAAGTAATTTGCAGTAGTCAAGATGAAAGCAGACTGGGGCCTGAACCAGAATATGAGCTGCTTCTCTGGTAAGAAAAGTTCTCGCAAATGTTTTAAAGGCAACCTAAAAGACAGTTGTCTAGAGTTGTATCAATGTTCTTGTCTTTCTGTGGGTGAGATGGTTGAGTTGACAATGTCTTGGCAATGGTGGTTCTCGGCTGTTTCTGTTTTTAACCATTAATAGATTTTTCCTTTGTTACCACTTAGCAAAAATAATACAACTGTACCAACAAGCCAAAACGTACAGTTTACTGCACACTTTTAAATACAAAGGTTCTTTATTGCCATCGATGAGGGTTCCACGAAGAACCTTTAACATCCGTTAAATATTTCCATTCCACAAATGTTCTTTAAAGGGGTTCTTTAGATTGTTTTTTTTACATTATTAAAATATTAATAATTATTATTATTTTTAATTTTTTTAAGAACTTTTTACAGAAAGGTTCTCTGGGAAGTGTAACAATGAGTGTAAACATGGAAAATGGAGTGTAAACATATTTTCTCTACAGTTTTTATTCTTAATTTTAGTAGATTATTTATTTAATCATTATTTCTAGGTAACCTTGATGGCAGAATTAATCAAATTAACAATTAAAAATCTTTAAAAATGAATTTAAAAGTGGCCTCTTCTTTATTTTAGCATTATGATATAGCACCAATGGGTAAAGTCCCTGGTCTCATTCATGTACAGTGATGTCTCTTACATCAGTTGTCTGTTTCATTACCATCTTGCCTAAAAGCTAAAATAAAAATGATGGGATAAATAAACCTGTGGCGTAAACCATGTCCACTATAAAATACAATCCATAATGCTTTCCTGTTTAAGATGGACAACAGGTATTAGCTTAGCTTGCTAAAACAAGCACAGTTGAGGATTTATGCTGCCTTCAAGTTTTATCAGAAATTTCCTATTTCCCGCTTCTAAAGTCGTGATTACGAGCTTGTTGCATTCAAGTGATTTGTTGTCGGAAAGAACAGGAATCATGGAGGACACCAGGTTTATTCTTGACTATTTCTTGAGGAAATCTTATTAACGCCAAAATGTAAAGATATTTAATTTTGTAGTGTCCCATTCATTGACAACCATAAAAACATTCACAGCACTATCTAGATAGTCAGCTTGCTGACGATTCTGGAATTTCGGTCAAATACAGGCTATTTTCGCTGTGTATAAAACATACAATATGCTTCAAATGATTATGCATATATGTAAATATGCACTACTTTAACGAAAAGACAAGGTGATGTGGCTGTTGTGGAAAAAAAAAAATAAAAAAATAAAGAAGAGCAGTCACAGCAGCAATCGTTCTCCCCTCCACCATGTTTAAAGTTTTTGGCCTGCCCAACTCGGGAACTTGGGTATCAGAATGAATCTCGAGCTTCCCAGTAGTAAATCCATTTGAGAGGGCGTTCATGTCCAATTTTCAAACTCAAACGGCATAAAATTTAACACCAAAAAACAATGGCAAACAAATTTCAAAATTGAGCCACGAGAGGAATAACAAACTCACACGTTCTCCTACTCAGGCAGTGACCACAGGGTTTAATGGATCATACAAACTAAGCAAACCAAGGTTGAGAACAATATGCTACGCTTACACTATGTAAATGATGGGCATTTGTAAAACCTGAACATTTGATTCAAATTAAACAACCAGATCCTGCATTGTCTTTTATCTCTTTGCTATCTTCTTCTTTTCATCACCTTTGTCTCAGTTTTGGACTTTCGTCCACACTTAGACAGCATTTTTTTGTCTAGTAAAAATGGAGCTGGGGTATTGAGTGTGACCTGGATGTACCATTGAGTGTTGAGGTATGAGTTTACAGATGTTTCAGTGTGGATTTCTCTGCGCAGTGATAGTTGTGGTGTGTACTCTGCTACTAATATTTAGAATGATTTTTAGAACTATATTTTTGTCATTATCGTTATAGTGATCGTCCTTGATGTAAACGGGCCTTAAGTGTCATATCCTGTTTTAGAATTTCTGTTTTAAGACTCTTATTTTGATGTTTATTTTGTTCTGTTGTATCCATGTTCTTATTTCCTGTTTTCTGTTTCTGAGAGCTGTGTTCGAAATCACCCCTTATACCCTTAAATAGGGAACAGCCATTTGTAGTGGTGTCCATAACCATAGTGGACCTTATCAAGTGCACTCGTTCAATCCCATAATGCACTGCAATAACGAGTGTATAACCAATGTACTCTTAACGCCTACAGAATACCCATAATGCACTGTGAGGGTCGTGCCGAAGTAATTCTTGCGTCTGACCAGATGATGGCGCCTGTAGCCCAATCATCCATTCATCCATTTTCCAAACCGCTGGTCCAATAAAGTGGTGCAGGTATGACGTCACTTTGTAGGCCAACCGGCAGTTCCCATCATGCTGGTTCCCTTGACAAAAACCCAATAGGATTTTCCCATTGGCTTTTGGATTATCGCTAAAACAAGCTCTGTGATCAACACAAGTTTATGATACTTGCACGTTTTGTCCATCAAGATAATTATCACAGATGAACACAACTTTTATTAATTTTGAAGCCTAAATGCAGTCGCCAGAATTAAAAAAGCTGAAGGCTATAAACGAAATACACCACGGTCCCATGAATTCAACTTCACCATCACTAAGCTTCCGACAACTCTTTCAGTTTTTATCTAAAAATGTAGCCACTTGTTAGCAGCCTCCTTTTTCAAGACACGTAACCGCTTCAAAAAATCACGAGTTGGGTAATATTGTGTATTTTATGTCTTGTGTTCACCACAGACCTTATTTCAGCCATTTAACCAAAACCCCATTCAAAAAACCTATGACTTCGGGATGATGGCAATGGAAGTACTAAAATGCAACTTGCTTCTGCGTTTTGGCCTACAAAGTGATGTCATACCTGCACCACTCTAAAAGGGGTCGCGCACCGGATGAGAAGCGCAGCGTCGCGTCGCATTTAGGACAACTCGAGGTATCGCACACCGGATGTGCACTTTCTCAGTTGATGGCCAGCAATATAGTTATGTTTAAGGACATTATGAAATTAAGTTAATGTCTGCATTATGTTATGATTGTACTGTACAATTAAATACAGTCGATGCTGAGTCTGCAGTTTGAACACTTTACCTCAGGGCGTCCATTAACTGAATTAACTGAGAATCTCACCTAAAAATCTGATAACATCAGGAATATTCATCCAAGCAGTTGATTTCTGTAAATTAATGTAAAATTAAATGTATATTGCAGCACAGGGTGAAGTCAAGTCACATTTATTTATATAGTGCTTTTTACAATACAGATTGTTTTAAAGCAGGTTTACAGAGATAACAGGAAAATAATGCAAAAAAGTTTGTTCTCAGAAGAAAACAGCTTCACAGTCCAGCTTAAGTAAGTTCAGTGATGTTTCATTTTTGTTTAAAAAAAGTTATTAATTTAGTTCATTTATATATATATATATATATATATATATATATAGCCGCTCTGGAATAAACCGTGATGTCATCGTCCAGCTCTGTTCAGTTCTTGTATAATAGTGTCAATGCAGGCAGATCAATATTATTGTTGAATATTAAAAAAAATATATCTTAACCTTAAAAAGTACCTTAAGTGGGTACAGCATAATATCATACAGGTATAGTGAATATAGGAATAGTGAATGAGGGGCAATTTTGAACACAGTTTAGGTTTCCAAGTTCGTTCTCATATGTTTCTATATTAACTGATTTAGTTCACCTGTGTCTTGTTAAGTTCCTCACTATCCCAGTATATATTCTGTAGCTCATTGTTTTCAGTTCGAGTTGTCAGTTATTGTCTTAGCTGTTACAGTAATGGTAAGATGTTGCACTTGGGTTTTTGTCCTTGTTGGTGGATTACTCTGTTCTTGGTTCTGTTGGATTATCTTCTTTTAATAATGACTGCACTTACATCCACAACTCCTACTCTCTTCCCTAAGCCACCATGACACTACGGGTGCTTTCACACTGGCAGTTTAGTTTGAAACGGTTTGCATGAAAAATTGGTAATGTGAAAGCTGTCATGCGGACCGGGGTACTGAACCCGAGACTACCTGCAGGAGGTGCTCTGAGTTTGGTTGCTCTGGAACTGTGACGTGATTGACATGAATGTGAAAGCACCTGGGACTAAACTAGAAGTAAAGTAACTAGCGCATGCATTTTAGTTGATGACGAAGTCATTAGTTCAACAAAACACATGTAAGGGATGACAGTGTTGATGATTTCCCTTGGATACGAGCGAGTGAGCATGTAGTGTATTCGTGCACAGTGAGTACAATCAGAGCGGCAAATGAAAGGCTAGCAATCTGCTGTCTCCTCAAAAGAGTCCATTTGCAAGCAGCAGAAAGCTGCCTTCATGCGTCACACATACAGTAAACCCAAGTGTCGTTTACTCAGCTGTGCATAATAGCACCAAATTATTAAAAACACAATATATTGACCTGCGTCCTGTTTTCTGTAATGCGCCGTGCACGTTTGTGATGAAGCAAAATGAATGCAAATGCACCAGGGTTCGATAGAGTCAAGTTGAGTGTGAAACCAGACCAATGTCGTGGAGGGCACCGGGAACAATCATACTCGGACTCGGACCACAGAAAACATGACCAGTGTAAAAGCCTCCTAAGTATACGGATTGACAATCTCACTTGTAAAATGGAACGCTGTAGAATGTAGTCCAATGTTATGAAAATAAAACAAACAGCACAGTCTATTGACTTCTAAAGCAGCTTTTTTACGATGTCTATTCAGTGATTTACTTGCCTGCCACAATAATTTCTTTGAATTATGTTAATCTGGATGCTTATTTCAGTAAATACTAGTATAGCACATCTTACTTATTAAACTAAAGTTTTATTTCATTATGGCAAACAATTTTCAAAATTGAGTAATGTGGGGTAAAAAATTACTTTTCAGGCAGTGGCCACAAGGGTTCATACCTACAAACCAAGGTTGAGAGTTGGGTTAGAGCATTTACACTATGTAAATGATGGACATTTGTAATTCTGAAGATTTGATTAAAATCAAACAAACAAATCCAACATAGCTTTTTCATAAGTTTTGTTGCAGCAAAAATAGAGCTATTGATTCATGATCCAAAATGCCATGGTTTTACTTTAGCTGTTTGGACATGGTACCACGGTAATACCATGTTTTTGGGATATGGAATTCTTTGAAGTTCATTAGATTACCATGGTATCTGCACCTGCGTAAGGTTCACTAACATAGTATATGTTGTCTTGTCTTGTCTTGTCTTGTTTATTTATATAGCACTGCTGAAACAACCGAGGTTGACCAGAGTGCTTTACATAAAAAGAAAAAAGATCAAACATACAAATGAACAAATCAAACATCACAGACACCACATATATCACATAGATTGAGTTTACCTGTTATAAGCTGCCAATGCTAAATGAGATTTCAGCAAGTTCCTGAATACTGGTAAGGATTTATCAGGTCTTATAGAGAATGAGAATGTGACGTCACAATGTTTTCACTCTGTGGTGCATTTCAGGAAGGCGCCGCCATATTAGCAGGATACGCTGTCCGTTGCCATGGTTACTTCGACAGTGAGACCGAGAGAAAGAGCAACAGAGAGAGAGAGAGAGAGAGAGAGAGAGCAGTATATTTGTTCGCATTTTTGCGATTAGATAGAGGCAGCTCATTCCATAATCTTGGCCCTGCAAACTGCAAAGCGCAATCACCTTTTTGAAGGCGATTTATCCTTGGGACTACAAGAAGTTTTTGATTTTCTTAATGCAATGCTCTGGGGGGAATATAGGGAGTCAAAAGTTTTGCAAGATACGTGCGGGCCTGATTATTGAGCGATAGAGGGAGTTACAAAAATCGAGACGCGATAAAACGAAGGTATGAACAACTCTTTCTAAGTCAAAGTTTTTACTAGGAGACGCAAATTATAAAAACAAGCTTGTACCACCGAATTGATTTGCTTCTCCATTTATAGGTTATCATCGATTAGGAAGCCTAAATCTCATACCGAATGTTTACAGTACGATGCCAAATGGGCTTGAATCTAAAAGTACCTTGGTAGAGTCATTTGGCTGGTCAAAAACAATGACCTCTGTTTTGTCCTCATTTAACATTACGAAAAGTTTTGCCTTCCAGTTTTTAATATAATTAAAAATTATAAGTTTCAAATATAATTATAACGCGAAGCAGAGGGGTCTTGAATCAGCCTGAAGGGGTTGTATTCGCTATAACCACCGCCTTGCTCTACATTATCCCACTTATTACATGGCTACCTACCAAATAAATGCTGTCTGCAATAAAAAGAAAGCTTCTACTGCTTTAAGACATAAGCTACTGTATAACAAAAGACACTGTATGATGAGTCCATGTATGCAGTTGAGCAGTCTTTAAAGAGATCGACCAGTGAATTCGAACATCTGCATTTAAACGTACAGTTTTGTACAGTTACAGTTTACAGGCCGGGATATTATGCTTTTTTGTCAAAACTGGACCAGTACAACCAGAATATTAGTATGGTGAAGAAGCTAACAGTGAGGAAAACAACATACAAAGCAAACAGAAATCGATCAATGACCTCCCCCAACTGTATCCACTCCTTTGAGTTCTGATCACTGGAGAAATGCTTATCAACATGCTGGCGAATGGTGAGTAAATCTTCATGTAGCATCCTTAGTTCCTTCAGCTCTTGCCCATCAATATTTAATGGTGTTTTAATGCCCTTTTCATGGTATCTAATTTGGTTTATTTCTTTCTCAGGTGAGCAGGAAATTATGTAATTGGTGTTTTCTGTTGGCAGAAATAGTTTGATTTATTAATGTGATCTATAGATAAGTAAACATTATCATTGATATGTTGTAAATAGACATGCTGCATCATTCTAAAGCTTATAACTTTAGTGTATTTGATATATTCAGTATTTTATTTATTTATTTTCATGTAGATGCACACATTATATACTGCCAGTAGTCCAATTATTTAATTACATATTTTTTTGCAGAAAATGTTTGACTGGTTGTTCAGCCGGTATGAGACTCACTTTGAGGGGCAGAATTCTGGTCAGAGATTTTCTGGCCCAAACAAACCATTCGTGCCAGGTAATGCAGGAACAACATTTTAATCCAGTTTGGTAGAGGAGGATAGTCACTCGAGCCACAAAGAATATTAGTAACGACAATTGTCTCCAATAGACTGGCCACCATCAGTGCTAAACACACAGACAAAAACACATCTGCAGGGAGAGAGGGAGACAATAACATAAGTTCCCAAACTTCACATTAAAGTTATTGATGTATATATCAGTGGGTCTTAAACTGTGGTATAGAAGGTCCGCAACATGACACTAGAAATTTACAACATTAGCCCCCCTCATGTTAAGTTTGATAACTTGAAGAGCATTTTAATTGTCTGAAAAGACTGCATCAGGTGGATACTTCATGACTTTTACTAATCTTGTGATACAAAGTCTTATAAAACCCCTGATATAGAAAACATTAAGAAAAATGAATTAACACAAACTATGATTCACTATTAATGGAATGCAAACTGTAGAAGCTCACTCTGACAGATTTGCTTTATAGTATTTATTCTAGTCACATGTCTGCAAAGTGCATGATTACTTTATGGTAAAATTAGCTAAAGCTTCAATAATATCCACCTACTGGATTTTGTTTAGGGCAGAGAAATGTATTAATGAAATTTAAATAGCTAACTAAGAGGTTACTTAAGGAAATGTATACGATCTCTATAACCTACATTGCTGGTGTCTCTCATAAAAAGGACAATCTCAGTAGAGGGTTAAAAAACGTTCCTGAGATAACGGGAACGAGCAATGTCTCTGGCGTTTATGGGGGACACTCAGTTTTCTCCAAATATGGAAGCCTGATTGGTTCACATCTGTGCACATGCACAGACAAATGGCTTTTTTAGCCCAAGCCAAGGTTACGTTAGTAACCGGAACGTTCCCTTTCGATACGTTTCATTTGCATTGCGTCAGTCTCTGATGATTATGGAGAACGCACAGCAAAACGCTGTGCTGCTAGCACAGAATAGAAGCTGTCCTGCGAGGCCGTAGCCTGGCGGCGCTTAGTGACAAGGTCTCCAGGCAGGCTACTAGAGTCAAGGACCTAGAATGTCCAAAGATGGCAGGCTCGTGTTTGGGACTGGAGCCTGTGGGTATGATATCCCCAAGAAAAATCCCTGAGTGTGGAGACTGATTAGGCAGACAGAATCCGCGCCTGAAGGGCAGGGATGTCTTGGTTATAAAACCTGATAAAGGTGAACAGCGAGGACCAGCCGGCCTCCATACAGATGTCAGCAATGGATATTCCGCTACACTAAGCCCAAGAGGAGGCCATTTCCCTGGTGGAGTGGGTCCTCACCCCGATAGGGCACTGCAAATCCAAGGACTTGTAAACTACCAATATCGCATCTACTATCCAATAGGACAATCTTTGTTTCGTAACTGCCAGTCCTTTAGATTGGCCTCCAAAGCACACAAACAGCTGCTCCGACTGCCTGAATTGGCTGGAGCGCTCAATGTACACCCTAAGGGCCCGAACTGGGCAAAGTGGGTGTGGCATCTTTTCACCCTCAGTGGAGGGGAGAGCAGAGAGTTAAATTACTTATGCCCTAAAGGGCGTGGACAGCACCTTAGGCACATAGCCTCATCTGGGTTTAAGGACAACTTTGCTTTCATTGGGCCCAAACTCGAGGCAGGAAGTGTCTACTGAAAGAGCCTGCAGGTCACCAATTCGCTTGACCGATGTCAGAGCCAGCAGGAGAGCGGACTTTAGCAAGAGAGGCCGAAGGTTGGCTGTCGTGAGCGGCTTAAACAGATGGCCACAATGTGCCCTCAGGACAATAGACCTCAAGAAGGGACTGTGTTGGGGCGAGGCAGGTTAAGCCTCCTTGCACCTCCGAATAATCTGACCACCAGGTCGTGTTTCCCAATCGACTGGCCAGCTATAGGAGCGTGGTACGCTGCAATAGCTGCCAAGAATACTTTGAGCTTGGACGGAGTGCGCCCCCCCCCATCCAACAGCTCCTGCAGAAAAG
Source organism: Rutilus rutilus (assembly GCF_951802725.1). Taxonomy (NCBI): domain Eukaryota; kingdom Metazoa; phylum Chordata; class Actinopteri; order Cypriniformes; family Leuciscidae; genus Rutilus; species Rutilus rutilus. Next base: position 39,901,490 of record NC_140222.1, read on the forward strand.
AGAGAATGGAAGTGATCTCACAAGAAATGGGGTCTGTACGCCGGGCTGCACACCAGCCGGAGAAGATTGATCATTTCTGCTGCGTGTTCATGATCTTCTGGGGGAGGCGTGAAGGTTCCCATCGAGAGGCCACAGGTGGAGGCTCCACAACTCGGGTTAGGGATACCAGATTGACTCCTCCAATTGGGAAAGGAGGTCCCTTCTTAGCAGGATTGGCCATTGTGCTGCAGACAGCAGCTGAACCATTCCTGGGAACCACTGCTGGTTCTACCAGAGTGGTGCCACAAGTAAGACTGAGCATCTGCCCTCCCTGATTCGGCTGATGACCTGAGGAAAGACATAAAGGCACAGAGAGGGCTATCTGTGGGCTAATGCATCCTTTTCCTTCAAAAAGAATTTCGGGCAGTGGATGTTCTCTTTCAATGCAAGGAGATTCGCTTCCGCCTGGTCGAAAATGCTCCAAATCATGTGGACCATCTGGGGCTGGAGTCTCCATTACCCTTGAGGTGGTCCGTTCTGGGACAGAATATCTGCTCCAGTTTTCATGGAGCCTGGCACAAGTTTTGCTCTTAGTGAGCGGAGATTGTCTGAGACCCCCCTGATAATTTATATAGGCTACCACTATCACGTTGTATGAGATGGCAGGACACGGTGCCCTCTGAGTTCCGGCTGGAATTCCCTGAAGCCAGAATCATTGCCATCATATCCAGGCAGTTGTTCCAGCCCGACATTGGCTCTGTCCAAAAGCCAAAGGCTGGCCTGCCATCACACAGGGCATCCCAACAAGTCTTGGAGGCATCTGTCAAGACTACTTTCCTTCTGAAAACTGAGCCCAGTTCCACTCCCATCTGATACTGTGATGGGGAACTATCTGGATATGAAAGTATGCATCCTTCAGATCCACAGATCCCAACAAACACAATACAAAAGTACTGGCAACAAACACAATGCCTCAAACACCCAGAACTGAACTGGAAGGCTGAGGAAGGCTGTCAGCGTCCTTGATCTCCGTTAAGTTGATTCAAAGGTGGTGCTGAAGAACCACCCGTTTGGTCATGATGCGGCCGATTGCTTGGGCCGTCGATTTAGTGGCATGCAGGGCGAGGTCGGTTGCACTGTGCAGCTCTTTGAAGGCCACCGGGTCAGGGCCGTTCTCGTCTATGTCACAGAGGAGTTTAGCCTGGTAAACCTGGAAGACTGCCATTGTGTGGAGGGTGGAGCCAGCCTGGTCAATAGCATAGCATATGCTCTGGCCGAGAGTGCAGATGTCCCTCTGCATGGCTTGGATGGGTGGGAGGCTTTAGACTTTCAGCTGAGGGCCATGGGTGGACAGAAATGCTCAGAGACGGCTTCCTCTAGTGGGGGAAGTTTAGTATAGCCCTTTTACTCTGCGCCATCAACCATGGTGAGGACAGATGATCTTTGCGCTGAAAGAGAAAAATTCTGACTCAAATTACTTTTTAGAGTGACTTAAATAGTCGGCCAGCCCGTTTTGGCAGGCTGAAAAGCCATTCATCTGTGCAGATGCACAGACATGAACCAATGAGACTTCAGTATTCTGAGAAAATGCAAAGCAAGTGAACGGTATTGAAAGGGAACAAATAATAATAAAAAAGTTTCACTTTAGTTTGAAGGTCACTTTAACACATTTTGTTGACTATAAGTAACATTGCACGTACATGTCTACTAACTCTCTGTAGAGCGTTAGTAGAGTATTAGTAGACTGGTAGGGTTAGAATAAGTTGACATGTAGATGCTAGGGCTGAGACAATAAATCGATTCTGAGATTTTCAGTATGCGATTCTCTCAATCTCAATCGATTGGATTCTGATCTTAGTTTTTAACAGCAGATGGCACTGTAGGTTAGTTTTTAACCACACTCTCAAATGCTCACAAAGAAGAGAGCTAAAGGGCGCTTGTGCATTCGGTTGAGTGCGAGATGAGTCCATGTAAGTGGTTAAATGTACTTGCACCTAAGAATGTTTTTATGACGCGAAATGAATGTAAACACAGCCCACTTCGAACACACTTGTAATTTGCTTCAAACTTTATGAAAGATTATTTTATGGAAGATTCAAGCAGTGTCTGTAAGGAATTGGAAGAAATCTTCCAGAATTGTTTGAAGAATCGAGATGCACCGTTTTATTGTACCAGCCCTAATAAATGCAAAGTTACTTCTGGGAGCATCACAATAAAGAGTTAGCAGATATTAAGCAGATAGTCTATATTCTAATTAGAGTTAGTTGACATGTAGTTTCAAAGTTACTTATAGTCAACAGAATGTTCAAAAGGGACCATCAGAATGAAGTGATGGAACATGGTTGCAGATAGTTGGTACTTGAAGGTTGAATTTGATTAAAGGCACCTGAATAGTTTAAGAACCACTGGAATATATAAGGTACATTTAAAAAAAAAAAAAAAAAAAAAAAGTATATATATATAAACAATTTTTTCAATTACAGAAGGGTCCAAAAGTCTGAGATTTAAAATCTAATTTAAGAAGAGTTAAGATTTTGAAAACATTTATAAAAAAGAAATGTTACATAAAGAGAAAAATGATAATAAAAATTTGTAACAAGTTTCTATTAGAATTAAATACAATACTGAAACATATCACAAGTGGACTCAAGACTGTTTATATACAGTGATAACAGACTTATTAGAGGGATGGTGTTTCCTGTAACAGGAAGCAGATCGTTCATGAGGAGAAGGAAGACTGTGTAGCCCAGAATAAGAGTCATTTTGAAGGCAGAACGATCCATATTTTGAGGAGGCAGGAGGAAGCTGAACAGATCTACAGTAATCAGGCAGTAGCTGGGGATCAGGAGGTTCACCACATATAGAGTTGGTCTGCGCTTCAGGACAATCTAATACGAGACAACCATTAGAACAATAATAATAAAATCAAAAAATCGAATAAATAGTCCATTAAAATAAAAAATTCTGAACTAAACATGAACTTAAAAACATCTGTTAATCTTAGTAAAATTCACAAATATTCACAATATTTATCAACTACAATATTTAGGAAATGAAGGTGACACAAACATGAAAAACAATTTCATCCCAGCTCTCCGCCCCGTCAATGGTACTGTATGAGTTGGCAGATTTTCTGCCGGTTATGGCAACCAGTTGCCACTCCCCTTTAGTCTCCATGTACTTTAGGGATTTTTGAAACATGGCCTCCACTGGTTCTAAAAGTGATAGCTGAATATCTCTATCTGTAGAGGGAGAAATTTATATGCAGATTAATAATTATTGCAGATTTGCATTTTCATTTCCCATTTTAAGAAATCTTGAGAATTATTATTATTATTATTTTATTTTTTTTGTGAGATGACTACCTGCCTAGTGTCTTTTTAAAAACATTAATATTCTGCTGACTGCTATCCAAACAGATCGTCAAACCCACACAAATTACGTATATTCTTAAACCAGAACTGAATGTTAACATTCTATTAATCATGATTTCATCATTTAATTTACATCCTAAAAAAAAAGTTACGTTACTTACTTGTGTGCTTGTACGAGTTAAATGTGTAGGTGCAGTTTTGAATATCAAAAGGAAAGGTGTAGATGTCTAGGTTGCAGGAGCTGATCACATGGACTGGCAGCCGATCTACTGCTTTGCCGTTGTTGTATAGATAAACATAATATGTGTCTGGGGCTTGGTTATCACTTATGCTGTAATCAAATAGGGCAGCATGACACAGACAGCAACAACAGTTGTATTTATTACAACTATTGACAAAATATTAGTATTATAGTTGGTTAGTGTGGTTGTTGATTAGTCAACTCAACTTGTCTGTGCTGATCTTGAAAATATATTGTTTTGCACATACTAGGGATGGGGAAAACTATGTACATTGACCAAGAAGCATCCAGTATTATCTGTAATTTAGTAATTCTGTTTAGTAATTCTCAGTAATTTACCCATTTTGTCTTGCCTGTAGCATTCACTATTTACACTTCATTGTGTAAATAGTGAATGCTACAATAATGCACACCCGAGGTGGTAATGCAGTCACTACGCGAATCAGGTGTGCATTATTTTTCTAATAATGCAATGGCCCAGAGTCAATTATTCCACTAGTTTTACGGTTACCACACACTGTTCAAATGTTTTATTATAAAATGTTTGTCAGATTTTTGTCCCTAAAACACTTTTGTGTGTAGGACTAATTTCTTACGCATCTATTGCCAAGCCTCAGTTTCTAATTCCAAAACATCATTCCAGAGCTAGTAACGGAGGCTTGAGCCATTGATATGCAGATCAGCCATTGATAATGCGGTCAAGACTTGCCTGAAACTACTTTAGTTGTGTGTTTAGTGGGAAGAAATCGCACACCTTAGAATGTTCGTCTACCAAACAGAATCAAGCATTCAACAGCCCTGTAGTAGAACCTTATTTAATGGTGTGATTTATAATATGTTGTATTTTAGAACTCACAATTCATTGATGACAATATCAGACCTCCAGAGTTTTTTTCTTGGCAGTGTAATTCTGTCTGTTCCACATTCAACAGGATCCCAGCTCAAACCTTCAATAATCCACTCCTTTCAAAAATGCAAATATCATAATTGATTAATTTTCTGTTTATATAATATGAAATATAAGTATCAAAATATCATATTTAAGATTTTAGGAATTGAAGGCAAATATGACAGTTCATAATAGATCCTTACAAACCGCAGCCAGATAAATGAATCCAAGATTTGAGCTTTTTCGTCCTAAAAGGGAAAACATCCACAATTTCTACTTAGCCATTTGCAAATTAGGAATGTAATGTGACTGCATACTGTGATTGGTATATTTGGAAATGTACTCACCACACCTAAAATGGCATACAAAATGAAACTCAAACTGATCTTTGTAGGTGTTTTTGGATTAATAACTGGCCGCATTTGGGTTTTGTTGAAGACACTCTCTCTGAGTGATTGTAGGAGGGACTCTGCGGTTGGCTGAGAGCAGTTTAAGGTGTCTGCAGATCTCATGAGTGCAGCTGCCAGAAGGGTTCGGCCCCAAAGAGAGAAAACAGTACAAAGATAGTCATGAAGGAAACAAGCTATATGCAAACTAAACCAAAAAGACGTATTACAGTCCTTAGAGGCCATGAACGACAGGCTCTTTTTACGATTTGATTATTGAAATGATTATCTTACATTGAATAATGAAGCAGGTGAAGATGAAATGAGTTGTAGAAGATTGGCAGTTCATTGTCTAGCCTGCAATGACAAATGTAAGCATTTGTTTCTGTATTCGTGATACAACCAAATCTTTAATAAATCAATAATAAGGTTTCTTGAGAACATTTGGACCTCTTGGCTTTGGAAAATATTTCAAAATAAACTAACAACCAGGTTTTTACCAGACCAGGTTCCGGTTACATGAGAGCCCTTAAGTTAAGAAAACCCTTAGTTATAAGATTAAGGGTACCCTTATACCCCTTTTCCACCAAGGCAGAGCTGGTGCTGGTTCGGAGCCAGAGCCTAGTTTCAAATCGGTTCTTTGTTTTTCCACCGCCAAAGCACCAGCTCCGAACCAGTAAAACTGGTTCTTAAGTAGCACCAAATCATTGCAGGGTCTAGAACGGAGCCAAGAAAGAACCGCTTGCGTCAGAGGCTGGGGGCGGGGTTACCGTGGCCAACAAGACTGAAGAGAAACTTGTGACCGCCATTTTCAAATAGCAGCTAATCGAGCTAACAGCAGCTAAACACGATGGACGCGATCTAAAATATAAATCTAAGGTTAAAGTCGGCATCTTATTGTTAAAAATAAATGTTATGTACATGCCGTTACTCTCGCTTGTAATCTCCGTCTGTACTAATGGCGAGCCGCGCGAACACGTTGGATCCGCCGTGTTTGGATGCCGATGTAGGTCCGCAAAGCCATGAACATCAATAGCAAAGCAACGTGCGCCATTGTTGATGATGTGTTTGTGTTTGGCGCCGCCGCGCTAACGTTGCTGAAAAGATGAGACGTAGCTGTGACGTAAGACCTGGCTCTGCGTTGGCTCTTTTAGCCTGTGGAAAAGCAAACCGGTTCTTTGGAGGCTCGTCAGTCGAACCAACTCCGAACCGGCACTAGCTCTAGCTCCGAACCAGCACCTGGTTCTTGTTGGTGGAAAAGGGGTATTAGTGAAACCTGGGTTGCTACTTAAGGAACTTTAAAGCTGTCATTAAGTATTTTCCCTAAATTACTTAGTTACCTTATACCTAACTAGTTCTAGTATGTTGCAACAAAGTCCTTAGTAACCATTTAGCCCTAAAAAAAAATTATGCGATCAAAACAGCTCCCTTTAGTCATCTGCTGAACTCAAACGCAATGGATTATTTCATGGTAATTGAGGTTCAGGAAGTACTGATGTTTGTTTTTAGCGATCAAAATAAGCCTGTTGAAAGTACGGTGTGAAGCAGTGTGTATTGTCAAAAATAAAATTGAATGAACACCGGTTTCATATATTTTCATTACTTCTACTGTGCGCTGTGCCAGGCTTGCAGGCTTGCTTGGGTGTCCTTAAAGAAAGCCCTTACAGTACCTCAGCAATGTTTTCCCCCTCAGGAATACCTTTAAGTCAAACCACTTATGAGGTTTCATGCAACCAGGTCCAGATCTAGTTTAGTTTCACTTTATTTTAAGGTGCCCTTGTTACAGTGTAATTATACAAACAAGTTCTGAGTAATATTAAATAACAACATGTACTTCTTATATAATTAGGGTTAGGCTTTAGTTTATGGTTTGTTACTTGAAACTTTGCATAATTTACGGTTATTACCATAGTAAGTACATGTAAGATGTGGAACAGTCTATTTGACCAGTTTACTTGTGATTCTAAAAAATCTTGACATACATTCATTAAATACCTTTTGTGAGTGAAACAAATAACTTTTGGATAATGATACTAAGAATAAAACTGATTGGAATTCTACAAAGCAAAACGTTTATTTCCAACAAAGCCATTAACTCCTAATAATTTTCAGTTGAAACCCAACCTTCTTGTTAATTGCTGAATCTTACCTTGAATATTGACAGACGTTCTATATCCATAAAGTACTTGGTCAGTGTTGTGACTATCAGGGACCCACAGATTTTCATTTCAAGATAATTTCTCAGTTTGACAGGAAATGTGTTAGAATGGTGATTATAACAGAATGGTGAATAGGTGATTTGCTTAGGCAAATATGAATTAGTCATCTGGCTTGTGCTGGCTTGCAACCCTGAACACTTTTGCAAAAGTCAACATTTTACTTCTGGAACATTCTTTTGCATACTTAAGCTGAGGTTAAGGCATGTGGCATTGTCTAAAATTGTGGTTTAGATATGCCTGTCAGGGATTTCTGTGTAGATAAATCCAAGAAGAGAGATGTGTGACGCAGAATGAACGAATATATAACTTTTAATAAATAGTAGGAACGCAAGAGCACTACACACATGAACATAACATTAACACGAGACAATGAACTGAAGAAACTGATTAGCTGATTCAGGCGTGTTTAACTAGGGTTGGAGCTAAACTCTGCTGGACAGTGGCCCTCTAGGAACAGGTTTGAAAGAGGTTATCCAATGTGGCGGCTCTTGCTCTCAGAGCAGCATGCTCCGCTTCAGTCTTTACATAAGCAGATGAAATTTTAGATACAGCAGATGCCTTTGATGATTAAGATCTGCGAGTCTCACTAGCGGCAAGTCTCACTCATCTATTTCATTACTCGAAAGTTAAGGGGTTGACTGAGCATGGGTATGTGAGGATGCCCCAGGTTGTGGAGACGCTTGCTGGCTACCTCTTCCCTGGTGCAGCATCCTCTTTGAAGACCCCCGCCCTGCCCTGCCCTCAAAGCCTTTTCAAACAACATTGCGGCCAGGCTGGTGGAGACATGCACACTGTGGCGGTGTTGCAAGCTTACCAGGCTGATCCATTGAAGGACCTGAACCAAGGAAAGGGGGTGTCCATGGACCCTGTCCAGAAGCTCCGCCACACCACAGACCCTCTTCTTCACTAAGCAGCAAGGCCCGTACTATCGGATGTTATCTTGCGCCCATGGTTGCAACGGAGCGGCAGCTTGTTGGTTCCCCACTGCTTCCCTTCAATCCCCTTCCCTCTCTCTGAGGGGTGTTGGGGTGCAAAAGGTTGTTGTGTTTGCTCTTACGGGAGTTAATCTTGTTTTATGTGTTTTTTTTTTTTAAATAGTAAGTGCAATAAAAGGTTGTGCTATTCAGATAGATGTATTTAAGTGGCTGTTTGTGCTTATCTCTGTTTGGAAGAAATACATCCATTTCTCTCCGGGGGATGTTGGCTGTGAGGAGCTCATTTGCAGTACAGGAATGGTGTTCATTTTTGTTTTTCCGATTAATATAGAGAATATTATGAGCAGCACATGGAATGAGATTTCTGGAATCGAATTCTTAAGGTCAGGAATCTGATATTTGTTATACAATTATAATTTCGATTCCTCTCATCGATTCCTCTCATCGATTCCTTTGTGTGCATTCTAATATGACGTTAAACCATTCACGTGCTGTTTTCTGTACGGCACACACATCTAAAGCACGCTCACAGAAAATGTCATTTTAATGTGATTACCATTCACCCGCAAGAAGGCGGCGAGGTTCTTTCTTCCTCGTGGTGCCTCTGCAGACTGCCCGCCCAGAAGGACGATGCTGAGCTGAGCACTGACCATGTCATGTCATTTCCAATGTCAAAGAACATTGCTAGGGAGTACCCCACAAGCGACGTGAACCAAAAATAGGCAAGGGCCATCGGTTCATGTGAGACATCAACTAAAGAAGTTTGCAAAAGTGAAATATTTGCATATTGCCACACTGAACATCGGTACACTAACCAGACGGAGCAGTGAACTCGCCAAAATACTTCAACAACATAAAGTTGACATTGCACGCATTCAAGAGACAAGGTGGAAGGGCCAATAATCATGGGACATTGACAATGGCTATAAGCTCATCTGCCATGGTGTGACCAACAGCAGAGGTGTAGCTATTATTGTAAACACCGATCTGCGTAGCCAAGTCACCGAGGTCCATCGTTATTCAGATCGCATGATGTCTACCATCATTGACACCATGGGCCACCAGGTACACATTTTCTCGGCCTATGCCCTGCAAACTGGCTGTGTCGAAGAGGAGAAAGATCTATTCTGTACGTAATTACAATGTTCCAACCAATCACCGACAGGGGGAGGATGTTGTGAGGTTTTGAGCCAACTTCTTCTTCAGCTCCGACTTCACGTGCAGCCGTGCACGAGCACAAAACCTTACAACACCCTCCCCCTGTCGGTGATTGGTTGGAACACTATTTGTTTTGGTTTTGAGTGGTTGGTGAAACCAATTGTTTTTGTGTGCAGATCTCAGAGCCTAAGCTGCCTGTAGACGCGTTTTTTTGACGACATGCTTATGGGGCGGGCAGCTAGCGGATCGTTAGGAAAGATTAGATGAATGTGATAAAAAAAATGTTTGGGCCTGAAATCACTGATACAACCTTTAACATAAATATAAATGGTAAGAATTTAATTAACACTGATGAATAAACAATGTTATAAGATAAGACAATTAAATAGCAGTCCCAAACTAGTTATTGTTAATACAATAACGTTAGTAAGTTGGAATGAGCCACAACAGTCATCAAAACTATAGAATTGATGGTAGTTTAGGTTAAGGCTACAGAAACTACAATCCTTCATACTTTCCTGATTAAGATGGACAGCAGGTATTAGCTTAACATGCTTGAGTACAGTTGAGGATTTAGTGACAGGGCATAACATTTTACATCAGAAAACAATGGCAAACAAATTTTAAAATTGAGTTATGAGAGGAATAACAACCTCACATATTCACCTTCTCAGGCAGTGACCACAAGGGTTTAATGGATCATTCAAACTAAGCAAACCAAGGTTGGGAAATGGCTTAGAGTACTTACACTATGTAAATGATGGGATTTTGTAAAACTTGATCATTTGATTAAAATTAAACAACCAGTTTCAGCATTGTCTTTGAACTTCTTGTCATCTTCTTAAAAGTTTTGTTCCAACAAAAGTTGTAGATCAATCTCAGCTGACTTTTGCTGACTTTTGTCTGTTGAAGAACAAAAACAATCCTTAAAAGTACCTATGATGGTGTCAGTGCTGTCACAAGCTATGTTTCCATCCAAAGTTACACATTTAAACTATATATAAAATTGGAATTGTCACAGCGGGACTGCAGCAGAAATGAAAACAAAAGCAGGATCTATGCACAACAATTAAATATAACAAAACACTCAAGCTTCTCATAAATAGCAAGACATGATCAGGACAACCATCTAACATCGACAATAATGGACCAGGGACAACTGAAATTGAGGGCTATAAATACACAGGCAAACACTAGGGACTAAATGAGACAACTAGAAACAGGTGTGACACATGAGGGCAAATAAAAGGGCAAGTGACATTACCCCCCATCAAAAAGGCATGTCCATGCACCTTAAAACACCAACAAAAAAATCCAACAGAGTAGGAAGGGTGGGGGCTTATGAGGAAGATGCAGAAGCTGGCACGCGGGACAAGACAAGGGAGGAGCCAGCGAGGAGATGACAACGGGATGAGCCAGGGAGGAGATGGCGATGGGAAAAGCTAGGGAGACGATTGCAGGAGGAGCCAGGGAGTGACCCCAATCAGCAAGCAGGATGAAGGCCCACAGTGTAGCTGATTGTGGGAGGAGCCATGGTGAAGCCTTGATGTAGAGGCAAGGCAAAACCAGGGGGACGACAGAGGGGGAGATGGTGGAGATGGAGACGAAGGCGGAGCCGAAGAGACCGGGCGACACTGGAGACCTGGGGCCCTATTTTAACGATCTGAAACGGAAGTGTCAAAGCGCAAAGCGCAAGTAACTTTGTGGGCGGGTCTCGGCGCTGTTGCTATTTTCCCGGCGGGATAAATGACTCTTGCGCCGGGCGCAAATCTAAAAGGGGTTGGTCTGAAGTAGCTTCATTATTCATAGGTGTGGTTTGGGCGTAACGTGAAATAAACCAATCAGAGCATCATCTCACATTCCCTTTAAGAACAGACGCACTTTTTCCTTGGCGTATTGCTATTATAACGGCGGATTTGCCAGGCGCGCGCCAAGAGCGGTTCACAGCCGAGGAGACCAACGCTCTCGTCACGGCCGTAAAAGAGAGAGAAGTGACATTGGGGATGGGAGAAACACACCCAAATTAGCTTCGGTTAAACAGGCATATAATAATGTGGGTAAATGTGTAAGCTAGATGTATGCTTTTATAATAAATTATTATATTTATAATAAATTGTCAATTGTCTATCTATCTATCTATCTATCTATCTATCTATCGTTTGTAATAATATGATTTGCAAAAATGAAAACTGCTGCTTCTGTGTAGATTAGAGAATCACAGTGTATGAGCGTTGTGCACTCTATACATTATGGTCAAGCATGCGCCCTTAAAATAGCATAATGAACAACGCGCAACGCGCCACTGACTTTAGACTAGGTTTTTTCTGGCCAGTGGCGCAATTGTTTTATGGAACAGTAAAATAGCACCAGGGAACGTTTGCGCCGGAACACGCCTCCTTTTTTGCGCTGAACCGCCCAGGGAGCGCAAGTTCATTCCCTAGTTTAGCGACGTGCTTCTGTGGAGGGAAAAGCGCGTTTTGCGCGGGTGCAAAATAGGAATGAAACATGCGTCGGTGTACAAAGTCAATTGCGCTGGGCGCAAGATAGGGCCCCTAGGCAGAGCCGTGGGGACCAGTGGCCGAGGTGAAGCCAAGATGCTGTAGGACTGAAGCAGAGCCGGAGCGATCAAGGACCGAGGTGGAGCTGGAGGGAAGGAGGAACTCAATGGAGCCAGGGGACAAGTCGCAGACAAAGGCCCAGAATCCCATGGTGAAGGCAAAGCGACGACTGACAAAGGCCAAGCTAGAGGGACAAGGAAGCCCGGAAGGATGATGGTCCCAGGCAGAGCAGAGGAAGCAAGGACCCAAGGTGGAGCTGACTGGGCTTGGAGGTTCGAGGTGGAGCTAGAGGGTCAACAGACCAGGGCAGAGTTGGGGAACCGGAAGTCCAAGGTGGGACTTTGCTGAGAGGAGCCAGCAAAGGAGGATCTGAAAGACTGTAGGGAGCCAGCCAAGACAGGGCAGAAGAACTGGATAACATGAGCAGAAGTTTACAAAACAGGTTCCTTGGCCGTGACAGGGCAGGCAGAGAGTTAAAAAACTACCTCCTTGGTCGGTACAGGAAAGGCAGAGAGTTTAAAGACGGCCTCCTTGACCGATACGCGACAGGCGGAGAGTTAAAAAACGGCCTCCTTGGCTGATATGGGACAAGCAGAAAGTTCAGAAACAGCATCCTTGGCCAACATAGGACAGGCAGAGAGTTCAAATACGGCCTCCTTGGCCGACATGGTACAGACAGAGGAGGTGGGAGTGGGAGGAAGAGTGGGAACATCCACAACAACGCAGACTTGGTGCTGGCAGACCAAACAGGCACGGTGCTGGGCAACAAAACAGGCATGGTGCTAATCCCTTCACTCTCTTTCAATTCCTCACACAATTTTGTAGAAATTATTTACAGCTCACTCTCACAGGCAGGAGCATTGGCAGGGCTCCACTTCATGCCCTTGTATTCCACAATGACGCTTAATAGGATGGATGGTGTTGCCAGCTCATGCACCTGGTCAGACCTACTACTGGGCTCGGGTTCGGGGTGAAGATGGCTGTCTGTCCATAATGAGCATGGTCTCTGGGGCTGAAGCGACCTCAGGGATGAGCTCAGAGTAAAACTTTGCCAAACAAATGAGGACATATTCCCTTTATGAGAACTTTTCCATCTCAGGTAATTCCACCACCATGATTAGCACCAATCCAAAAGATTAATCTGAGACTGTTATCATCTCAGTTTGTTTGTTGTGCTAACTCACAGAGGCAGATAGTTTATTCCAGTAAGGAAAGACCCCTCTGGCTGAGTTGGATGAATGCACCTGCTAGATCCATATCTTGGTCCAGTATTCTGTCATGGCGTGGTTGAGGCAAAGGATGAAAAACAATAAGATGGATCTATGCAGAGTTGTTGTTTTAACAATAACAAACTAAAAGTTTGTTCAGGCTTGCATCCTGGCTCAGGCTTGCATCCAGAAGCGCTGCACTAATGCCATCTTCTGGATTTATTTTCCTGTAATGTTCGTTACATCATATTTTCCTCATTAGAACTGTCCTTGTTAAAAAAAGTGTTAAACTACATCTTCTGCCTTGTTCATTCACACCACTTTCCCATATATCCCTTATTCTTGTCCCTGTTAATCCAACTTTTCCTAATTCTTCCATCATGTTTTTCCACTGTTTTTCATATTGTCTTCAGATCCAAATCAGTTCGATCTCAGTGCATTTTCCCCCTATTCTTGTATATATTGTAATTATTGCATGCAGTAGATCCTGATGACTATTAGACATACCTGTCATGAGACTGTACAGAGATGACACTGAATCACTATCAATTAAAGCTGATAGTGCTTTAATTGATAAAGCAATCAATCAATTGGACCCCCCTCCCCTCACCTAACCATCCATTCTAGTGCCATCATGGTGGCATATAATTCAGCTGCATACACACTCATCATCATTTGTGATTCGTCTGCTTACCTCACCTCATTGATTAACAATGACAATTGCAGATCCAGTCCTTTCGTTTCTGGATCCTTCAGTCCATCTGTATAAATCTGAATATAATCTTTATATTTTAAAAATTCTTTGTATTTAAAAAAATTCTGTTTCCAGATCCATACTGTTGTTTATTTGATATGATTTGAAGTCATTTAAAATCAACTTCAATGGTTTATATCATCTATGCTGGGGTCGCAGAGGTCCTTTCCGCACACTTCTAATTCTCTAGCTGCCACATCTCCTATCCACCCAAAACTTAACTTTTGTGCTCTCTCGCTTTCCCAGTTAGCTTGCTGTATTCTTTTGGTTGGATCTCCTTATCCCTTTATACAATATGTTACTAGCAATTGTTTGTGTCGAATGTTCAGTGGCATTTCTCCTGCTTCAAATAGTAGTGCACACACTAATAATGTTTTATCATTATATTTATTACTTTTTACACTTAAACCTCCACATTCCTGATTTGTTTTCCCCATGTGAACCTTGAGTCAAAGTGAACTCCTAAAAAGCAGAATCTTTTAACTCTCTCCAAGTTACTTCCATAGTTTTAGATTAATACCTTCCATGACATTTTTTTTTAAGTTTATCACCTTCCATGATAAACGTAAGGTTGAGCCACTGTAGTCACTTGGACTATTTTAACGATGCCTTTACTAACTTTTCTGGGCCGGCAGATGCAATTACCTAGCAGCCTCTGAAGGAGTGAGACAGCTCTCAGATTTAATCAAAAATATCTTAATTTGTGTTCCAAAGATGAACAAAAGTCTTACGGGGTTGGAACAACATGAGGGTGAGTAATTACTGACAGAATTTTTGGAACTGCCACAATCAACAACCTGATCAACTCTATGCGAAGGATATGTGTTGCACTGCGTGAGGCAAATGGTGGTCACACCAGATACTGACTGGTTTTTGGACACCCAATGCTGTAAAAGGCACATTTTAGAGTGGCCTTTTATTGTGGCCAGCCTATGGCACACCTGTGCAATAAGCATGCTGTCTAATCAGCATCTTGATATGCCACATCTGTGAGGTGGATGGATTATCTTGGCAAAGGAGAAGTGCTCACTAACACAGATTTAGACAGATTTGTGAACAATATTTGAGAGAAATAAGCCTTTTGTGTACATGGAAAAAGTTCAGCTCATGAAAAATGGGGGCAAAAACTTACCAATAATTTGCTACAGTCATGAATAATCTTACCTTGTTTGTGTCCATCAAATAAAATACCCACTTAAAAAAGCACAAGGATACGTAACAACTTCGTTTTGTGCCAGAACTTTCACACTTTCATTCATAAATTTACACCGTCTGTGTTGCGAAGCGACGGATCGAATCACGAAATCCAGTCACAAATGGAACTTATACTGTACAAAGAAGAACGTCATGGAATCTGTACAATGAATACAATTTCGATATAGATTTATGTCTGTGAATATTTAAGCTCAAAAAGACTGCTATTGAAATCTGAAGTCTGCATGTTCTGCGCATCTCTGCTAATGAGCGCTGCAGTTTCGTCTACTACACATGTGTGACGTGTGACGCTCGTGTGTTTTCGGCGTCTGCCATCTCATGAGGGCATGGACACATGAACTTCACCAGAGAGTCACTTCAAGAGCATTTGACCATTTCATTTGTTTAAACTATCGTAATTTATTCATTAGTTATATCACATACACACAAACTCTAAGGTCTTAACGACGACCCGTCAAAATAAAAGGTTGTATAACTTGAAGAAATTACAACAGAAATATATTACTATTGCACAGTAGAGTATACTTCAAGTAATAATGATAATAATAATAATAATAATAATAATAATAATAATAATAATACAGTTTATTAAAACATACAGCAACTCAAATGTCTTCATTACAACCCGCCAAATTAAAAGTTACTTGTAAGAAATTGAAGAAAGAAATTGCAAAGTAAAATGTATTTCTTAAGTAATAATAATAATAATAATAATAATAATAATAATAATAATTTAATAATAATAACAACATCTATTAAAACATTATTTTAAAGGAATATCATACAAGTTTTCATGCGTTTTATTTTAAACAGTAAACTTGCCAAAAAACAAAAGGAGTTTACATTTTTTATTTAATTATTTTTTTAAGATGAACTAAATTGTTAGTTTTATTCATTGATTTGATTACCACCATTTTAAAAGTAAATTTGTATTTGTCCTTACAATGTTTTAATATTCTCTGTACTCCTGACAGCAAAATAAACCACAATAAAGTATCAGTGGGGGGAAAACGCGATATACCTGAAACCACCAGAATCTTAAAAAAATATCATGATAGATTTTTGGTCATACCGCCCTTTGGTCATATACATTCTTTCAGAATGCTCTCAAATACATGTAGACAAACTATATGCATTAGTGAGTGTGGTGGTGCTTATGGGGCGTCGCTCTGGGACGGGTGAGTATGAGGCTGGGAGGGAAAAATCACAGTACAAAAAAACTAGACTACACCACTGTTTCTAGCATTCTAATTACATTAGATTAATTTTATTATGAATGTATGGATTATTTTAAATGCCTTGCATGTTTTTGTCCCATTATTCTGTTTATATCTGTTTAAGTTTTTGTGAGTTAATGCCATGTAGCCAATGGCTTGATTGTTACTGTACAAAGCACTGCCGCTTTAAGAAACTTGTCGTCCGAACGCGCGCTTTCTCTCTCATTCCGTGGGAAGAGGAGCCTGAGGTGAAGTTGTTTTGTGGCTTTGCCAAAGGTAATAATGTTGTTATTTGTGACAATACTTGTTCAGTTTACGTTTTTCATGTTGTTTGGACATGCTTTTACATGTAGGACCGCATATCTTGTAAGTTAATAACAAATTGTATATTGAACGACACATTCGCATAAATGAGTTGGCTCATTTGCTGTCCCTTTACCAACAGGTGCTATATGGGAGAAAGCATTCAAAAATTACGTTTATGCAGCTATGTTCATATTGATTAATATCATTGTTATAATGTGACAAACATTAATGCTGGCTATTCCATTGACAGCAATTTAGGGCGTTTCTTCAACTAGGGCACTTTTAGCCTTGTGAAGTTGAATAAAAAAACTTGTTCAAAAGTCACGTAACACAGTGTCATAAGTTTAAATAATTTGTCTTGTTTTAAGGTCTGTAAGAGGACAAACTTAGATTACAAGATAAATTGTTAATATTTAAAAAAATGTTCGACCTACAATGAACAAAATAATGTCACTGAACATTTCCATAGAAACCACCTAAACAATCTTTCACACAAACTTTTTAAAGGGACATTACAGTGTTGTGGTGGAAATGACACCAATACTGTCCAACATTAAATACTATAATGCATTTTAATTATTTTACTAGTGCTTAATTCAGGTACATTAATAGTTTCCAGTTAAGTCATATTTTTAAACTGTATTTTCATTGTTGAAGTTAAAAAGTCTGGGTGTGCGACAAGGAGAAAACAGTGATTTTGACAACTATGAGGAGGTTGAAAGTAAGAAAAAATCATAATAGAAAGGTAGTAAAAAGTTTTTAATGTGGTTTTATTGTTAGTTTGACAAAGAAAGAGGAATCTGTCCAAAATTATGTGTTTTTAAAAATATGACCAAAGAAAGAACATAAAAGTGCCCATAGTCTAAGAATCACCCATAAATGCCATGTAAAATGTGCTCTTCTGTAGTTTGCGGTAAGCAAAGTTGAGGAAAGTAAAAGAGAAATGATCAAAATATGTTATGACCATTTATTATCTATTACATTACCATCTCTTACAGCCAGCAGCATAAGTTTAATTAAAAAAAAAAAAAAAAAAAATCAGTCAGACATCACTTGTTTAGCTTCAGTTGTAAAAATCCAAACTATTCAGTTATAATATTATATGTAGTAACATTTCGTACCATTGCTTCTGTCTGAAAAACAGTTGTGATGTTTGAATGAATGAGTGTTTTTGAACGATTCAGTTGCAATGGAAGTTTAATGAGAGAATAACAGAAAAAGAGTCAGACCAACAATTGAAGTGTGGGTGACCTCTAGTGACTATGTGGTGATCTAGCTTGCTACTTAAGCAACTACCATGATATGCATTATGTGTTTACACACAGCATTGCTTTATTGATGCAAAATTAAATATTTAAGACATGAAAAAAAATTTTTCTTCTTTGCCATATAAAACTAAACAAAAACATTAAAAGATTCTTCTCATAATTTACAATTAGATTAAGATACTCTAATTCTTATTTCAGGACTAAATGCTGAAACAAATTAGAGGACAGAGTGTTTATCATAAGACCAGTATAACTTCTGATCATTGAACATTATGTTTTCTCTTATGATTGATGACTCTTTTCCTGACTTTATTTGTAGCATACTTCTATTGCCTTTGGCCAGACGTTTCAAATCCATTTTAGGCTGGATTGGACAGAACGTCACATAATGTGGGCTAAAATTCATATTTGGTAAACCTTGGTCCACCATTACTCATTAAGAGCGTACTACATAGCAAACTACCAAATGCTGTACGTAATTAAAAGTAAAAGCTACTATATAACAAAAGACACTATGAGGAGTTCCATGTATGCAGTTGAGCAGTCTTTAAAGAGATCGACCAGTGAATTTGATAATCTGCATTTAAACATGTACAGTTTTAGCTGGGACTTTATGCTTTTTTGTCAAAACTGGACCAGTACAACCAGAATATTAGTATGGTGAAGAAGCTAACAGTGAGGAAAACAACATACAAAGCAAAGATAAATCGATCAATGACCTCCCCCAACTGTATCCACTCCTTTGAGTTCTGATCACTGGAGAAATGCTTATCAACATGCTGGCGAATGGTGAGTAAATCTTCATGTAGCATCCTTAGTTCCTTCAGTTCTTGCCCATCAAGATTTAATGGTGTTTTAATGTCCTTCTCGCGGGATCTAATTTGGTTTATTTCTATTTCAGGTGAGCAGGAAATTATGTTATTGGTGTTTTCTGTTGGCAGAAATAGTTTTGAGTTATTAATGTGATCTATAGGTAAGTAAACACACGATTTATCATTGATATGTTGTTAATAGAGATACTGCATAATTTTTTAAGTTCATGATTTTAATGTATATGATATATTCAGTATTTTATTTATTTGTTTTCATGTAGATGCACACATTATACTGCCAGTAGTCCAACTTGTAATTCATTTGCTTGTTTTTTTTGCAGAAAATGTTTGACTGGTTGTTCAGCCGGTATGAGACTCACTTTGAGAGGCAGAATTCTGGTCAGATATTTTCTGGCCCAAACAAACCATTCGTGCCAGGTAATGCAGGAACAACACTTTAACCCAGTTTGGTAGAGGAGGATAGTCACTCGAGCCACAAAGAATATTAGTGATGACAACTGTCTCCAATAGACTGGCCACCATCAGTGCTAAACACATAGAGAAAAACACATCTGCAGGGAGAGAGGGAGACAGTAACATAAGTTCCCAACCTTCAAATTAAAGTTATTGATGTATATATCAGTGGGTCTTAAACTATAGTACAGAAGGTAAGCAACATGATGCTAGAAATTTACAATATTAAGTCTCATCTTCAGTTTGATAACCTGAAGACCCTTTTAATAGACTGAAAAGCACCAAGTGGATACTTCATGACTTTTACTAATCTTATGATACTTGATGAGCTTCAGATGACCACCATGAAAATGTTAAACCCCTGATATAGAAATTTTTTTTTTTTTTATTTTTTTTTTTTATTACCACAAGCTATGATTCACTATAACTGGTATGCACACTGTAGAAGCTCACTCTGACAGATTTGCTTTATTGTATTTTTCTACGGTATGTTTTAAATAAACTTACTAGAATAAATACCAGTCACATTTCTGCAAAATGCATGATTATTTTATAGTAAAATCAGCTAAAGCTTCAATAATATCCACCTACTAAATTTTCTTGAGTACAGAGGAAATTAATCACATGTATATAGGAAAATAAGAGGTTAATTTAAAAATCAAATTATTTTTACACATAACCTAAATTTTTGGGATCTCATAAAAAGGCAATCTCAACAGAATATGAGGGTTAAAAAACAAACAAATAATAATAATAATGAAAAAAGTTAGATGGAGCATGGCTGCAGATAGATCTGATTTAGTTCTGATTTAATTAAAGGTGCCTGAATAGTTTGAGAACCACTGATGTATATGATGTACATTAATTTTTACATATTTTATATAAAAAATAGTTTTTTTTTTTTTTTCAAAAAGTGCAGTGGGGTCCAAAAGTCTGAGATTCAAATTTTAATGCAAGTAAAGTTTTAAGATTTCAAAAATTTGTAAAAAATAGAACGTTACATGAAGCGTAGAATTATAATAAAAATATAATTTGTTATAAAAAGTTTCTATTAGAATTAAATGCAATACAGAAACATTTCACAAGTGGACTCAAGACTTTTGGACCCTGCTTTTTATGTACAGTCTGATAACAGACTTATTAGAGGGATGGTGTTTCCTGTAACAGGAAGCAGATCGTTCATGAGGAGAAGGAAGACTGTGTAGCCCAGAATAAGAGTCATTTTGAAGGCAGAACGATCCATATTTTGAGGAGGCAGGAGGAAGCTGAACAGATCTACGGTAATCAGGCAGTAGCTGGGGATCAGGAGGTTCACCACATATAGAGTTGGTCTGCGCCTCAGGACAATCTAATACGGACAACCATTAGAACAATAAACAAAACAAAATCAAAGGAATAATTCATTCAAATTAAAAATTCTTACCTAACTATGAATTTAACATCACTTAATCTTAGTTTGAAAAATAACATTTTCTTGCTATAACAATATTTATCAACTACAATATTTAGGAATTAATGGTGACACAAACATTGTAAACAAGTTCATCCCAGCTGTCCAACCCGTCCATGTTAAAGTATGAGTTGGCAGATTTTTGTCCGGTTATGTCAGTCAGTTGCCACTCCCCTTTTTTCTCCATGTTCTGTTGAGATTTCTGAAACGTCGTCTCCACTGTTTCTGAAAATAATAATTGAACATCTCTATCTGTAAAGGGAGAAATAAATTTGCATCAGCCACAATGGATGTAAAAATTTTTTAAATCATTTATTTTGTGAGCGAGATGCAAAAAGCACTTTTTATTGAGTTTAATATTCCGCTGACTGTCATCCACACAACTAACGTAGTAAATGTGGTTTTCTTTCCTTAAATTGAAACTGAATGTTAGCCTGTTATTAATCATGATTATATATTTTAATTGATGGCCTAAGTTATTACTTACTTGTGTGTTTGTATGAGCCAAATGTGTAGGTGCAGGTTTGAATATCAAAAGGAAAGGTGTAGATGTCTAGGTTGCAGGAGCTTATCACATGGACTGGCAGCCGATCTTCTACTTTGCCGTTGTTGTAAAGATAAACATAATAGGTGTCGGGGGCTTGGTTATCACTTATGCTGTAATTAAAAAGGGTAGCATGACACAGATAGCCACAACAGTTTTATTTATTATTACAGATATTGACAAGATGTTACTAATATAGTTGATTAGTAATATAGTAGATTAGTTGATTTCTTTTGTGTTTTAAGTTGATTAGTTGACTTGTCATTGTGTTTATTTTAAAAAAGTGTTGTTTTGCACATACTAGGGATACAGGCACAGTGAGTACGTCGCTTGCCTGTGCCATGCCCATGCTTAGGCTGTGCTTACTGAGATGGACTGCTCTCACTGCGAGAGCATGAGTCTCTCCCTGCTTTGTTCGCAGCTCACCTACTTTCATGAAGATGGACCCGCCCCTCCCGCTCTACAGTCTCTGGCCTCCAAGGAACCTCGGAGGAAGAAAAAGTCGGGTTTGAGTGAACCCATGCCGGCTCAGGATCCGTGTGCTTCCCTCTCCCTGCTACATTTCGATTCACCGGTGCTCTCCTACCGTGAGAATCAGCGTCCCTCATCTGCTGCGAGCGGTTTGGTCTCTTTCGGCCAATCAAAGGAGGAAGCTTCCGCTGACGGCTGGACGTGCTCCGGAGAGGATCCCGGCTCTCTTCCTCCCAAAGAGTCAGCACGGGCTGGTGTGGACAGTGAACTGCTCTCGAAGGCCGTGGAGGATTTCGGCTTGGAATGGTCAACTCCGGAAGAGCCTGCCCGCAGCCACCTGGGTGAATGGTTCCTGCCAGGGCTCCGCCAGCGTACCTCCTATCAAAAACCGGCACCGTTCTTCCGAAAAGTACAAGATGAGGTCACCAAATGGTGGCGTGCCCCCTTCTCGGCTCACATCCACTCTTCTGCTTCTGCCACCCTCACCTCCGTTGACGGCACTGAAGGGAAAGGATATGGCAAGCTCTCCTCTCTGGAAGATGTGGTCGCTGCACATTTCTGCCCACCATCAGCCCTGGGACTGAAAGTCAAGGCCACGCACCTGTCTAAGCCCTGCAGGACCATCTCGGCCTTAGCAGGCAGGGCCTACTCAGTGGCTGGCCAGGCTGGCTCAGCACTTCAGATGATGGCAGTGCTCCAAGTTTTTCAGGCCAATCTCCTCAGCGCAATAGAGGAGTCCGGCCTGAGTCCTAATGCCTTCAAGGAGTTGCGCACAGTGACCGACCTTGCTCTGCGCAATACAAAGGCGACTGTGCAGGTGATTGTCAAGACCAGGGCCACCTGTGGTTGAATCTCATGAGATCAAGGACGCAGATAAAGTCGACTTCCTCGACTCCCTAGTCTCCCCCACGGGTTTGGTCGTGCGGAATACAAAGACACAGAATATAAAGACTCATCAAACTGAGCCACTGACATCATGAAGTAAACTTTGAAATGCTCAGGATAATCCCGAAGCTCTTTGATAAGGAGGTGTGGAACTCTCCTTCCTCTCTACGCAATCTCAGGATTGGATGGACCCAATATTTCCTCTTTTTTTCTCTTTTTAAGAAGAGAGAGGACAACAAAATCATCCTCACTGCTTAAAGACATTTTGTATTGTTTTACACTCAACTTGATTCTATCGAACCCTGGTGCGTTTGCGTGCTGAGTGAACAACACAGGTTTACTGTGTGTGTATGTCGCATAAGGTGGCCTTCTGCTGCTTGCAAACTGACTCTTTTGAGGAGACAGTGGATTTCCCAATTTGTTGCCCTGATTCCACACGCTATGCGCGAATACACTGCAGGCTCACTCTCACTCGTATCCTAGGTAAATAATCAACACTATCATCCCTTACATGTGTTTTATTTAACTAAATACATCATAATCAGCTAAAACGCATGCGCAGGATACTTTACTTCCTTAACAATTGAGCACCCGAGTCTGTGTTGCTTTCACATTTACGTGAACCGCGGCACGGTTTGGGAGCAACCGAACTCAGACCACCTCCTCCAGGTAGTCTCGGGTTCGGTACCCCAGTGCGCACCTGGGTCCGCATGACAGCATTCACATTAGCGGTTTTTCATGCGAACCGTTCCTAACTAAACTGCCAGTGTGAAAGCATCCTTATTTATACACCAATAAATAGAGGGGCCTGAAAGTGCAAAAAAATAAATAAAGTGCACTGTTACTAAAGTGTGTTTTTTTTTTTAAATAAAAGCTTTAATGAGGTAAACAAACATGTAAAAAAAATAAAGCACATACAAATAATTCTAACCAATTACAAAAATTAAAACAATCTAAATATCTTGATTAGCTATTTTAGTGCATAGCTATTTCAGTGAAGCTTAATAATCTCAGTTGAGCAGAAGTCTTGTGAGTGAGTCACAGAATCTTTCAGCATTCTGCCCTGTAAGCCTACTTTGTTTGTTTTCATAAATAGCTCCAACTTCACTGAAGACTCGCTCACTGGGCACCGAAGAAGGTGGGGGTCAAAGGAACTTTCCTGACAGAGGAGAAAGAATCTGGAACCTTTTCTCATATTGTTTCCACCATTCAAGTTGCTTGCCCATCCTTCTATCAATCACTGGTTCCAGAAGGTACTGCTGAAGCTCCCCTTCAAGGCTAGACCCATCAACTTCAGAACTAGGACCAAGCAGAGTGTCATACATCTCATCAATCAGTTTCTTCTGGGTTTCTTCTGTCCCGGGCCTTTTTGAAAGGGTGCTGGAATCATCTGACTGTGTTCCTTCACCTCGTGTGGTTTGTGTGTTGTCTTGCTCTAAGCTCTCTGTCTCTTCCTTAAGCCAATCTTTTGCATTTGATAGTGTGGTGTCAGATGAAAAGGCATGTGCCTTGTACCTTGGATCCAGACAGGTAAGGACTGCACATTTCACCTCCTCAACTTTTGCGAACCATCGGGTGAGAATCTCCACCATCTCCTGTCTCATTGTTTTAATCCCATTAGAGGAGAGGGACCTTGCCTGCTAAGAAACATCTTCAGAACTTTAACAGATGTGATGATGAATGACACTGAACTCTTGTAGTGGCTCATTTCAAGAGTGGCCTGCTCCACTGGAGAAAGGTTGTCAATAAGATTACTGACAATATTCCACTGCTCAGCACTCAGGCTAGTGAACCCACCATGCTCACTGGCATATATGTTCAAAGCCCTTTTTTGCTCTTGCATCCTGACCAGTGTGCAGGGTGGAATTCCATTGGGTTGGCACAGCCTGAATGCAGGTAGTTCAAGCTCCTGACGAATCACTGCTAAACGCTGTTTGGCTAGTAATGAATGATTAAAATGGGTAGCACAGCTTCTCAGCATTGACAGAATATTTTGGACAGCTCTTTGTGAGTTGAGGCCGTCTTTGACAACAAGCTGTAATATGTAGGCACTGCAGCTCATGTCAGGCAGTTCAGAAATTCTCATACCTTTAACAATGTTAGCACCACTGTCCCTGGGTTAGGGATTCAGTTGTACCAGACCAGCAGTCTGTGGTAAAAGCCAAGTTATAACCTATTATCAGGCTTTAGCCGTGCTTTAACCTTCTGCTTTAATACTGTTGTGAATACTGGGAAACACCTCTGTAGAACTTCTCACTCTTTAGTGTGTATCTTGGTTTGGCAGTTGCTTTGAGTCTCTGGAAGCCTTTATTTTCAACCATGGTGAAAGGTTGATTGTCTGTAGTTATCATTTCTGTAATCATCCTGTCCTGTGTTTTTGAGCGGATATCGGACGTCTTCCACTTTGTCTGCTTTTTAAACATCATAGGAAGTGAAGCTTGAATTTGGCTTGATGTCTTCTCCTCTTCAGCATCTCTTTTTTTTTTTTTTTTTGCCTCTTCAAAGATAGTTGAGTGATGTATCTTTAGCTGGGTCCACAGGTTGGGTTAGGTTAGGGTTAGGGTTAGTATTTTTTGTTGTTTTAGATTTTGACCCCATGCTCACATTCATTTGGTATTCTTTGCAAACTGGCCACCCCTGCCATTGACTGAGTGAAATAAGTCCATTCTTCACATAGGTTTTTCCTCCTTTCAGTCATCTTAAAAACAAAATAAAGTGTTGAAAGTTAGCAGTCTTTCATGTTAAATTTAATCTTCATATTACAACAATAAAAAACATTTTTAGATATAAAAAGCATCAGCAGCAACATTTATTTTTAACAATAGGCAAAAAAAAAATTCATATGGAGAAAATTAATAAACGACAGGGGAGTCATATCAACTTTGCAGAAATGCAATTATTAATTTAAAAAAGTTTTAGAAAGTTTATGTGCTGTTTAATAGGCTAAAGAATAAGGAATAATTTGCTAGGTAATATTAATTCACTAAGTAATATCGGTTGGAATAATACATAGTTGTCACATGTATGTTCAGTTTAGTTCAGTTTCTGTCTTGTCTGTATTAGTTCTCGTTAATCACTACGGTTTCTAATTAGTTTAGTCTTGTCCGCTGTAACCGTTTAGTGTCCTCTCATTTACTGTGTATTTATACTCCCTCTTCTGTTCTGTCCATTGTCGGTTATTGTTGGTGTTTGTGTGAACATGGCCGTGTACCCTCTGAGTTTGTCATTTAATTAAAAGAAGTTGTATCTCTATCACTATCTCCTTTGTCGTGCGCCTTTCTATAGCCACCAGACGCGTTACAATAGTCATGAAAGTAAACAAAACAGCATATACATCATTGCATTTCTCAACTGGTATGTTATCAGAATTATTAATAATGTTTTTGTCGGTCTAGATTATGAAATGCCAGCTGACAATGCTCTGTTTATCTATGCATTTAAACTGAACTATACTCAAACTGCGATCGCTCACGGAGATAATAAATAATTCATTTCCACAGAGCTGTATTTATTTAGATGTTTATTAGTGAAATAACGGTTATGTAGTAAATGTTAATATAATTTAGGGTGTTTTAAACAAGCGAATCTTGATCTTAATCTAAAAGTTACATGCGGTGGCCATGCTTGAGCATTCCTGATCATCAACCTGGTGAGTGAACAGCAATATGAATGCGATTTTACGAGACTAATGATGAGCAAAGACAACAGAGAGACAATTAAGTTCAGCTCTTTTATTTCCAACATGCACTCATTCATGGCGGTTTTATTTAATTAATGTAAAGGTATGTCTGTATTGGGAAAGGACATGACAGATTAGGCTACGTAACTCTGTGAGTTCGTCTCTATTTCTTAGAGCCAAGCTGCGTAAATAAATGACATATCAGGCATTTATGTAACAAATCTCATTTGTGCATTAATGTCTGTTATGTTAAATAAAGTTTATTAATTAATGCAAAGCAAGTAACTATACTTTACCTGTGCACGCGGTTGTTGTTGTTGTCTCGTCTCTCCTCAGACGCTGTGCTGCAATGGCGGTTCTGAGCACAATTCTCATGTGAATCCGATATTACAAAACCAAAACCTGATTATGGGAAAATGCTTAAATATCGGGGAAATATTGGTAAACCAATGTTAACTTCAAAGCAGATCTTCGCGCAAGTGTGCCCAGGGGACTGGTTCTTATTGGTGGATCTGAAAGACGCTTACTTTCATATTCAGATAGCCCCGCATCACAGACCGTTCTTAAGATTAGCGTTCAAGGGGGTGGCTTATCAGTATATAGTCCTGCTAGTGTTGGCCAGGTCAAAGCACAAACTTCTCACTCACATGGAGCACCTTGGGCTCGAAATCAATTTGGCCAAAAGCTCTCTGTCTCCCAGCCAGCGGGTCACTTCCTGGGGACATTTATCGACTCGGCCTAGATGCTGACTATTGCTGGTAGCATCATTCACTTTGGGGGCTTCTCTTCCCCTCAAATCATTCCAGAGGATGCTCAGCCTGATCGCCTCCTCTGTGATTCCGCTTCTAATGTTGGCTCAAGGCCCGTGTTCCATCCCAGGCTTAGCGCCTGGGATGCTTTTGTCTCAAGGTGAACCACCATTGTATCAGAGTTGTGGCCCCTTGGAAGGCCCTTCGCCTGAACCAAACAGGTGTCCAATGGGGACTGACCTCCAGAAGGAAGGTAGTCTCCAACTCAGGTTGTGGAGCTCTGTGCGAGGGCAGATCAGCGTTCGGCTCCTGGTCCAGCCTGGAGAAGCACCTGCATATCAAATGCCTCGAAATGATAGCGGTTTTTCTTGCCCTAAAAACCTTTCTGCCGGCCCTGAGGGGGCACCACATCCTCGTCCTATCGGACAACATGACGGTGGTGGCCTTCATAAATCACTAAGGTTTTAGGTCTTAGTCTTAGTCCCTCTACAGAATGGCAAGACCTGCGCTCACTTTGGGCAGTTCACGTGCCGGCAGGCTGAACCAAGGAGCGGACATGTTGTCCCAGGTGGTTCAGGTATTTTGGAGCGTCTTTGAGAGGTCAGAGGTGGACCTCTTCGCCTCAGGAGACAACTCTTCCAGCCAAACATTTTTCACCCACGACTGGCCCAGCGCTCGCCTGTATGCCTTCCCTTCGATTTCTCTGCTCCCTCAGGTCATCAGACGAGTCAGGGAAGTTGGATGCTCGGTCCTCCTGGTGGCCCCACTCTGACGGAACCAGACAATGGTTCCCTAGTTGATACAGATGCTGTCGGCAGCCCCTTGGACGATCCTGTTGAGGAAGGACCTCCTCTCGCAAGCGGGAGGGACGATTTGGCATCCCCAGCCCGACCTGTGGAGCCTTCACGTTTGGCCACTCAACAGGAGTCTTTACAGCTCTCCGCGAGGGTAACTAACTCCATTTTGGAGGCTAGAGCCCCATCTATGAGGCGCCTCTCCGCCCTTAAATGTGCTTTGTCACTTTTGTCAGACCCTCTTCATGCTCAAACAGCAAAATTATATACTAAAGAAAGTTGTGTAATGTAAAAAAAACACACATAATAGACCCTCTTTAATGTTGTATTTTGGAACTCACACTTCATTGATGACAATATCAGGCCTCCAGAGTTTTTTTCTTGGCAGTGTGATTCTGTCTGTTCCACATTCATCAGGATCCCAGCGCAAACCTTCAATATTCCAGTCCTTCAAAATGCAAATATCATTATTAATTTTTAATTTATATAATATAAACACTTTTTTAAACTATCAAAATATTATATTTAATATATTTAAGATTTTAGGAATTTAAGTCCAAGAATAAATGGCAAGGTGGCAGCTCAAAATAGATCCTTAGAGCTCTTACAAACCACAGCCAGATAAATGTATCCAAGATTTGAGCTTTTTCATCCTAAAAGGGAAACATTTGCAGATTATTAATGTAATGTGACTGCATACAATGATTGTTATATTTGGATATTTACTTACCACATCCAAAATGGCATATAAAATAAAACCCAAACTAATCTTTGTAGGTGTTTTTGGATTAATAACTGGCCGCATTTGGGTTTTGTTGAAGACACTCTCTCTGAGTGATTGTAGAAGGGACTCTGCGGTTGGCTGAGAGCAGTTTAAGGTGTCTGCAGATCTCATGAGTGCAGCTGCCAGAAGGGTTCGGCCCCAAAGAGAGAAAACAGTACAAAGATGAAGGAAACAAGCTATATGCATACTAAACCAAAAAGATGTATTACAGTCATAGAGGCCATGAACAACAGGCTCTTTTTATGAATTCCAATTGCTCAGGTTTTGGACTTCATTATTGAAAATCATTTCAATATCTTGAATATCTTACATTGAATAATGAAGCAGGTGAAGATGAAATGAGTTGTGGAAGTTTGGCAGTTCATTGTCTAGCCTGCAATGGCAAATTATAAACATTTGTTTCTGTATTCATGAAACAATCAAATATATAAAAAAAACAACAAAAAAATCAATAAGCAGGTTACTTGAGAACAGCTGGATCTCTTGGCTTTGGAAAATAGTTCAAAATTATCTAACAACAATTTTACCAGACCAGTCCTAGATAAATGTTTCTTTCACTGTAACATCTACAAAAGGCCATTCAAATTTAGACCTTGAATTTGACCAGTTTACTTATGATATGTCTGCAGAACATAAGGGTTCAATTAAAATATTAAGACAGAGGTTACTACAAAATTAGACATGAAATGCCCTTTGTGTGAAACAAATAATTTTTTTGTCACACTTTATATTAGGTGTCGTTACTACTATGGTGTTTATGTTGAATTGCAATAAACTTTTGCTACTATTGAGGTGGGATATGGGTAAGGTTAGATACAGATATGGATAGGTTTAAAGGTGGGGTAAGGGGTACTTTTTTTTTTTTTAAACATACGTACAATTTAAAAACATGTATGTACACAACAAATGCAATGTATCAAATTATTAATTTAAATGTTAGTACATAGTAGTTAAAGACACTTAATATAAAGTGGGACATCATTTTTGTTAATTTATACTAAGACTAACTTTATTGAAAGGCTACAAAGTAAAAAGTTTGTTTCCAGGTTTAAATTTGATTTTGAATCTCATATTTAGTGTTCTGAGACTTTTTGGTCTTCACTTTATATATATATATATATATATATATACACACACACACACACACACACACACACTTTATGTATAGAAGACAGCTGTAAAGTGCATTAGCTTGTAGTTTCTGGTAAATAACATAACTAGTGGAACAAGGTATGGTTTACCTCTGATACACTGATGTCTTTTTTATTAATTATGTTACATTATATTTTAACTCTTGTTTATGTAATTGTATTTTTATTTCTGACAACAAAAAATCAACATGGCTGATTAAAGTATTGAAGGACTAATCACCAAGTTTATGAAAAACATTTTTTTCAAAGTATATAGAAATTGTAAGATATTTTTTAAATTTAACATTCATGCATCGAAAAGGTTAAAAAGGACAATTTGCATTATATTGCAACCATTCCTTCTCTGCTTAAGTGTAAATTCAAAATTTTAAAACAAAACCATTAACTATCCTAATTATTGTCAGTTGAAACCCAGCCTTCTACTTAATTGCTGAATCTTACCTGAATCTTGACAAAAGTTATATATCCATTAAGTTCTTGATCAGTGATGAGACTATCAGTGACCCATAGATTTTAATTTCAGAATCATTTATCAGTTTGACAGGTAATGTGTTAGACTGGTGGATATGTACCCTAAATACAAATAACTGATTTGCTTAGGCAAATATGTATTAGTCATCCAGCTTGTAATGGCTTAACTCAACATTTTATTTCTTAACCTTCTGGAAATACAGTATTAGACATTGTAGACATAAGCCCAACATGCAAAATATCTAGCGTGTGTCTAAAATAAATGTGGTAACTGGGGTCTCTGTGGCGGAATGTACTTTTGCATACTGAGGGTAAGAAACGTGCCATTGTCTAAAACTGTCGTGTGAATATGATATCAATATTGCATATTGTGACACCAATGTGAAAGTCTCACTTTCTCATGTCACATTTCTATTTGATGTTTAACAATAAACACCAGTTACCGTACACTATCAATATATAACGAATATAGAAACAATTGCATATTAACATATATCAAATAGTCTTCAAACATTTTTTTCAAAAACTCTTCTACAATAATATGTGGGCAGCATGTGTGTAAAAGTTTGGACCTTTGAGAAAATGACATTTATGCCTGGTTAGTGATTTAAATAAATAAATAAAAGAAATCACTGAAATAAGGCCATAAACCCATACTGAATATTTGTTCAAAAGACCTGAGAACTGGATCTTGTATCCTAATGTTTTTGCTTGAAAATGAAGTGAAAATTATCCTGCCCACTCATTCACATAAAACAATATATTGATTTAAAGTTGTTAAGACATGTTTTGTTTTAGAAAGGCTGTATGTGAGGAGGCAATGATGATTGAATGATCAATTATGTGTTTTACACCTGGGAATACAATGATCCCTCCCCTAATAGGCCTAGAAGTAGAATGGGACTGTGAAGGAACTAGAAGAAAGAATGTGAGAAAATGAAAAGAATGGCTTTTTTGATTGATTGTATTTTATTTACAACACAACATAATCCAAATATACACAATGAATGTCAAAGGCACATTATTGAGCATACTGATCTAAACACAGAGGGCCCTATTTTAACGATCTGAAATGCAAGTATCCAACGCAAAACGCAAGTAACTTTGTGGGCGGATCTCGAGTGCTGTTGCTATTATAAATGCGGGATAAATGACTCTTGCACCCAACGCAAATCTAAAATGGGTTGGTCTGAAATAGCTATATTACACATAGGTGTGGTTTGGGCGTAACGTGCAACAAACCAAACAGAGCTTCATCTCACATTCCCTTTAAAAGCAGGCGCGCTTGTTCCATGGCGGATTGCTATTATAACGGCGGATTTGCCAAGCGCACGCCAGGAGCGGTTCACAGCCGAGGAGACCGACGTTCTCGTCAGGGCCGAAAAAAACAGAGAAGTGACATTGTATGGGGATGGGAGAAACCCACCCAAATTAGCTTCGGTTAAACAGGCGTGGGAGGAAATTGCCACAATTGTTTCCTCGGCTGGCATCCCCAGGACATCACACCAGTGCCGCAAGCGCTACAACGATGTCAGAAGACGGGGGACGTCCAAGCTTACTGGCAACAATCGGACACGCCGTATAACTGGAGGTGGATCTGCCTCTACTCAGGACCTGACACCAGCAGAGGACATCGCTACATCCACCCTCAACGCTGAAAACGTTGAGGGATTTGGGGGCTTTGAGAAATCAGCACCCAACCCGATACACTAGCTGTCCAACCCCAAGGTACACTTACAAATCAAGTTCATACATAGAAATTTCTCATGAAAATCTTTTTAATCATTATTGACATGAAATAAATGTAACACAGCCATACAATAAATCAAAACAATGTAACGCAGCTTTGAAGGAAGAAGACCCTGGCCTCGCGATCAGTGTGCACGGGCCATCTGAGGAGGGAGCAGCGCAACCACCAAGGTGCAGAGGATCCAGACACACTACACGCCGTGGCAGCATCGTCAAACCGGAGGACCACCCGTTCCTGCAGCTCCAGCAAACCGGGTTTGACATACTGGAGCGGGAGCTGTCTGGGATGCGGCAAAGTATAAATGCTTGACCAGGTGGCGATGTTGCTTCAGCCTCTCGGGCGCATCCCCTCAAGTCTGGAGAGGATTGTTGCAGCCATGGAGCGTGGGCCTCCAAATGCACCACCTGCTCCTGTTGTGCCCCTTCCTCCTCCTGTTGTAACCGTTCCTCCTCCTGATGTGCCCCTTCCTCCTCCCACCACTCCATCTCCGTCCACCCGCTCTACCAGGAGCACATCACGCATTGCCCCTCCCAGACCCTCAAGTGTCCAATCCCGCTGTGGCGCGCATCGCATGCCTATCAGAGGGAAAAAGAATTATAGTTCTTCTGTTTAAATCTTTTCAACTTTTCATTTTCCATTTGTATTATTATTATTTTTTCAGTTACAGTTTGCTATTGATTTTTCTTTTTGACAAAATGTAAATAAAGAAATGTCACAAAGACATACTTTCCGATGTTTTGGGCTCACTCTCACTGAATCACAAGGTTATGAATGCATGGTAATATTTTTCCTTGTAATTATGTATGGTTTGCAATAATGGGAACTGCCGTGTCTTTGTAGATGAGAGAAGCAAAGTGTATGCACGTTGTGCACACGCTCAATTATGGCCAAGTATTTGTCCTTAAAATAGCATCTGAATAACGTGCCACTGACTTTAGACTAGGTTTTCCCTGGTCTGTGGCGGAAGTGTTTTCTGAAACTGCAAAATAGCACCAGGGAACGTTTGCGCTGGAACATGCCTCCTCTTTTCGCTGAACCGCCCCCGGGAGTGCAAGTTCATTACCTAATTTACCGACATGCGTCTGTGGAGGGAAAAGCCCGCTGTGCGTCGGGTGCAAAATAGGAATGATACATGTGTCGGTGTACAAAGTCAATTGCGCTTGGTGCAAGATAGGGCCCGAGACTTGAACAGTCCAGCAGGCGTGCTTAAGTAGGGTATTTTTTGAGTACATCCTCCACAGACATTCCTGCCATTATTTCTCGACGTCTCCAGGAGAATGTTCGTGCTATGCGGTCTTTCACAGTCAAGGTGTCTGGATGATTTTTTGCCAATACTCGCTTTGTAACACGTTCACCTGGGCCTCAACAGTCCTCAGCTTTCAGGTTTCAGCTTTCGCACTTTACTAACGTCTACCAGGAACAATGCGGTGTGAGACGCTGCAAAAGACGTGATACTTGTTGGCCTAATGCGTTTGCATATAAAAACGGGAAAAGAAATGCATTGAAAAAGAAAAACGTGTTCTGTGTGAAGATGCACATGCATCAATATGATGTTATAAAATACATAGTGTAAATGAGATAAATCCCTGTTAAAAGTTTTCCCTGTTAAAAGTCACCTCAAAGAAAATTTGAGAAAAAGTTTCGGCTTGTTTAGACATGCATATAAATCAATATGATCTTATAAAATACATATTGTGAATAGTTAAATAAAGTTGTTATTTTTTGCGCACAAAAAGTATTCTTGTCGCTTGATAAACTTATGGTTGAGCCACTGTAGTCACTTGAACTATTTTAAATATTGTCTTTACTAACTTTCTGTGCCGGAAATTTTCAATAACATGGAAGCCTATGGAGGAGTGAGACAGCTCTCAGATTTCATCAAACATATCCTAATTTGTGTTCCGAAGATGAACGAAAGTCTTACGGGGTTGGAACAACTTGAGGGTGAATAATTACTGACAGAATTTTCTTTTTTGTGTGAACTAACCCTTTAAGTGTTCTTTTTAAATTATTTATGTGTTAATAATAATGAACCACAAGCATTCGTTCTTAAACGCGATTCCTGCTAGCCACATACCCTTAAAAGAGGCTTCTGTTGGGAGTTCTTGCGTGGTGCCAGACAGATGAGACCTATCTGCTTTTCATGAGTGGTCCTAGGAACCTTAGCAGAAGCACCATTTGAGACCTTGGAGTCTGTCTTTGAGAAAATGCTGACTCTTAAGATAGCTTTACCATTAAGCTTCAGGCCCTGTCAATAGCCTCCTTCTGCTTGGATTTTGCTCCAGGTGATGTCAAAGCTATACTGCACCCTAGACCTGACTACATCGCTAAGGTACCCCCTGCGGCTGGTCAGCAAGTTGTCTACCGCTCAGGCCAGTAGCGTAGATCCTCTCCGATTTTGGTCTGTTTTGGTGGCCACAACAGAGGTAATGCGGTCACCAAACAGCTTTTTTCGCATTGGATCACAGACGCCATCACCCTCTCCAATGAGGCTCTCCGGAATGGCTTCACCTTTAGGGGTCAGGGCCCCCTCCACTAGGTGTGTCTCGTCTTCTAATGCTCTTGCCAGGGGTGCATCCTTACACGATGTATGTGCTGTGGCAGGATGGTCCCCAGGTTTTACTGTCTGGATGCAAATTCAACCCCAGGATTGCGAGTCCTTCAAGGTTGATCCAGGTTTAGTCTGCACTCAACAATTGTCTGGGCAGATCACACTGCCTTGTGGGGCAGACTCTTCCCATAGCGTGGTGGCATTGGTATTAAATTTCCCATAGAGTCAATGCCATGACACAGCGTTAAAGTTCCACTTTGAAGGGGAACATCTGGGGTTATGTATGTAACCCCACTGCATCAAGGCATTGAATACCAAAGCAATTAGTTTTTTAGACTGGGAGGAAATTATAATGGTAACTGAAAAGCTAAAATGAAATGACAATTTTCACTGTATGCGCAGTATGAATGTATTTTTTGTGAATAAATGTAACTAATCAAGATACAGTATAGTGACACCCTTGTAAATGCGACGCACCACACAATACAAGAACTATAATGAAAAGTTATCGACTAGACTGAATATATATACTGTGTATTAGCTACACACACATAGCTAAAATTATATATATATATATATTTACTAAAATGTTTGCTTAAATTTTCGACTCTTATTCTTGCATATGCATATAGTAAATTCAATAACCTAATACTGGTAAAAAACAACATTCCACCAGCATAATTCACATTCTATAATGGGGTGACCATATTTAACATACTAATGTTTTTGCAAAGTCTTAAATGTAAATATGTAAAGGATGTACTTGTACTGAACTGTAAAGAGAAGGTTAATATTCATGGTGTAACAATTCATGTTCTGTGTTAACCTACTTGGAATCCTTGAATCTTTGAAAAGGTCATGATCAAGTCTTGGTTGGCCTTTTTTTCTATAGTTTTTTTTTTTTTTTATGATGAAGGCAGGTCTTTCAAATATTGCACATAAAAAGTTGCACATTTCAAAAATCATACATATTTGTTGATTCATTTATTATTATTTGTTTCACTTATTTCAAACAGAAATCATACATATTTGTTGATTTTTTTATATATTTTTTTTACTGATTTCAAACAACAGTAAGAAGGATTTGTTGTTATATTTCGACCATTTACCAACCAACCAGTGATTTCTCAAAAGACCAAAAACAGAAATTATAACTGTATCTATATATAAACTCCCATTAAAATACAGTTATCTAAAACTGCATAGCCATTTGTAATATTAACACATACGAATGTTTTTCATGCTTTACTTTTCAAAACATTTTCCACTGCTATACTGACCCTCTGTCAGAAACTCATCAGAGTTTCTTGAAGCAGTCATTCTATCATAACTTACTACAATTATTACCTAGGTAGTTTTGAAAATAAACATCCTACAACATGCATTTATACTGATTAATCAGTTGGATTACAAAAACCAATAAAAACAAATACAGAACTTAACATTGGCAGAAAATCTTCATTACAGACCATTTCATTTAATAAAGGGCAACATTTTTACAGGTTCAGTGATCATATACACTTA
The DNA here is from genome assembly GCF_951802725.1 of Rutilus rutilus. Classification (NCBI taxonomy): domain Eukaryota; kingdom Metazoa; phylum Chordata; class Actinopteri; order Cypriniformes; family Leuciscidae; genus Rutilus; species Rutilus rutilus. The sequence continues at coordinate 39,937,286 of NC_140222.1, forward strand.
ACAGCACAAATTTTCATGTAGTTCATTTATACCACTGATGTATTTTTGCCGTACCAGGACAGCCAAATTACAAAAATGGTGATGAAACTCACTAAGAGAAAGATAATATAAATCCCAAAAAGGAAGCGGTCAATGACTTCACCCAAATGTATCCACTCCTCTGCGCTCTCATCAGTTTTGAAATGTTTATCGACCTGCTGACGGATGAATAGTAACTCGTGGCTTATCTTCCTCAGTTCCTGAAGAGTAGGAGTTGTGTTATGGACCGCTTCGCTCTGAGGGGTGTCAACTACAGGGTCACAGCATTTGGTCTCAGTTCTGTGCTCTACAGGTACAAGAGAAGTTGTTGAAATAAATACATTTTTATACATGAATGGAATACTCTTATGGCTCGTTTCCACCGAGTGGTACGGTACGGTACAGTACAGTACAGTACGATTCGGGACGGTAAACCCTGATCCGGCTTGCGTTTCCACCACCAACAGTACCCTTACTTGATAGGCGTGATGTAGCCTATGCCGGAATGAAGCGATCAACGTCATTTTCGCGGAGAAGAAGAAATCGATATAGTACACAACAGTGGATGACATACAGTAGATATGAAAGCTTTAGCATAAGTTCTGCTGGGAAGACTCAATTACTACATCACCTATTGCCTTCACTTCTATCCAATCATATTCTTATGCTCACTGTATAAAGCTCGGTACTTACACATGTTTGAGTTTGCAGATACTGAAGCGACGATTACCCCCATCCTCCCCACCACCACCAGGATGGTCCTGTCCATACCTCCCGGGGGGGTCGGCTGCACCCCTGCCTTCGTCATCAGGCAGGAATTGCAGATCCGATACCCTCGGATTATGCACTACGGACGGGGTCTACGCCAAATGACTTTGTATATTATCAGCTTGCTGAGCTGTCAATAAATGTACGATTTGTTGAAATAATTCTCCCGAGTCTTTCTCGTAGAACTTGTTCTTGCTTCTCGGCATGTGGCTGTTTGTCACAAGAAGACAAGCGCAGACATTAGGCGTTTCTCAATCCCAAGTACGCAAAGTTCGGACTTGCCAAGTCCGACTCAGGAGAATGACTCCCGAGGACGCGACTCTGGTAATTCTGCAAATGGAACAGCTTCCTGAAAGCGTCATTCAGCTCGCTCTGCTATTCCGGTTATCTATGTATGTATATTTTACGCAACAATAAAACGAAATATGTTATAAAACACAAATGTGGTTCAGGCAACACGTATTGATTATATTCACTCCATGCATAACGTTAGCCTATTTATAACAAAACAAAATATAAAACACAACCCTGCCTCTTTTCGTTTAAATTTTAAAAATATTAAACATCTTAATATGGTCCAGGCAATATGTGCATTTGTACTAAACAAAAAATGTTGCAGTAAACAACCTAACAGTAATCATCTTCACTGTCATAAAATTAAGAATGACAAAACTCAACCCTGTCTCTTTTTGTTAAATTTCATTTTTTATCAATAATAGTCATTATAAAAGTATAAGTAAAAGGTACAAGAAGCTATACAATAAGAAATAAAGCAAACAATTCAGTCAAACATACAAAGTCAGCGCTCTAGTCTAACGTTACAACAGTAAAGTTCAATAGCCTAAAAATATAAAGTTATGAAACTTCACTTAGCCCTCAGCCAAAACGATTGACCAGGGAACAAATTATAGATTCACGAGACCAAATATCGCCCGTTAGGTCTACACAAGATGAATTATATCTCATGTTTAACCACTACAGAGACTTCAGAGTCAGCGGCAAACATCAGAACGACTAGCCGAGGAAAGGCTGTCCCAGGCGGGGTACATGAGCGCCACCCTTTAGGTACCGTACCACTGTGCTAGGTACCCCAACGGAAGGGTACCGGAAAAGAAGTACGGTACGGTTCAGCATTTTGGTACCATTCACAACTTTTGACAGTGGAAACGGAAATAATTGCGTACTGCTCGGTGGAAACGAGCCATTAATGATATTTGGAAATTATTAGTTCAAAACAATTGAATAAAACTTTAGCTTGTGGTGTCACCATAGCAGATCATCCGTACATTTATCTGGCAGGTTTTAATTTGATAAACAACACTAGACAGACATTTAATTTTGCATGTAAGACTCACCTACAGGACCACAGTTTTGGTCACTGGGTTTCTTGCTTAAAAAAACAAGTTTAGCAAGGTAGTTGAGGAAAAGCACCTTGGCCCATCGAGGTAACGGTCCATAGTTACTGGAGCCACACTGAATATTTATGATAATAATTGTCTCCAGAAGACTTGCCACCATCAGTGCCAAGCAGAGAGAGAAAAACACATCTGGAAAGAGATTGAATATAAAAGAGAGGAAATGTAATGTTACAAAAATAAGCTAAAGCTGTACAATATTAATGCCGGTTGGCAGGCCCGGGGTGGGTAATCGGGAGAATCAGGAGAATTCCCAGTGGGCCGCTTCACTTTTGGGTTTTTTTTTCTTTTTTTTCCCACATTTGTCACATTAGTTACATTAAGCTATACATGTTCCGCATTCTGACACCGCAGCGCGCAACCTCTGCATGGGTTGTACCAAGTGAGGGAGCTCTCCCCTCCCCTCTCATAGAGTTGGTTGGGTCCATAGCCCGTCTTTTCCAAAACGTTTTCTCAGGTAGGCTACCGCGGTACCGCGGTACCGCCTACCGATAGCTAGCTTTTTTTTAGCTTCTGAGCAGCAGATAAGCCAGTCCCCCCTCTGAAAATGAGGAGGCCATGATGACTACAGGGACAGGTAGAGAGGATACCAGAGTAAACAATATGAATTAAAGTTATTTAACCCTCAGGTTGTGTTCAAAACCCTATAACACCGTCACCTTTTGTGTTCCCCGGTCAAAAATGAATAAATCAATTGTGGAATAGTGGAATATTTTTTGTTAACTTATCAGCTTAAGTGAATTATTATTTAACCTTTACATTATTTGTTGAACCATGGTATTAATAAAAACTACATAATAGTAAGAGCTGAACTATTGGAAAATAGTTCCTATTTTTCCACCATGGAAAAAGTGGGCCGGTCTTGGGCCTGAAACTCCCGGGCTGAAAAGTGGCCCCACTCCGGCCCTGCCGGTTGGCAAGAGAGGAAAATATGCTTTGAAACTGTCATAACCAGCAATGACTGTAACAAGTGACAAGACATTTTTGGGCCAGATTAATAAAATAGGGCAAATTTGTGTGAGACTGCGATCCCATAAAAGCACAGATGGGAGTGTAAAGTTTGGCCGGCGATCTACTGACAATGTGCAAATTAAAGATGCAGCCAGCTCGTTTCCATAATGACCATTACAATCTACCAACAGCAGCGCAAGTGTAGGGTCGCAGCGAATTTAAAATAACGTGGCTTGGTAATCGATATGCTCAATTAACGTCTTCCTCTGGCATTCCAAATAAATTAACACAAGTATAGAAAATTCTTGCAAGCAGTAATTAGGGGGCCACAATTCAAATGGATAAATCTTGCTACACACTGGATTTGATCCAACAAACTTTAAACATGAAAATGACAATGCAATTGTAACGCAGGCCAGCTAGTAGTCGCTGTGCGAGTAAACCTCACTCCTCTGATCTCAACAGGCGCTCTAGCGACAGATGCTAGGGGCTGCAGCCTGTAGCCTCCTTGCTAGAGTGCCTGACTCTCATGTTGGAGACCCGGGTTGGAGACCCGCACGGAGCGGGGTGTGAAGGACCTGGTGAGAGGGGTTACATTGGTGCCGTGACCCGGATGGGAGTGAGGTTTAGGGGGGTGAGTGTAACGGAGGCCAGCTAGTAGTCGCTGTGCGAGTAAACCTCACTCCTCTGATCTCAATAGGCGCTCTAGCGACAGATGCTAGGGGCTGCAGCCTTTAGCCTCCTTGCTAGAGTGCCTGACTCTCATGTTGGAGACCCGGGTTCGAGACCCGCACGGAGTGGGGTGTGAAGGACCCGGTGAGAGGGGTTACACAATTACAAATTAACCCCAAACTTATCTTGAGCATTTTTCTTTCAGTGCAGCCAGAATAAGCACTTGACTCTGGAAGCTTGTCACATGCCTGGTTATGAAAAAGTGTAACGCTACAATAAAAAGCTCCTATACAAACTTATGAGAGGTAAGGTGTTTCCTGTGACGGGCAGCAGGTCGTTCATTAGCAGCAGGAACACAGTGTAACCCAAGATGAGGGTCATTTTGAAGGAAGATCGATCCACATTCTGAGGTGGCAGAAGAAAGCTGAATAGATCTACAGCAATGAGGAAACAGCTGGGAATCAGGAGGTTCACCACGTACATGGTGGGTCGACGCCTGAGAACGATCTGAATCATAAAATATAAAATCTGTAATACATGTTCCAATAAAAATTAATTTGATTAAAATATGTATAAAGGAATTTTTTTTTTTTCCTAATTTATCCTTATCCAAGTTATAGAAATGTAACTTTTGTGTGTTCATACATAGTAAATGAGTGCATCAAAATGATTGTTTAGCTCTTCAGGAAGTAATACAGGTTTTTCAGCTAATATGGTGACTAGCTCCCACTCTCCTTTAGTTTTCATTGCATTTAGGGAATTTTCAAGTGTTTTCTCCACTGGTTCAGAAAAAGACAATTGAACATCCGACGCTGTAGAGAAGACCAAACAATGAGAGAGAGATGACGGGGTCACAAATGTTGTAGTTATTACTGAAAATCTACCCTCCAGTCAAGCCAACGTACCAAAGAGCTGGTATGAATTAAAAGTAAATGTACATTTCTGAGTATCGAATGGAAAGGTGTAGATGTCCATGTTGCAGGAACTGATCACATGAATTGGAAGATCATCCATTACCTCACCAGTATGTTGGACATAAAGGTAATATGTGTCTGGGACTTTATTTTCATCCATGCTTTAGAGTAAAAACAAACAAAAAACAGCAGCATTAGGAAAGGGTAGTATGCAGGGTATGTTACAGGGCAATCCTTCGATTATCCATCACATTTATTAAAGCTTTTGAGTATGCTTTTTAGTCAAATGTAACAAAGTGCAAAAAGTCTTGTAACATTTCATGATATGCAGGAGAAAGATTTCAGATTTACTTGCAATAATCAGCACTGACATACTGTACAGTAAATCAAATATAATAGCTTGATACTTCTGAACTCACAATTCATTGATGACAACATCAGGCCTCCACAGTTGTTTTCTTGGAAGTGAGATTCTGTCTGTTCCACATTCAACAGGATCCCAACTCAAACCTTCAATATTCCACATCTACAAAACAAAATATCATTATAGTAAAGGCTGCACGAAACACTGAGGGATCTCACTTCTTTAAATGCCTAAAAAAGGCTGCAGAAGGTCTTACCAAATACGTCCAAATGTACGAGTCAAATAATTGAGCTTTTTCATCCTGAAAGAAAAAACAATAAGAATGTACATAATTTCTCACACATTTGATTGCCAGTGATATTAAATAAACTTACCACATCTAAAATTCCATACAGAGTGAAGCTCACACTGATGTTTGTGGGAGTTTTCGGGTAAATAACTGGCCTCACTTCAGTTTTGCCAAAGATGCTATCCTTCAGGGCTGTTAAAAGAGCATCTGTAGTCGGTTCGGAGCAGTTAATAGTCCCTGCAGGTTTCATTAATAGTGCTGTAAGAATAAATTAATATATTAAACAAATTAACAAGAGGTAGTCATGAAAAACAAGTGTTTTCAGATCAGTGAAATAAGTAAAATATCAATTGAACATCTTTTTGTCTGAATCTGAGACGGAAACTTGGACAACAGTTTACAATACATTTTTAGAATAGCATTACACAAACATCATTTTATTTAATGTTTCATATAATGCTTGGCAGATTATCAACTGATCACTTAAATTTCTCACTTAACATTTATTATTTATTCACCCAAAATAAAAGAAAAATTCTGTCATCAAAATGAGCCGAGGGTTAGCAAATGACAGAAAAAAAAAATAAAAATTTTTTAACAAGTTTTGTTTTGTATGACCAATTCCTTTACCTTTACATATGATTCATGTATTTTCATACATATAGTATTACAATCTACACAAGCAACAACAGTGTGTAACCATCAAGCTTTACATAACTTTGTTAATTACTTTGTTGATTAAAGCTTTTTTAACTAAAGTGATGTGAAAATGATTTGGTGTGTGTGCAACTGTATTATTTTTAATGAAAATATAATTTCTTACACTGCATTAGGAGACTGTAGATAATGATGAGCCGGAATTGTGGAAGACTAGCTGTGTATTCAGCAGCCTGTAATGATGGTAAAGTTATTTGTTGGATTAGCAAGTGCTTTTTACCACATCTAAAAAAAACAAAAATGGCAACGTGTGATATATATATATATATATATATATATATATATATATATATATATATATATATATATATAAGGTTTTTATTTTTATTTTTATTTTTTACCTGAAATGTCACTGTACATTTGCCATTATAATGTTGCTTTTATAAAATGTGATGAGAATTTTCATACAGAATTTTTGAAGATTTGTGAATATTTGATGTCTAGTAATAGACATTTGAACTCAATGAGTAGCATTTTACACTACAGTGTACATATTACATGTGATGTGTAACATGTTCAAATATCATAATAAACATCTAAATGTGTAAACTGCCTCTGGAAATGATTACATATTATATACATTAAACATATTCATCACATATGTAATGGCACCACAATACAGAAGATGAACCACAGTATAGTATTAATCACTATTGAATACATTTTTTAAAATCTCATAAACCTGACATTTACACAGTTTTATGTTTTAAAAAAAACATTCAGAAAAATATCAGAAATTTTTATTAATACATTAAGATTTTTAAGACAATGTCTTACCCATGATCTCGAGAGCAAAGATACTGCCATCACCTTCTCAAGAATGTGAAAACAGTTGGCAATGAGTAGGCTATGCTATAAAATTAAATGTATTATTAAACTTACAGTTTTATGTCTGTGAGTCTGTGATTTAAATACAGTGTCAAACTATATACCAACACTGATTTGCCTAGATATTTGTGTACATCCCATGAGTCTGAGAAGCCAAAAATATGCAAAGCAAAACATATGTCGTGTAAATCCCACTTTACAAATATGGTGGTTTCTGTGGTGCTTCCATATGAAGGCAAAGGGAATAACTGATAATAAGGATGTATTTACACATTTTATTAAAACAATAAAGAACGAATCAGTAATAAGTTTTCTCCTATACAGCAACTGAGAATAGATCCATAAAATACACCAAAACACAACATAAATTCACAAAAGACACATTTTATTCATGTCGATGTACATAAAAAATTGGGAAATGTGCGCCTTCAGGTGGGAAGCAGGATTAACATTTTCATGGATTAATAACTTCAATTCTGCTCTGTACCTCATACAAAATTATTATATACCACCAGAGAGGACTGCGACTGCAACGCATCGTCATTTTTTTGACATTTTCGCAACAAATAAATTATTGATTACACTTGTCTGTCAGGGCTCAGGTTTGATCTGTCTCTTTTCTTCTGCATGTGTCTTTGTTTTTGTTTTCGGTTGCACGTGCCGGCCCCACTTAACTAATGTTGTGCACGACCTCGCAGCTGTTTGTTTTCTTTTCTTTTCTTTTCTTTTCTTTTCGTTCGAGCGTGCCAGATCACGTTTAGCAATCTGCGCGGTTGTGCTCGCATTTGCAGCTGTTTGTTGATTTCTTATCTATTCTCTCCTTATTTAAACCTTATGTTTTCACTTTTTCTTTGCCATTGTGTTTTGTCGTTCACGCTTTACACAGGTCTCTTGTTTTGTTTCATCAGTTATCGGTCTTGTTGTGTTTTTTTTCTTCTTTTTTTCTGTCCAGTCATTGCCTTTGATGCCTTTGAGGACTGTCTATGCTCCCTGACCAGTGGCTTGTTCATCAGGATTTTGGACTCTTGCTCTGGATTGTTATTTATATCCCTGGATCCTTCTAAGTTTGATTGGTTGAGCTATCATCTTTAATGACCCTCGCCTGTCTCTGACTATTGCAGCCGCTTGCCTGGTATCTGACCACTGCCTGGACTTTGACCTTTCCTTCAATTGTGCCCTTGAATTGCTGATCTAGAATTTGTCAGCTCGCCATCTATTTGTCACTGAATAAAACTTTTTGATTGTGCTTCTAACTTCATTTGGGTCCTTCATTTCAGTGAATCCTGACATAACACACTGGCCAGTATGGACCCAGCAGAAGAGGCTCAGCTCCGAGCTGCTGTTGATCTCCAGGGAGTGATGTTGAATCGTCAGGCTGAGGAACTTTCTCATGCTCGTCATACCGTGGATGCTCTGGTTGCGTGGGTCACTGAACTCTCTGACCAGTTACGCCACCTCCAGCCCGTCAATCTCAATGCCACGCCTCCAGCACCCCAACAGTCCACTGGTCACAAGCCACATATTATTAATCCACCTATTTATGCGAAGGAACCAACTAATTGTCGTTCGTTTCTTATTCAGTGTGAAGTAGTGTTTTCACTCCAATCCCAGACTCACGCGTCAGATGGAGTGGCTTACGTCATTTCTCTTCTGTCTGGATGGGCAGACTGGGGCACTGACATCTGCGACTCTTGTTCTTCGTGCGATGAGGATTTTAAATTATTCAAAGCTGAAATGATTAAAGTATTTGACAGACCTGGGTTTGGCAAGGAGGCTTCCCGGCAATTGGCTGTGCTACGTCAAGGCAACAAATCAGTTGCTGATTATGCTATCGAATTTAAGACTCTTGCAGCCACAAGTGAGTGGAACCAGCTCCGAGCATTTTTTGGATGGATTGGTGGCGGACGTTAATGATGAAATCTATGCTTGCGACCCCCTTGGAGCTGCTGGATGACATTATTGATCTCGCCATTCGTTTGGATTCCCACATGGAATTGAGGCGTAAAGTTCTTTCGGAAATGCTTTCCGAGTCCCCGAATCATCTGACCCTGAACCTATGCAATTGGGGAGAATGCATCTTACTACCAAAGAGAAGCAACGTCGACTTTTAAAGGGGCTTTTTGTGGCGGTCATAGTCACATTGCGGCTGTTTGTCCAGTAAAAGCCAATGCCCACCACAAGATAGGAGAGTTCTGGCGGGCTACACTTCAATCTCTCCATCACTGGGCTCTCGTACTCTCCTTCCTGCTTCAGTGTTACTGAATGGCTCGGTCATTAAATGCTCTGTGCTCATTGACTCGGGAGCAGAGGGGAATTTCGTTGATGTCGATTGAGCTCATCAATATGGTCTTCCTATTTATTCTCTCCCTTCATGGACAACAGCTCATGGCAGTTACTCAGATCACTGGTCCGGTGAGTTTGGGACCTCTGGTAACCACTGGGAGGAACTAGAGTTTTATTTATTTAATTCACCTTCTGTTCCCATTGTGTTGGGTCACCCTTAGCTTTCCCTTCATAATCCTCATATTAACTGGGCAGATAAAAATGTTTTCTCGTTCATTCCAAGTGCATGTCCAGCACGTCAGGCAAGTGCTTCAGCAGTTGCTGGAGAATCAGTTGTTTGTGTAGGCAGAGAAGTGTACTTTTCATGCCCAGTCGGTTTTGTTCTTGGGGTCTATTATCTCGGTGGAGGGGATTCACCCCTGGGGATGGACCCTGCGATGGATGGAGTTTCACTGTCATCAGTCTCCCTCGACCAGGGGTACGGGATCTGTCTGACTCTGGGTGCTTGCTTCATCGCTGCCGGAGTGTGAGGCTTTCTGAATGTGACTGCGTGCTCGGGAATGTCCGCCCGCTTAGTCGGGCTTCACAAAAGACTGGTCCGTGCTTGATTTGCATGGCACTGGTCAACACCAGATCAGTCACGAGTAAGACTTTTATCCTTAGTGACTTTTTTATGACTAATGCTCTTGACTTTTTTCTCCTGACAGAGACCTGGCTGAAACCAGGGGAGAGTGGTGCTTTCACGGAGCTCCTCCCCCCCGGCTGCTCTTTTTTCAATACCCCGCAAGCTTCAGGTCGAGGTGGTGGTTTGGCTTCTCTCTTTAAGGACGATTATAGATGCAGATTACTACCTGCTTACTGTTATGCTAGTTTTGAGCTTCAATTGTTTGTGGCTGACCTGAATTCACCTGTGTTATTTGCTGTCATTTATCGTCCACCAAAACCCAACAAAGATTTTATCTGTGAGTTTTCTGAGTTTTTGGCTGACGTTGTTCCGAAATTTGATAAGCTCCTGATCTGTGGGGATTTCAACATTCATGTTTGTTGCCCCTTAAATCTATTTGCTAATGATTTTAAAAATCTGTTAAACTCTTTTGGCCTTAATCAATGTGTAAATGGGCCAACACATAATCTTGGCCATACTTTGGATCTCATTATTTCTCTTGGTCTTTCAGTATCAGTCACAGAAATATTAGAATCAGGTATTTCGGATCACTTCCCCATTAAATTTGTGATCAGTGTTCCACAACCTCCTAAACCTGTACCTTCAGTCTCTAGGCGTCGCTGTTTCACACCCTCTTCAGCTGGAGAGTTTGCTTCGATGTTCTTGGGCTCTCAGTTTTATGCCAAGAATGGTATGGTTCTTCCATCTTCCCCAGATAACATTCTCTCTGCATTCTATTCTACAAGTGCTGAAATCCTAGACTCTGTTGCCCCTTATCAATTTAAGTTTATTAAACCTAAAGTGGACCCCTGGTTAAACGACAACACAAGGACCATAAGGCAACACGGCAGACAAGCTGAAAGGAGGTGGAAGAAGGACAAATTGCAGGTTTCTCTGGGAATGTTAAGGGATAGTCTTGTAGAGTATCAGAGGGCAGTAAAGGTGGTGTAGCGCTATGGCGTTGCGAGGGTAAGAGAATTGAGAAAGGTTTACCACACTTTTAACAGAAATGGCAATATATGATCGACTACGCCACCCCGGAAAACCAGGGAAATAGCCCTAAGGGCACACAGGTTCGTTTTGAGTGGATGGGTGAGAGGACATGAGACATAGAAAAATAGAAAAGTTTATTTTGCTCGTCAATGTTGAATGATAAATAGCTAGATATTTCAACGTTAAAAACTCACATTTGGCATTAATATAAATGAATACCATCAATTTGCATCTACTCATACATACACTTTAAATAAACTCAATTTGTAGAAACAATTTGTAGAGCAGAGGTATCTGGAGGTCCGGGCTGGCTGCCAAATTGGAAAACAAACCCGCCCAAATAATCCACTACAAATACCCACACACACGTGAAGGGTTAAATGCCAGAAGACACACAGCACTAGGTGTGAACACACCACACAAATGGCAGCGTCGCCTTCACCCTCCAGAAACCCCCAGCTCCTGCAACAAAGACAAAAAATGAGAAACAAAACATGAATACAATCCAAAAGAATAAAACAAGTCAAATAATTCAAAGGTCTAAACCACTTGACATAATTAGGACTCAGTACCACATAAAAACGAGTTGACATTGAAATAAACCAAATAAATCAAACAAACAACCATACATTACCCACAGTTAAACATACATACAAGATGCTTCAAACCAATGGAACTCAATAGACGGTGGCCAGAGGGGACAACCAACCAGCTCGCACAGTCAGAGGAATACACAGTACTCAATAGCAACGTGCGACAAAGTCACAGCAGTTAATAGTTGCTATTGTGATGAACGTCGAGGCAAAACAGCGACGCAGTCGCAATTATACGCGATCACAGTTCAGCATTGATACTCGATTCTCATGAATAGCCCAAGAGACCGTCAGTTACGCAGGGGGGCCTGCCGAGCAGAAAGATAATGTTAAAAACAGAAGCAAATCATTAACACACAAGACTAAAATCTTACATACCGCAGAATAATCCCGGCGCACAAACCGCTTCGCAGTCGCGCACCATATCAGCAGCTCAGTCAGGAACGCATGCTCTCAATGACATGCTATCAATGCCACCGAAAACAAAGTGTAAATAATCAGCCGCGGTCAATTTCTTCTTGTTATATAAAAACGGCTACTCATACCTGTGAGGTGTGGGCGGGCAGCCAGCACACAGCAGACAAGGAAGCCAGCTTATAGTCCAAGCCTGCGGCAACCATGGATGACGTCACAAGGCCGATACCAAGACGCATGCCATGTGGCAAACACACATCCCTTATATCAAACAAGGTGCGGGGCTTAAATTAAGCACAGGTGAATGAAATCCTCATTAGTGGATTCAGTCACCCTGCTACAGTGGCAAAGATGGACTATCTCTCATCTGTCATAGTTAACAGCTGTCATGAACCTAAGATGTTATTCAACACTATTAACTCTGTTTTGAATCCACACACTTTTGCTTTGACAGAGGCTTCAACCAGATTGTGTGAGAAGTTTTTATGTTACTTTGTCGATAAAGTAGCTTTAGTTAGGCAAAATGCCAGTGTTGATCTTAGTGTGTTTGTACCTGCTGATCATTTGTATTCAGTTGTTTTTGGGGAATTCAAACCTATCTCTCTGTCGATGCTCTCTCAGGTTGTATGCCACATGAAACCTACCAACTGTATTTTAGATATTGTCCCTGCCTGGATGCTCAAGGTTTTTTTTAGCACTCTTGGGTCGAGTTTGCTTATGTTTTTAAATGTTTGTCTTAGTTCTGGCTCTGTCCCGGATGCTTTTAAACATGCCGTGGTTAGACCCCTGCTTAAAAAACCCAATCTTGATCCTAATGTGTTCACATCTGCCCTTTCTTTCGAAGGTGTTGGAAAAAGTTGTTTTTAATTCAGTTACAAGCTTTTCTACAACAGAACTCAGTGTTTGAGAAATTTCAATCTTGTTTTAGACCACGTCATAGCACTGAGTCGGCACTGTTAAGGGTTCACAATGATATAGCCTTGTCTGTAGATTCAGGGGGATCCTACTGTATTAATGCTTCTGGATTTAACAGCAGCATTTGATACAGTGAACCATTCAACCCTTCTCGCACGCCTTGAGCATTGTGTAGGCATTCAAGGATCCGCACTTAAATGGTTTAGCTCCTATTTGACAAATAGGAGTTTCTCTGTCACAATGGGTGATTTCTCCTCATCGTCTGCTCCTCTCTATTGTGGTGTGCCCCAGGGTTCAGTTCTTGGCCCCACCCTGTTTTATGATAAACGAGCATAATCTGTCATTTCATTGTTATGCAGATGATTTGCAAATTTATCTGCCTATGAAATCAAATGACAGTATTGCATTAAACCGTTTGCAAAATTGCATTGATCATATTAAGTTGTGGCTTTCTCTGAACTTCCTTAAGTTGAACGAAGATAAAACTGAATGCATTATCTTCAATACAAAATGCATGTCAGTTAATCCAGCTTTAAGTTTGGGAGCTTTGACTTCGTGCGCCAAGCAAACTGTCAGAAAATTGGGAGTGACTTTCGATTGCGGCATGAAATTTGATAAACAGATTAGCAATGTGGTTAAAATGAGCTTTTTCCAACTTCGTCTTTTGACTAAAGTTAAGCCTTTTCTTAAAAGGCACGATTTAGAAAAGGCTTTACATGCCTTTATTAGTTCAAGGCTTGATTATTGCAATGCTCTTTATGTTGGTCTGAGTCAAATATCCCTTTCCCGTCTTCAACTTGTACAAAACGCTGCTGCTCGTTTTTTTAACAAGTACACCTAGAAGCGCACACATCACTCCAGTTCTAGGTACTCTACACTGGCTTGGTTGCGGTCTTCTGATCAACAGACTTTACAGGTCCCAAAGTCGAGGTATAAACTGTGGGGTGATAGGGCTTTGCTGTTGCTGGCCCTAAACTCTGGAACAAGCTCCCCCCTGACATTCGTACTGTAACAGTACTGTTATTTATATCCCTGGATCCTTCTTAGTTTGATTGGTTGAGCTATCATCTTTAATGACCCTGACTATTGCAGCCGCTTGCCTGGTATCTGACCACTGCCTGGACTTTGACCTTTCTTTCCATTGTGCCCTTGGATTGCTGATCAAGAATTTGTCAGCTCGCCATCTATTTGTCACTGAATAAAACCTTTTGATTGTGCTTCTAACTGCATTTGGGTCCTTCATTTCAGTGAATCCTGACACTTGTCTGTCTGTTATGTTTTTCTTCATAACTGTATGCAGTTTTAAGAAATGGTTATGGGTATGTTTAGGGCTAGGAGTAGGATTAGCGGCTCATAATATGTTTTTAATGATATATTGTTACTAAAATTTGAATTTTCCTACACATACATTTTATTCTTTTTATATTCTGTTTAATATGGGAATGTTTAGATTTGGGAGTAGGGTTAAGGGATCTTACATTTATCTATAAAATGGTAAAAGGGAAATATACAGATATATTCATGATATGAAAGATTCATTAATGTAAAAATGCTACGTTTAAATGTTGCCGATACGTCCATATTATATGTTTCAGAATCTATCCAAACATACAAAAAAGTATGTTTTGTGTCTTTGAAAGTTACGTATTAATACCTACGTATTAACAATGAGATCATGCTGGATCATTACATATTTCCCATTACATTCATAAACGTATTCACACTGATTATTTTGAGGTCTTTGTTGAGTGACTCAAAAAGTCCATTTTTAATTTGCAAGTCATAAGAAACAAAACTGAAACTGGCAGGCACATACAGTATCTGTTTCTTTCCAAAGGTCAACACTGCATGCTTTACCAGTCAAAGTAACAGAGATAGTGGACTATAGCATTTACATTTACATTTATCTGACGCTTTTATCCAAAGCGATTTACAATTGCTATATATGTCAGAGGTCGCACGCCTCTGGAGCAACTAGGGGTTAAGTGTCTTGCTCAGGGACACATTGGTGTCTCATAGTGGATTCGAACCCGGGTCTCTCACACCAAAGGCATTTGTCTTATCCATTGCGCCACACCACCCCATAGCAGAATAAAAACTTACGAATGGTGATACAATTTGTATTATCAATGTGATTTTTACATGTAAGCAGTGGTTTGATATGAGGTTTGAGCTTGCTAATGTCTCATTCAGTCTTGGCTGATTGAAATTGCATGGAAACTGTCCAAAGACATATAATATATATCACTGCAGCTGTCACAACTGATCCAGTTTGTGACAGCACAAATCACAGAAATGCAACTGAAAGTTATTTTTTCACCCTCACCTACTGGACAACAGAAGTACAGATAATGTCAACATGAAATGTAATACTGTACATTGGTAATTATTGTTCCTAATCTTATTGTTCATGATTATATAAAGTATAAATTGTTAAATAATTAAAAAATTTGAAATTGTGTCCATATATTTTGCTCCTCTGAAGCAAGTTTCCTAAAGTGTCCAAAAATCCTACCTATTAACATCATATTAACAGATAAAAGATAAAGATAACTTCCTTATATATGATATCAGAAGATTTTTCAAGAGGGGAAAAAGAAAATGGACGGAGCGTTTTAGAAGAAACAACATGGTAACATCCATCCATCCTTGTCATATGTAGGGTAGTGGGTAGACAGCGACAGTTAAATTATACAGTATTTTAATTCCAAAACCATGTTTTATTCTATTTAACTCATAATATATCATAAGATATCAGTAACCTAAAAGGTATTTAAACATTACAGAAATACATTTGTGATGTGCATTCATTTCCAACAGCTCAGTATATATGTGCATGAACCCTTAGACCTATAATAGGACTACAAATTTATGATAACAAATATAAAAGTACAGAACTTTTGCAGATAATATGCACTTTTAGCCATACAGCATTATTACATACCATTAGACTTAATGGTTGCACTTTATTTTACAGTATGTGTACTTACAGTGTAGTTACCTTAGAAAGTACTGGTATAAAGTAATGGGTTAATGTTAGGTTTTGTGGTAGGTTCAGGGTTAATACCTAGATATTTCCCAGTTATTAAGGTACTTAAAATAAGTTCATAGTATGTACATGGGAAACAGGACTGTAAAATAAAGTGCTACCGATATAATAAATGGCAATATGTTACAGGTTCAGTGATCATGTACACTCAACACTTATTCCTACATAGTTTCAGTTGGTTTATTTATATCAAAGATGCAGTTTTGTTGTACCAGTACTGCCAAAAGACAAATATAGTGATGAAACTCACTGAGAGGAAGATAATATACATCCCAAAAAGCAAGCGGTCAATAACTTGACCCAAATGTATCCACTCCTCTGCGCTCTCATCAGTTTTAAAATGTTTATCGACCTGCTGACGGATGGATAGTAACTCGTGGCTTATCTTCCTCAGTTCCTGAAGAGTAGGAGTTGTGTTATGGACCGCTTTGCTCGAAGGGGTGTCAACTACAGGATCACAGCGTTGGGTCTCAGTTCTGTGCTCTACAGGTACAAGAGAATAATAATGTAACAGTTTGATGCATGGCAGATGGTATTAACACTAAGTGAATATAGCAGTATTTTCTTTGCTCTAAGTGTAAATAGTTGTTAGATGCTATTTATACTTAGTGCAAATAGTGGCCGATAGCTTACTGTTTGCACCCTAAGTGCATTGTTGTACATTATAAAACAGTATGCAATTATAACAACATATTCAGTGTATACAATTATATTTATTAAAATCCTAAATGGATGCCGTCTTATTGGGAGAGTACTTGTCCTTGCCCCTAAAGCCCTCCGTTCACCTACCCCTATACGGTAACTATTATGCAAAATTCACTTTTACATGGTGTTTGAGCATAAATGTGTCGGCAGTGTGTACACAACCACCTTATAATGGTAAAAAAAAAAATATATATATATATATATTTTTAAAAATCATATATAGTGTCTCAAAATGAGTCGTTCACATTTTTGCCCAATGTGACGTCACAATGTAACAGGACGGGACACAGTCCGCCATGTTTATCTCCTCGCTAGAGCAGCTAGTGGAAACACAAGAATGTTAATCATGTAGCTGAGACAATCTAAGTGTTATGTTGTTGGCTTTATCAATAAACACAGAACGTGATTTCCATTCCACTGCACTACTTTTCCAATTGCTTTTCAATGTAAATGTGCTAGACGGATGTATTTGACCATTGCGCTTGCGTCTTGCATCTCTTACAGCGGATCACGTTGGAATTGGCACTCTAAAAACACAGCGCTCAAATTAATAGAAGTTTAACTTTTAAAAAACACATCTCACACCTTGCATTTTCTGCTGCCCGCACCTCGCGTTTTTAGACGAAAAGACACTTTGTGTGAGAATGGCCCCGATTGGGAGAAAAAAACCAAGGTCCGTCTAGCGTGTGTTTGCATAGAAAATAATGGAAACGCATCGCAGTGGAAGGCAAAAACCCGTTCTGTGGAAATGGTCTCATGCTGTTTCTTCCTTTTTGTTGTTGTCTGGAGTATCTGAGGCATTAGATGCAAAGGCTCCGCCCTCTTCTAGAAAGGGGGAGGGGAGCAGCAGCTCATTTGCATTTAAAGATACACACACAGAAACAGCGTTTTTTTGCTTCCACCCAAAAAGGGGCATGGTATAGTAAATGATCTGTGGGGTGTTTTGAGTTGAAACGTCACAGACACATTCTGGGGAGACCTGAGACTTATATTACATCTTGTAAAAAGGGGCATTCAAACACTTTATTCACACTATTCTATACAAAAGACTTTAGATATAAAGTGCACTTACTTGTGTACTTATATTATTTATGAATGGGAGAAAATGCAACCGCAAGATGGCGGAATACGTCCCGAATGTTAAATAAAAGAGCCAATAGCTGATTGGTTTAGTCATCATGCCACTGCAGCTGCCGTTAGAAGCTCTGGTTGCTACAGTGTTCTGGGACTGCCATTTAGGACTGCTTTTTTAATTTTGAGCATAAGAGACAACATTTATGAGACAGTTCATGTAAGAGTTTGTTGCTGATTGGAAATATGTTATTTAAATGTGAGTTGGGCGAGCACTTTTTGAGATTTCAGGATGCCCCCATTCACATAGATAGGACTTGGTCTTGTATTCCCGAAATGGCTGCCCGAAGGCGTTGCAAATATGGCCACCGAGTGAACAGACTTTCCACTTTATTTTCACAATTTTTACTTAAAGTAGACACCTCTCTGAGTCGACATGCGATGGGAAAAGGGAGAAGAATGAGTTTGGTAAAAGGCGAATTCGAACTCGGGTCGGTCGCCTTACTCTCCGGACCACTGATCCTGTTTTCAGATGGGTTTCTTCTATAATTTTGTGTGGCTCAATCAGACAATGGTGGACAGAGTTAGTGTAAATAGCATCTACTGTCCCAACAAAGTGGGCTGTTTGTACTTGGTGTAAATAGACACTCCGGAAACTATATACGCTTGTTGAACATAATTATTACATAGCTCACTGAATACTTGATTCTGATTGGCCAATCGTGACATTCAGTCATTTATGGCCATGCTGATCAGGCTGCTCATTTTTTATAGAAACGCAACTAGTAAAAGCTTGAGTCTTTGTTGCAGTATTAAATTTTTCACATCCAGGATAATATATATTCAGCGATTCATTATCGCAAAGTATAATAGGTGAATCAGGACCCCAATAGGAGTGAAAATATTGCATAGTCTTGTATTGTAAGACTCACCTTCAAGATCACAGTTTTGGTCACTGGGTTTCTTGCTTAAAAAAACAAGTTTAGCAAGGTAGTTGAGGAAAAGCACCTTGGCCCATCGAGGTAACGGTCCATAGTTACTGGAGCCACACTGAATATTTATGATAAGAATTGTCTCCAGAAGACTGACCACCATCAGTGCCAAGCAGAGAGAGAAAAATGCATCTGGAAAGAGATTGATTATTAAAGAGAGATAATGCAATGTCTTAAAAATCCGCTAAAATTTGACAATATTAATGCCGGTTGGCAAGAGAGGAAAAAGGTGCTTTAAAACTGTCATAACCAGCAGTGACTCTGAAGAATGACAAGACATTTTGTCTCTTAACTTGAGTATTGTTCTTTCAGAGCAGTCAGAATAAGTACTTGACTCTGGAAGCTTGTCACATGCCTGGTTATGAAAAAGTGTAACGCTACAATAAAAATCTCCTATACAAACTTATGAGAGGTAAGGTGTTTCCTGTGACGGGCAGCAGGTCGTTCATTAGCAGCAGGAACACAGTGTAACCCAAGATGAGGGTCATTTTGAAGGAAGATCGATCCACATTCTGAGGTGGCAGAAGAAAGCTGAATAGATCTACAGCAATGAGGAAACAGCTGGGAATCAGGAGGTTCACCACGTATAGCGTTGCCCGACGCCTGAGGACAATCTAATGAAGGACAAAAGTAATTTATCCAATTTCATTTAGAATGCAGATTCATTCAATTAAAATACCAACAAAGGATACTAATTTGGATATCCTATTTTGGTGACGTAGTTACATTGCACTTAGTCAAATAAGTGCTGATTAATATTACTTAACTACATGCACTTACTATAGAGTTACGGTTAGTTGTAATTATACATAATTTACTGTTATTACTAAGTACATGTAGTAAAGTGTAACTGTCACCTTAAAATAAAGTGTTACCCCTATTTAAGCTTATTATGATTATTATTCAACTTGCCATGAGAGTATGTTGGTTTTGATAAACTTTATTTTCTGGTTTATAGCTAAGTTTTTTTATTTGATTTTAATTGTGATAGAATTGTAATACATAGTAAGTAATTGTGTCCCGTGAGATATTCATTTCCTGGGGAGGTATGGTCTGCTTTTGAGCAAGCATGTCGACCAGCTCCCACTCTCCTTTAGTTGTCATCACTCCAAGAGAAAATTCTAATGATTTCTCCACCGGTGTACCAATGGACAACTGAACATCCAGAACTGCAGAGAAGACCAAACAAATGAGAGTTAATGGGGTCACACAAAGTTAGTAGTTACTGTAAAAATGATAATTTACTCTTCAGTCAAGCCAACTTACTGGTGTGTTGGTATGAATTAAAGGTGAATGAGCAGTTCTGAATATCGAATGGAAAGGTGTAGATGTCCAGGTTACAAGAACTGATGACATGAATTGGAAAATCATCCATTACCATACCATTATTTTCGATGTAGAGGTAATATGTGTCTGGGACTTTATTTTCATCAATGCTTCAAAGTAAAAAGAGGTATATATTAGTATATGTTGTTTATTATACATTCAAAGCTTTGATAACAATAAAAAATAAAAATAAAATCAGTCTCAAGCCACAAAAAATCTAGCACCTAGAGGGCTGACATCATTTTATGAGATGTGTGATATAGACTGCAGCATTATATGCAATATATTCATTAAAAGTGGAAAATGGTCAGCTGATCACAGAATTCAGAAATACAGATACTTCTGAACTCACAATTCATTGATGACAATATCAGGCCTCCACAGTTGTTTTCTTGGAAGTGAGATTCTGTCTGTTCCACATTCAACAGGATCCCAACTCAAACCTTCAATATTCCACAACTACAAAACACAAAGTATCAGTATTATGCAGTTTGGATGAAAATAATAATAATAATTTTTTTTTTTTTTTTTAACTAACCAGCCTTAAATTTTTCTGATTGTATTGCTCTTATTTGTAAGTTGTTATGGATAGAAGCATCTGCTAAATTACTTAGTTTGATTTGTTTTAAAGGTAATATAGTAAATCAGACTTATTAAAAGAGGCCAATAAAACTTACCAAATTCAACCAGAGGAATGCGTTAAGTTTCTGTGCTTTTTCATCCTGAAAGAGAAAAAAAGAAGATTTTTTTCATGATTACCAATAAGCAATTGCTATTCATAAACAGGGATGTGTTTCCCAAAAGCATCGTTAGCCAAATGTTCGCAAGTTACGTCGTTATCAGCACAGGTCATAAACTATCTTCACGTAATAACCTAGAATACTGTCTAACACTCGATGGCTGCTCTGTTAAGTCTTCGTCGTCGGTTAGGAACCTGGGTGTGCTCTTTGGAACCTGGGTGTGCTCTTTGATACCAATCTTTCATTTGAAAGTCACGTGTCTAGTATCTGTAAAACCGCATTTTTCCATCTTAAAAATATATCTAAATTACGTCATATGCTCTCATTGACAAATGCGGAACAATTAGTTCATGCGTTCATGACATCAAGGCTAGATTATTGTAATGCTCTACTGGGTGGTTGCCCTGCACGCTTAATAAACAAACTACAGCTAGTTCAAAACGCAGCAGCTCGAGTTCTTACCAGAACCAGGAAGTATGACCATATTAGCCCGGTTCTGTCAAAACTGCACTGGCTCCCTATTAAACATCGCATCAATTTTAAAATATTGCTGATTACTTACAAAGCACTAAATGGTTTAGGTCCGCAGTACTTGAGCGAGCTCTTAACGCATTATACTCCTTCACGTCTATTGCGATCTCAAAATTCCGGCCAGTTGATAATACCTAGAATATCAAAATCAACTGCTGGTGGTAGATCCTTTTCCTATTTAGCACCAAAACTTTGGAACAGCCTTCCTACCATTGTCCGGGAAGCAGACACACTCTGTCAGTTCAAATCTAGATTAAAGACACATCTCTTTGACATAGCGTTCACATAATACATTATAGACTTATATAATTCAATATTAGGCTGCATAGATTAGGTCAGCTGGAACCGGGAACACTTCCCATAAATCCTGATGTACTTGTTACATCATGAGAAGAATGGCATCTACGCTAATTTTAGTGTCTTTGTTTATCCCAAGGTTTTCCCGCAGCCTGCCGGATCCAGGCCGTTTCCAGATCGGATGAAGGACCTTCGCCTGGACCCGATGTCAACGCAGTGCTGAAGTGCCAACTAGTCTCTCCCTATGGAGGATCCCTTTCCCACTCTACAGATAAAGCGTCGTCGGGAAAACTCAATTTGCGTATCTACCCCGAATTGATAAAATAAAATTCTGAATCAAAACTATAAGGAAACACCAGTAATTTGTTTAGGCTTGGTTTGTAGGGAATTCCAAACCTGCACACATATATTCAAACGCACATAACTATAGAACCCGTTCTTAATGCGCATCTAAACGCCATCAGCGTTTCTCACAGGTTCGCGTTTAAAGTCTGTGTAGAGAGAATGGTGTCGTCTTGGCGGCCCTAATTTAAAAACAAATGATCGTTGCGACGGAAGCGAATCAATCAAAACTAACTTTAGCTGGAAAATAAATTTATTAAAGAACCGCTATAAAGCCAAAACAATCTTACGTTCAATTATACATTTATCTCTGTAAAGCTGCTTTGAGACAATCTACATTGTCAAAGGCGCTATATAAATGAAGATGACTTGACTTGACTTGACAGTTCAACGAGTCTGTGTTTCCCGAAAACATAGTTCCAACGAACATTCGCAAACAGCATCGCAAAGTTGTGTGGTTGGAGCGACAGCTCTCGAGCTGTGGTTAGAAGCAGAGTTTCTTGTTTTTATGGACTTCTCTGAGCAAAATAAGCAAGCTGACATTCAGTACAATCTATATATTTTATTTAGATTACATAATGTCATTTACGTCTTTTACGTCATTTACGTTTGTCAAGAGATTTAAATCACCGTTTTTGAGTGCGCATGTGCGAACGAGCTCTAGTACATAAGAATGAGCCTATGATTGAATCTGGAGCAAAATAACTGAGAAAAATGAGAAATAGTCCTCAGATGCCATGCCATGCCATGTGAATTATTAAATTAAAGACCCTGTACAGATGTGTCTGGAGTGCTGGAAATGTTCATGTCAGAACAACGCTGCTAGCATCTTGGTTGCAAATGGTTGAGCACCGTTTCTAATATAATGAATAGTGATTTTGAGTGGCCATAATTGAGAATGGCTGTAATCATCAGAACTTACCACATCAAAAATTCCATACAGCGTGAAGGACATGCTGATGTTTGTGGGAGTTTTCAAGTTAATAACTGGCCTAATTTCAGTTTTGTCAAAGATGTTCTTCTTCAAGGCTGTTAGGAGAGCATCTGAGGTGGGTTCGGAGCAGTTAATAGTCTCTGCAGATTTTATTAGTAGAGCTGGAAGAAAACAATTGCAAATAAAATATTAAAAGGCTTGTCTGTTGTATGGTCAGGTTCTGTTTAAAGGGAACCCCGCACATGACATAAAGGGGAAAAAAAGCATGTATATTGTGACCACGAATTACCAATCTGTTCCCACGACTTACTAATTGTCGCCATAATTTGACGATGAGACCCTGTAGTCGTTGTTCTGGATCGGGGCGAACTTTCACCTTCCCGTTGACCTCCCAGACACCACTGATCTGAACTGGAAGGAAGCCATCATCCAGTGTCTGGAGAGCATCCGTCCCCGATCCAGGACCCAGCCAGACCCAGAGCCGAAGTTACCACCTTCGACCGTGGAGAACGCGCGAGAGACCCCCGCAGACACTGAGGGACCACCCGCCGTGCAGAGTTCACCATCGCGCCAGAAGTAGAGCCCCTGAGCGAGTGAATGTGGGAACGTGAACCAAGGACTGGCTGATAAACTTCAGTGAGGAACTGTCAACTCCCACCCTTACCCATCCAGTATTTGAAGATTCATCGCTGTTTAAAGACAGCAAAATAACCTAAATTGATTGTAATATGTTATTTTCTTTGATCTGTGTGGAAGTTACCCTACTCACCATCGTTATGTCTCCTTTCACTTCCATCACCCCAGAGCTCAACCAGTCCTCCAGCCCCGCCGCTACTGGCAGTTTGCTGTCCTGCTATGTCCCTGAAGATGGCCTGCCAGGACGTCGAGCAGCAGGTCGAGCAACCATCAGCAGCGCCGGTAGTCGAGGATCCTGCAGCTCCGCCTCCGGCCTCGGACGCCCTCGTTCCATCTCAGCATGTCGACCTGTCGGCTCCGACCTTTGGCTTCTCCAGAAACCCTCGTCCATGTGACTCCACTGGGTTCCCTCAACCCACCGGCTCCCCCTTGGTCGGTCGTTGCTCTGCCTACACTACGGACTTGCGGATCTTCTTGCAGCATCTTCAGCGTCGCCCCTGTCCTCGGTCTCACCAGCGTCGCCCCTGTCCTCAGTCTCACCAGCGTCGCCCCTGTCCTCGGTCTCACCAGCGTCGCCCCTGTCCTCGGTCTCACCAGCGTCGCCCCTGTCCTCGGTCTCACCAGCGTCGCCCCTGTCCTCGGTCTCACCAGCCACGCCCCTGTCCTCGGTCTCACCAGCGTCGCCCCTGTCCTCGGTCTCACCAGCGTCGCCCCTGTCCTCGGTCTCACCAGCGTCGCCCCTGTCCTCGGTCTCACCAGCGTCGCCCCTGTCCTCGGTCTCACCAGCCACACCCCTGTCCTCGGTCTCACCAGCCACGACCCTGTCCTCGGTCTCACCAGCGTCGCCCCTGTCCTCTGTCTCACCAGCGTCGCCCCTGTCCTCGGTCTCACCAGCCACGCCCTTGTCCTCGGTCTCACCAGCCACACCCCTGTCCTCGGTCTCACCAGCGTCGCCCCTGTCCTCGGTCTCACCAGCGTCGCCCCTGTCCTCGGTCTCACCAGCGTCGCCGCTGTCCTCGGTCTCACCAGCGTCGCCCCTGTCCTCGGTCTCACCAGCCACGCCCCTGTCCTCGGTCTCACCAGCGTCGCCCCTGTCCTCGGTCTCACCAGCGTCGCCCCTGTCCTCGGTCTCACCAGCGTCGCCCCTGTCCTCGGTCTCACCAGCGTCGCCGCTGTCCTCGGTCTCACCAGCGTCGCCCCTGTCCTCGGTCTCACCAGCGTCGCCCCTGTCCTCGGTCTCACCAGCGTCGCCCCTGTCCTCGGTCTCACCAGCGTCGCCCCTGTCCTCGGTCTCACCAGCCATGCCCCTGTCCTCGGTCTCACCAGCCATGCCCCTGTCCTCGGTCTCACCAGCCATGCCCCTGTCCTCGGTCTCACCAGCGTCGCCCCATTCCTCGGATTCTCTGGCTCCACCTGTGATGCTCGTCGCCGAGACATCGCCTGGGTGTCCTTCACCAGCGATGTCTCTCGGCTCCTGCGGTCCTCCGTCTGCGCCTGTGGATCCATCAGCCTCGTCTCCCCCAGCTCCTCAAACTGTCGTCAGCCACTACACCACCTTGGCTCTTCCTTCCCTCGACTCCGCCGTGGGCTGTCGGCAATGGGGAGCTCTGGGTCTGAGCCATCAGGCTGCTCCTTTTCATATTGTTTTCGCCTTTGTCACCATTGGCTTTTGGCTTGCTTAGTTGGGGACATTTAATTTAATATTCAACAATATTATTGATCTGCCTGCATTGACACCATTATATGAGAACTGAACTGAGCTGGACGATGACATCGCGGTTTTCTACAGAGTGGCTGTATATATGCATGAACTAAATTAATAACTTTTTTACAACAAAAATGAAACATCACTGAGCTTACTTAAGCTGGACTTCTTCTGGAAACAAACTTTGTTGCATTATTTTCCTGTTATCTTTGTTAAGCTACTTTGAAACAATCTGTATTGTAAAAAGTGCTATATAAGTAAAGGTGACTTGACTCGACTTGACTCCCATCTTCGCCGCAGGGATCTCGTCGTCCCATCATCACCATCCCATCACCTGGTCGTCCTGTCATCACCAGCTCTTCGCCCCCCACCACGTTGTAATAATTTGTTCCCTTGTTTTAGTTCAATCAAATTTAGGGAACAAATTAGTTCAACGTGGCTATGATTTACTAAAACGAGGAAACAAATTCATAAATTGTGGGAACGAATTCTTAATTTGTGTCTACGATTTACTAAATCGAGATAATTAATTCTTTTGTCTGCATGTCATGTGCAGGGCTTTGTATTATTTAACAATTTAAAATATTCATAACATTATTATCACAAATAAAACAAAAGAGGGTTACACTTTATTTTAAGGTGTCACTGTTACAGTGTAATTATATATTTAAGTACTGAGTAATAATAATTAACTGCATGTACTTACTATAGGATCAGGGTTAGGAATAGGGTTGGTTCAGGGTTAGTTGCATGCAATGATGCATCATTTATAGTTATTACTACAGTAACTACATGTAACACGTGTTAACACTGTAAAATAAAGTGTTGCCCAAAAGAGTCATGAGTCAAATTACAATATACTACTGTAAAACTGAACATATACACACAAAAGATTGTTAGTTGTTGATTGTTGGTTTTACATAGAGTCTATGAGCTTTGTATTGAAATTTGTACTGAAAATCTATTTTCTTCTTACACAGCATGATGAGACAGCAGATAATGAGCTGTAACTGTAGAGGACTGGCTGTGAATCCAGCAGCCTGAAATGATAGTATTAACAGACACTGCAATGTACACTTTAATAAACATGTAAATCACTACAACAACCCTAAACAATGCTATAAACTTTACCTCACATCTATTGCATTACTGTTTCATGACTGTCTTACCTGTGTTCTTGCCATCAGCTGAAGAATGAGAAGGCAGATTACAGAAAGAATGTAATAAAATATATTTAAGCTTTTACCTCACAGTTCACGATCACTGCGAGGATTGAAATGGACCATCAGACAAAACTATATACTCCAAAAAATATTTGTTTAGGTAAACTAAAACCAACATAGACTCTTTTACCACAATATTTTATTTTATTTTATAATCCCAGGATACAAAAGCAAGAACATGCAAAGCGCAACATGTGTGCTGTAAAACCCACAGTAAAAACATATTGTGGTTTGGTTTCTGTGGTTGCACGCCTTTTTTACATCGGCCTACAAGGGCGGCAATGAATTTGTATAGTCAGGGAATAGTAAAGATTAAGGACTTTGTAAAGACTATTCCATCAATATGAACAAAATTCAACAGTTATGAATAAATCATCTTAATTTTGCTGCAGTAACAGGTGTGTACTTGAATGTGAAAAATGGCTCCACTAAATGGCAAACAACATAATAAACACACCAAGCCTTTATAATGGAAAATATCTATTTATACTGTACACTCTAAAAAATGCTGGGTTGTCAAATATGGACTAACTCAACGTTGGGTTAAAAAATGCAGTTTAAAAATGGACAAATTGCATTTTGGACAAAATCAAAAATGGACAAAAATGCAATTAAAAAATGGACAAATTCCATTGGTTACATTAAAAATGTAACCCAACGGCTGGGTTTGTCCATTTTTAAATTGCATTTTAACCCAACGTTGGGTTAGTCCATATTTGACCCAACATTGGGTTAAAACAACCCAGCATTTTTTAGAGTGTATAAATATAAATATGTACATTTACATGACAGTTATTATTGCCCACCCAGGCATTAGGCAATAATAAGTCTTATGTAAATACATATTTATACAGTTCTATATACAGTACTGCAAATCTGTACGTATGCCTTCTGGCTAACATCTAAATGTATATTACTTTTTTTGTTGTTTTATTCCACATATTTAAGTCTTTCTCTCTGTTCTATTGTGTTATATATGTATGTAAGTGCCTAGAGCTCATGGAAACCATATCAAAGTACTTGAGCACACTTGGTGAATAAAGCACATTCTGATTCTGATATTTCTCTAATTTGTAC
The DNA here is from genome assembly GCF_951802725.1 of Rutilus rutilus. Classification (NCBI taxonomy): domain Eukaryota; kingdom Metazoa; phylum Chordata; class Actinopteri; order Cypriniformes; family Leuciscidae; genus Rutilus; species Rutilus rutilus. The sequence goes on from NC_140222.1 coordinate 39,964,712, forward strand.
TAAATGATTTATGGCCTATGGGATGCATGGCATGGCATTGATGTTCAGAAGTCTTGACCAATCAATTAATATTGAGTAACTTGCATGTTAAAACACACTATTTAGCTTACTTAGTTTCAAACAAAGCCACAACAGCAACACACAGATGATTTTTCTGCCCTGAATGAACCGTCTTTTTAAACAAATCGGGTGAGTGAATAATTCAGTGACTCTGCAGTGAACCTGCAGAAAGAATCATTGAAAAATCCATAACTCTAATGAGCAAACTGGTGGCTTTATCACAAATACTATGATATCAATGGCTCAGTGTTTATTGCATACAATATTACAAATATTTTAAATAATATATAAAATAAAATATCACCTCAAGAGTTATTTTCTCAAGATTTATTTGTGTCCACATTAGGGGTTGCATGACTACAGATTTCTCCTAATCAGTTACTTGTCTAAAACTTGAGAACTTGTGGGTTTATGTTACCATTAAAAAAAAGAAAAGAAAAAAAAAGCTATTGTCAACAAGTGTTTATTAATTGACAGCCCAATGTTTGCAACAATTACTGTATACGTCTCTTACATGTATTGTCAAAAGATTTAAATATTACGTTTAATTTTGTATTTAACATAGGCAAAGTAGCATTGACAGCAACATTATGACCTTAAAATCCATGTCTTTGACGATGAACAATAATACATACTGTAATTTTAATAAAAATGTATTATTCAACATTCCAATCAACCAATCAGATTTGATTGAATCAAGTTTAGGCTTACAACCAGGCTTCTACATCAGTGTTATACTCATTTCCCATTTCTCATTTCAATTTTTTGGACAGGAATGTTGTTCCAGAGGTCGCTTAACTCTGCAAAATTAGGACATGCTGTAGTCTGTTCTCTGTCATCGGCCTCCTGCCACTCTCTTTGGTCGTGCTCATGGCTCGCTGAGGGTTGCTTGCTGATTCACGTTGGTGTGAAGTTATGGTTATTGCGCGCTCAAGTACTCAATGGCTTCCGACAGCGCTGACTTGTGGTTGAAGTAGTCGACTAGCCTACTCTCTGACCAGTCTATGCAAGCCCCAGTCCACACTGGATTTTCATCATTATTTTCTGAAACAATTTATGAAAATAAATAAATATTAACCATTTATTAGTTCTGAGCAGATCAATGAAATCAGTTGGCCTGACTACAGACGCCAAGCCGACAGGCTTCACAATGAGCGCTTTCATGCGGCCCGTTCACTCTGCCATTGAACACTGAGGGTCTGTTCTTTTCACCCAGGTCTTCTTTGTAGCATCTCATGCGGATCTTTTCAACCAGTCTCTCAATCAGCACATCAATGTTTTCCACTGGAAAGTTCGGATCCTCCATTTGAGCTTCATTGCACCTCCTGCACTTCTGTTTGAAGCGTCGCAGTTTAATGGTTCCCTGTTCCTTTGCTGTGTCCAGGTGGAAGTGAAACACCACCTGCACTCTTTTAGACATCCAGCTTCTTTTACAAAGAGAACAAGTGAACCTACGTATTGAAATGGAGAAAAGATCAGTTTTTTTTTTCTACATTCATTACTAATGTGTATATATATATATATATATACACATCCATATATTAGTATATATAATATATACATGCCGTTTGATTCATGCTTTTGATTCTGATTCAAACCACTGTTTATGTAAAAATAGACCAGTGAACTTTGAGCAGAGAACCAAAAACTACATAACATTAGAATGGAAAATAAAACATTGGTAACACTTTACTTAAAGCCTTTATGTATAATTCATTCTAAAAGTATTTTGAATGCATTAATATTGACTTTTAATGCATTGTATGGTCTCATGAATAATTGTAACCACAGTTATAATACACAATACTAGACAATTACTAGACTTTAGAAAGTATAATGCATTAAAACACACAACAAACAGCCAGTTTTAGATGAAACAAGGAATATGCCTTTATAAGGCATTATACATAAATATTATTAAAACTTGTTTAACTCATCATTACCAATCTGTGTGAACCTCGTAATGTGTGTGTTTGTAAGACAGACCATTATGTGTATATGTGCAATTGTAATTAGAACTGATAACAGGGTTTGAGTGTGCATTTTTATACTGCATTATTAATACAAAATAAACATGACATGCTAGATTCTTTCAATATCATGAAGAGTTTTAATAAAATGACTCATCAAAATATCTCCATACACCATAAAGCCTAATATAAAACACATATGCTTGGAATATTTTATTGTGATAAAGATGAGTTCTTACCGTGCAAAGGAGCCAGAGATGTACTGGAACCAATCACGAGCTTGTTTGTCAGGCTCGATAGAGTCAGTAAGTGTAATGTGCCATGTGTCCCCGTGAAGCTCGCTCGCCTTCTCCTGTAAAGAACTTTCCCACAACTGTAATGCCATGTCTTCTTTCTTACAGTGCTGTTGCAGAAATGATCTTACCTTGTTATTACCCACTGAATATATACTGTACAGCTAATCTCTCAATTCACAAGAAACGAAACTGAAACTATCAAGCAAGTATCTGTTTTCTGTAACACAAAAGTGAACATTGCTTTACAATGCTTACAAGGTGTGTTGAGCTTGCCATAACATTACATAGCGGTATTAGAATTCAAAACCTAAACCTAAAATAATGGATAAATGTAACTATAGTAATAACATCATATCAAAAGACTTCAGATACCAGACAGTAGTCAAAGCTTTTACCACTTTGATACTTGATTTTTCAAGTTCTTTGTGAAATAGCATAAAAATAGTTGAAAACGAATTGTCTGATTAATGTGAACCGCTAAGTAACTGTTTGAAGAACGTTACAGAAAGAAATGGTTGTTAATGTTTTACCTCCACCTACTGGACAACATGGTCGCCTACACATGGTGTGTGTTTGTTCTTCCCTGTTGATTTTTGCATTTTCTCATTTAAATGTGTGAAATCTGACAGCAAGTATTCGATTCTAGAAGTCTCAAATCTCATTATGTAAGGAATAATGCACAGTCAGCTAGTCATTATTTCAAAAAGATAAAACAAAACAACAACAACAACTAGGGTGATCAGGGGCCTGTGCCATGATGGTAGTTGAACAAACTCTGGGTTACAGGATTAGTTTTGAGTTGATAAAACCATGCTGATGCTGATCATCAACTTTCTCTGAAGCATCGCGATTCACTTCTCTCTTCTGCAGAATATTACGAGATTGAAAAATATTGAAGTAAAATTTACACAGCAAGAAGAAAATAGCTGTCTATGAAAGAGGACAACTAAAAGAAAAAGTCTTGCTATATCAGTGCAAGTAAACATTTTGAAGTTGTACGTGATCGATTAATAATTACATAAATAATATCTAAATCATACAAAAAGAGCGTAAGTTACTATAGCAATGAACATGGGTTTTAGGCACCATGAAAGTGGTTTGGCTTTTAGCAGTGTTCATCACCATAACGCTCCACGGCTAACCTGGTCCGGGGCAGGTGATGTTCCAGGTAAGAGGTTGCAAAACGAACTTAGACCAATCAGCTGTGAGCAAAGTGACACATGTCTGATGTGATAAAGTCACTTCACCTGTTTCTTCTCCAAATTAAAGGTCACTACATAGCAAATGATTTTTAAAGACAAAATAGTCTGGCTTTTAGTAACGTTTTTTTAGAATAATAATTTTGTATGATTTAGATATTATTTATGTAATTATTAAAGCAACACCATGTCGTTTTTCAACCTTCATAATATATTTCCAAGACCCTTGTGATGGTACATCGACTTACAATAGGTTGAATGACACGTCTGCCATAGCCTGACGGGGTCTGTATCGCTTTTACTGGCACTACGGAACTTCAGTAAAAGCGATACCTGATATTTTGTTCGTCACCTTTGTTACCTGTAGTGGAAGAGCCTCTCCTCAATATTATTAACTCGTCTTTATCTTTAGGTCATGTTCCAAGAACATTTAAACTGGCAGTTATAAAACCTCTCATTAAGAAACCACAATTAGATCATAATAACCTAGCAAATTATAGACCCATTTCAAATCTTCCATTTATGTCTAAAATATTAGAGAAAGTGGTGTCCGCTCAACTGGGCTCTTTCTTGCAAGAAAATGACATCTATGAAAAGTTTCAGTCTGGATTCAGACCGCATCATAGCACTGAAACTGCGCTCGTTAAAATCACAAATGATTTACTTTTAGCTTCTGACCAAGGCTGTATCTCAATATTAGTTTTACTTGATCTTAGTGCTGCGTTCGATACTATAGATCACACAATACTCTTAGATCGACTACAAAATTATACTGGTGTTCAAGGACAAGCATTAAGCTGGTTTAGATCATACTTATCTGACCGCTACCATTTTGTCTATTTAAATGGAGAAAAATCGATCATAACTCCAGTAAACTATGGAGTGCCGCAGGGATCTGTGTTGGGCCCTCTATTATTCTCAATATATATGATGCCACTTGGAAATATTATAAGGAAACATGGAATTAGTTTCCATTGTTATGCTGATGACACTCAAATATATATTTCATCACGGCCGGATTAAAACGCTAAATTATCCAAATTGACAGAGTGCGTTAAAGATATAAAAGATTGGATGATGCGTAATTTTCTTTTATTAAATCCAGACAAGACAGAGGTACTACTTATTGGTTCAAAAAACCGCCCGCAAAACCTCTCACAATACAACTTTAACATAGTAGGATGTCCTGTTACTTTATCCTCTACAGTAAAAGACCTGTGTGTTATACTCGATTGCAACCTGTCTTTTGAAAATCATATTTCATATGTTACAAAAACAGCCTTTTTCCACCTTAGAAACATTGCTAAGCTACGTAATATGCTATCAGTTTCCTATAAAGTTCCGTATTAATTACAAGGTATTGCTACTGACTTATAAAGCCCTAAACGGCCTAGCTCCAGTCTATTTAACGGATCTTCTATCGCCCTATAATCCATCGCGCTCTTTAAGATCATTAAATTCAAGGCTTTTGGTCATACCTAGGATATCCAGATCCACCAAAGGAGGGTGAGCATTTTCACATTTAGCTCCAAAACTCTGGAATAGCCTTCCTGATAGTGTTCGTTGCTCAGACTCGCTCTCCCAGTTTAAAACTAGATTAAAGACGCATCTCTTCAGCCAGGCATTCATATAATATTTTTAATCTTACAGTTAAATCCTGTCTCTAGTTCATAAACGCCAGAGGAGAACTGGCCCCCGACTGAGCCTGGGTTCTCCCAAGGTTTTTTTTCTCCATTAGGTCACATGATGGAGTTTTTTCGGTTCCTTGCCACTGTTGCCTTTGGCTTGCTCAGTTGGGGATATTTTGGGGATATTTAATTTTATCAATCAATAAATTCCACTAGAAACAAACCTTGTTGTATTATTTTAATTTAATACTGTGAAGCTGCTTTGATATAATCTGAATTGTGAAAAGCGCTATACAAATATACTTGACTTGACTTGACTTGACTACGGAACTTCGGGGTTCGGGTAGTAACCCGAGCACAAAAAGAACTACAAAATTCGACTGCTTTACGGCATACGTCACTTCCCCCACCACCCCCACCCCCTCAAATTCGGACGTGAGAGCCCAACTAGCGTTTGTTTGCCGGCTGGTACAGCGTGTGTAAGTTGTTGTCATGGCCGAAGCAGCAACGAAACCGAAGAAGGCAAAGGTTTTGTCGGAGGAGACAAGGAAGAGAAAAAGGGAGAGTGACAAAATCAAAGGCCGAACGAGGATCAATATTGGTCCAGCGTGAGCTCGCTGGCGTGAGCTAAAGCAGGAGGAGGGGTGCCCGACCGAAGCTGACTTGGCCGTCATGCTGTTCATGGCCGTTAGTTTGGTTTGAAATGTGCGCATTCGGAAGTGGATTTTCAGAAGTGCTGGGTACAATGACACATTCATTTTTTTTCTCTTTCGCGCAGATCATATTTTGAAAGACGATGTCCTGCTTACTAATGTAAATAAATAAAAATGTATTCAAAAATGTGATGATGTCCGACTCGTTTTATGAAGAAGAAAGTCGTAAGTTTTCAAAAAGCATTAGACATATGACCCACTATTCTGCTTCATAAGTACCATGTTAACAATATGACATGACGTGGTTTAATGTACCTAAACAATGATTACCAAATTTTTCTCTCATATTGCTCCTCATAACCACTGAAAACGGTCAAAAAAATGGAACCAAAAGTCAAATTATTATGGACGTTATCTGACATTAAGCGTTTCTGCTTCATATTTTCAATAAGGCAGTGGAGCGGCTGTGGGTTGACTCCACATGGTTCTCATGGGCTTTATATATAAGTCCTAATGTGAAAAAGCTTTATGTGGTTTAATGTACCTAAACAACGATCACCAAATTTCTCTCTCATAACCACTGAAAACGGTCAAATTATTATGTACGTTATCTGACATTAAGCGTTTCTGCTTCATTGAGGCTATTGTAGGAAAAAGCTTAATGGTTTAATGTACCTAAACAACGATCAGTGATCACCAAATTTCTGACTTTTTGACAGTTTTAAGTGGTTATGATGAACAATATGACAGAAAAATTTGGTGATTCATATGACATGCTGAAATATATGCCACTGTATATATGCCAATATATGCCTGGGATGAAGACATTTCACACACAAGTTCTGCCCAAGGCGTGAGAACTCCTTCTGCAGAGTTCGGGGGTATCGGCTTGTCAACAAATGCACGTGTATCCCCTGGTGTAACCATGACAGATTTTACGACAGTAGTAGAAGACAATACTGTTTCCCAACTGTAGGGGGACCCCGAGAGCAAAAGTTACTTGGTGTTGCTTTAATCGCTCACACATGTACAATTTTAGTATATCAATTATTATTACGCACAGTTTAAAGGAATAAATGTATAAAAGGTAATATAAATACGCTTTAGAATCAATAGATAAAGCTATAAAATGACTATGTGAGTTCAATTCTCTCAATAACTTTATCAACTGTATAAACCAACTTCACAATTTTTACTTGCACTGATATAGCAAGACTTTTTCTTTTAGTTGTCCTCTTTCGCAGACAGCTATTTTCTTTTTGCCGTGTAAATTTGTTTAAATTCTTAATATTTTTCAATCTCGTAATATTCTGCAGAAGAGAGAAGTGAATCTCAGTTTCACTCTTTCTCAGTATGTGATTGGCTGTTCGCTACTGATGTCACACCTAAACTCCTAAACTCAGGATCAAAGCCTGAGTTGACAGAGAAAGTTGATGATCAGCATCATGGTACCAACAAAGCCTGGTTGGATTGGTTTGGTTTTGTCAACTCGAAACTAATCCTGTAACCCTGAGTTTGTTCAACTACCATCATGGTACAGGCCCCAGGTCTGTAAGTCTGCAAGTCTGCTAAATAAATGAACACAAGCAATAATAGTTTCTGTTGAAATTATTTTATTATTTGAAAAAAGAGAGTTCTGAGTAATACGAGAGATGCATTACACTATAACGCATCTGGAAATCAGATGCCTGACAACAGTAAAATATATACAGTAGCGTCAGTATACAAATAATATTTACAATCACCAGGGACGGATTATGACTTGTAAAGGCCCTGGGGCCAGTTATCCCCAAAGCCCTTTTTTCAGGCTATATGCAGGGGCGTTTCTAGGTTTTAAAAACGTCAGGGGCTGGGGTTATAAGATAACATGATTAAATCAGCCCTGGCACTGTAGCCACACCAGGCCCACGAAGTTGGTTTCAGCAACTTTTTTCTTTCTTGAGTTAATCAATGTTTTTGGCACTAATCAAAGAAGAAAACCAACTTTTTCTAACTTCTAACTTTTAAAAAGAAAAAAGTTGCTGAAACCAATCTTTAATGCTAATATATAAATTGCTCATTTGCCTCTGGACACAAAACGATTGCACTGGTGTTTGACTGAAATGTAACATCTATGCAAAATAATCCTTGAAAGATTTCTCATTTAAGGCCATTCCTGTTTGGAAGATGTGATTGTGTATTGTCAACAATAAGCAGAAACATTCTGCATTTCCATTTTGTACTGTGGATCATTCATTACAACATTTATCCTCATTCTCATGGTTACAAATCTATTATCTGCTTGACAAATAATTTATGCTACTGCCCACTGACATGCTTTTAAAGCTATTGTTATCCAAATTTTATTGGCCTTCAAACACCTTAAAATGCACATATGTAGGTCCGAGAAATCCACATTTTAGAACCCCCCCCCCAATACCTCACATTTCAATGCGTGTGTTTGTGTGGTAATGTGGGCTGGTGTGGCTACAGTGCCAGGGCTAAATTTTCAAACCAGTCTGCCCCCTGCATATAGGCCTACAATATTATTCTCTGTATCGAATCATGTTATCTTATAACCCCAGACCCCGCCGTTTCCGGCTCAGCCCCTGATGGTTTTAAAACCTAGAAACGCCCCTGCTTTTGATATGAAACATAGTCTCAGCTTTCAAATTATGTCAATTTTATAACAACATTCAAACAATAAAGACCGTTTTGGCGGGTCAAAGCTCTTCTTTAGTTAGTAAATAAATTCGAATGAACTATGTTGGAAGATACAGTAGCCTACAACTTGCTGAAATGTATCATGTCTCATGTAATCACTCAATCAGTGCTTCAACCACGGAAATAGGTCAATAAAACAACTGGAGAACAATATGTAACGTAACATTTACCTCAGAAAAGCCATGACCACAGCATATAGCTAGAAAAATTAACTTGGCCTATAGAGAGGAGTATTTTTGCTAAATATATGCACTATATTACATATAATAATTTTACTCATATCATTAAAAATATTAAAACGTTATTATTATTATAAAAACCATGTTATATTTGAGTACATTTCAACCTTTAATAATAATATCAACTCCCTGTATGTTTACAGCATTAGTGAGAGATTTTTCCTTGAGAAAAATTTACATGTAGCTATATATGGTACCTGATATTTATCCAAATTAATTAATGTTACATTGTTACATGTTGTTACTAAACTTAATGAAATTCTGTTTGGTCAGCAAATGGTTTGAGAATAACAATACACTTGTGATGCAAGTTTGATTTATATTCATAGGCTGCCTGCTGAACATGGGTTTGAGCTCTTATAGCCCATACACAAAAGAATTGTATTTGAAATATATTTTCTGGATATGTTTTGGAATATATGCAAATATTTGAAATTGGCCCAATAAATATATTTCATACTTATATTTCATATATTTTTGTTATATTTCAGAATATATTTCAATGTATTTGGAATATATGCCACATATATTTTTGACACTTTTGGGGACCCGTACAGAAAAAAATACATTGAAATATATTCTGAAATATAACAAAAATATATGAAATATAAGTATGAAATATATTTATTGGGCCAATTTCAATTATGTGCATATATTCCAAAACATATCCAGAAAATATATTTCTTTTGTGTATGGGAGTTCTGAACTCTCAAAGTTCAGATTAATGTATTAAAATGTAGAAAATATCGTGCCCCCAAATCTAGAAGAACTGAGGTCCACCCTTCATAAGGCGCGTTTCCATTAAAGATTCGCGCAAAACTTTTGCGATTTTTTCTAAATATCGGTAAAAAAACAATTGCGAAATGACGGCGTTTCCATTAACCGATGTTATGCGACTAAAACGTCATTTTTTCCTCTCGCGATAAAGTCATTCCAAAAATCATGGCAACGGACATTGGTAGGTTTATATAGGCTATATCACACCCACGTACCGCACTAGACATTATTATTATTAATGGAAGGAAACGTAGGCGTGTTATCCAAGCATTAATGGCAAGTAAAGACCTTTACACTGTGTCTGTGAGCGGCACATATGAGGTGTTTCTGGGTTTTTCTCACTCATTTCCGAGGTCTTGATTGTGGCATTTCTTTGAGGTTTAGAATCCAGTATTTCTGTCATTCTTTTGTCTTTTATGAATTCAATGAAGAACTACGTCTCGTATTCTGTCCAAACACACCGCCTCATCTACGTCAGGTGACCTGTAAATGCGCAAAAACTGTTTCCATCGCAGTTTTGCGAAATATTTCTTTTTCGAATTGCCTGAAAAACCACCTCATGCGAGCGTAAAAACTTTTTTTGCGATAAATGGGAGCGTATTTTCAATTCGCAATTTCAATTTGCGCAATTTGAAGGGTAATGGAAACGCGGCTAGTCTCATAAAATCCTGTGGATTGTTTTGACGTCACTAGTCTAGTTGTGATAGGTATTACAATCTGATTGGACCAGTCGTTTCGAGTGCTGTGGCTACTAAAATTTGGTTTGACCTGTAAAAGAAGCTGTAATTTCCAATATAGGCCTACACTCTGCTTTATTGCCTATTTTATTTGAAGGTGCATCTTTTACAGTCGTTCAAACAACTGTAGAGTGAAGGGTGTACGCTTTTACTTTTTACAGTTAAATAATAGCTATGCTAAAACATACTCTATTGCTCTCTCTAGGCCCATTTTGTTGGATCATTTATAATTAGGCAACAAACTAAAATATGCAAATGAGGCAAATAAAAAATTAGGCAATGTTTAAAAATTTAGTCTCACTTCAACTTAGGGAAAATGGGCAGTTATGCTGTAATAATAAATAGTTATTTTTTCCAATACCTTTCACACACAAAAATAAGCTCAAAGAGTGGTTCTAATAAATGTAATTTTAAACAGGATGGGACAATAGTTCTGTAAGATGTTTTGGGGCTGTAGGAAACTCAGAAGCGAAGACCAGGAGACTTGGTTGTATCTTCAGTAGGACTCTTCATTGAGAACACGAGCTGTCGGTAGCTGCAGTAGGCGGCGAGCTACATAGGCCTACCGTGCACCCCCCCCACCTCCCAACAAAACCATACTTTTTTGAAAGGTCTGGATGTGTAGAATATGAATCTGAATGTTAACATTGAAAATTTTGGGTTGCACTACCTGTTTTAGCCCTGTGAAAAGGGAAACCCTAAAAAACGATTTTAAGCGATTTTAACACATCGAGATTGTCCTAGTCAATCAGAACAGCTTTTAGGTGACCCAATACACACTCAAACTTAACATATGATGACTTAGGTCAAATACCTACCATGCTGCTTATTGGTAGGTGTCTAAAATTAACATAGGTAAGGCTTTATGTTGATATAATGAGCCCATTTCATGTATAGGCCACGACCTAGATTCGCCTATCATGCACCCCAACCCACTCCCCTGAAAAAAATCATGCTTTTCTGAAAGGTCTGGATGTGTAGAATATGAATCTGAATGTTAACATTATTGGGATACACTACCTGTTTTAGCCCTGTGAATAGGGAAACCCTAAAAAACGATTTTAAGAGATTTTAACACATTGAGATTGGCCTAGTCAATCAGAGCAGCTTTTAGGTGACCCAATACTCTTACTACACTAAATTGATAATTACTTTAAATAGTTGTTTTTAATTATTTTTTATTTAATATAGTTAAGGCCTTTTATGGATATAATCTATCAAGGACCATTTCCATAGCATCAGTTAATATGCTAACGTGCTAACATTCCAACATGTCAAAGCTGACTACGAAATTATTCACAGCTCCTCCTCACCCTCCCCATCTTTATTTAATATAATTGACCCCTCTTACTACATTGATAGTTACTTTAAATAGTTGTTTTTAATTATTTTTAATTTAATATAGTTAAGGCATTGTATGGATATAATATAATATCCTTTATAAAATATATTATTATGGATATAATGCAAGATTAGCCAGAATGAAAGAAATACGTGACAAGAGATTAACTGAACCACTGGAATCTGCTCACAGAATGAATGTAACCTGTGAACTTAAACCAGACACCATTACAGAAGGTGATGGATATCACAGAGAATGCTACCAAAGATTTGAAACAGAAGCTAAATACAGTGGGGCAAAAAAGAATTTAGTCAGCCACCAATTGTGCAAGTTCTCCCACTTAAAAAGATGAGAGAGGCCTGTAATTTTCATCATAGATAGACTTCAACTATGAGAGACAAAATGAGAAAAAAAAAAAAAAAAATCCAGAAAATCACATTGTAGGATTTCTAAGAATTTATTTGCAAATTATGGTGGAAAATAAGTATTTGGTCAATAACAAAAGTTCATCTCAATACTTTGTTATATACCCTTTGTTGGCAATGAGGTCAAACAAAGGGTAAGTCTTCACAAGGTTTTCACACACTGTTGCTGGTATTTTGGCCCATTTCTCCATACAGATCTCCTCTAGAGCAGTGATGTTTTGGGACTGTCTCTGGGCAACACGGATTTTCAACTCCCTCCAAAGATTTTTTTTATGGGGTTGAGATCTGGAGACTGGCTAGGCCACTCCAGGACCTTGAAATGCTTCTTACGAAACCACTCCTTCGTTGCCCGGGCGGTGTGTTTGGGATCATTGTCTTGCTGAAAGACCCAGCCACGTTTCATCTTCAATGCCCTTGCTGATGGAAGGAGGTTTTCACTCAAAATCTCACGATACATGACCCCATTCATTCTTTCCTTTACACGGATCAGTCGTCCTGGTACCTTTGCAGAAAAACAGCCCCAAAGCATGATGTTTCCACCCCCATGCTTCACAGTAGGTATGGTGTTCTTTCTCCTCCAAACATGACTTGTTGAGTTTTTACCAAAAAGTTCTATTTTGGTTTCATCTTACCATATGACATTCTCCCAATCCTCTTCTGGATCATCCAAATGCTCTCTAGCAAACTTCAGATGGGCCTGGACATACACTGGCTTAAGCAGGGGGACACGTCTGGCACTGCAGGATTTGAGTACCTGGCTGCGTAGTGTGTTACTGATGGTAGCCTTTGTTACTTTGGCCCTCTCTGCAGGTCATTCACTAGGTCCCCCTGTGTGGTTCTGGGATTTTTGCTCACCGTTCTTATGATCATTTTGACCCCACGGGGTGAGATCTTGCGTGGAGTCCTAGATCGAGGGAGATTATCAGTGGTCTTGTATGTCTTCCATTTTCTAATAATTGCTCCCACAGTTGATTTCTTCACACCAAGCTGCTTACCTATTGCAGATTCAGTCTTCCCAGCCTGGTGCAGGTCTACAATTTTGTTTCTGGTGTCCTTTGACAGCTCTTTGGTCTTGGCCATAGTGGAGTTTGGAGTGTGACTATTTGAGGTTGTGGACAGGTGTCTTTTATACTTATAACGAGTTCAAACAGGTGCCATTAATACAGGTAACGAGTGGAGGACAGAGGAGCCTCTTAAAGAAGAAGTTACAGGTCTGTGAGAACCAGAAATCTTGTTTGTGTGTAGGTGACCAAATACTTACAGTATTTTACAGAGGAATTTACCAATTAATTAATTAAAGATCCTACTATGTGATTTTCTGAATTTTTTTTCTCATTTTGTCTCTCATAGTTGAAGTGTACCTATGATGAAAATTACAGGCCTCTCTCATCTTTTTAAGTGGGAGAACTTGGACAATTGGTGGCTGACTAAATACTTTTTTGCCCCACTGTACCACAAATCCTGTACAGTCCAATATACACAAAATGTAGAAAAATTGAGAAGTGCAAGCACAGAAAACAAGGCCAAACAAATCCAAATAGTAGAAGCTCACGGTGAGACATTTGGTGCTGTATCTCGAGTAATTGACAAGGAAATCATCGGCAGCAACAAAATGATGAAATTGACTGATCTGACCAAAATCTACATAGCTAATCTAGGATGCACAAACTTGCCTCAGCACCAAATGCCTCACCGTGAGCTTCTACTAGTTGGATTTGTTTGGCCTTGTTTTCTGTGCTTGCACTTCTCCATTTTTCTAAATTTTGTGTATATTGGACTCTACAGGATTTGTGGTATTTAGCTTCTGTAGCAAATAGATCCTTTCCTCTAATTCTGCGAAGCAAATTTTCATCAAATTTTTGTTCTGCAACTTTGAGGACTGTTCTCCACCCATCACACTCAAACTCTCTTAACCCCTCATTTGTCCATATCCCTTTATTTTTGACCTTCTTCCGTGTAATTGAGTTGCAGAATATACAGTCAGGTGTGAAGAGCACCTTGTCACCAGTTGAGGCCCTCTGACTTTGCCTTGAACTTGCTCCTAATAGTTCAGGCTTCTGGTCGAGTCTTTTGAGATTCATGGTGAATCTTTGGTAGCATTCTCTGTGATATCCATTACCTTCTGTAATAGTGTCTGGTATAAGTTCACAGGTTACAGTCACTCTGTGAGCAGATTCCAGTGGTTCAGCTAATCTCTTGTCACGTATTTCTTTCATTCTGGCTAATCTTGCATCAGAATCTGCGTTTGCCCATAATTGCACGAGTGGTCCATATACAAGACCAGGGACATGCACAATGCATCTGGACTTTGGTTTTGTCCCATGACATCCCCTATGCCTTGAAGGACCTGCAGTCACTTGGCCCACTGGCTCATGTCTTGACTCAGACATAACTGAGCAGTTCAACTGTGTTGAAGAAACCAACTACATAACCGACTAGATGATCTATGTGTGTGAGATATGTGTGTGTGTGTGTGTGTGTGTGTGTGTGTATAAGCTACTGGATGTCTAAAATTTCCCTTTGGGATGAATAAAGTATATATCTATCAATCTATCAAATGTAATCTAAAATAATTAAAAACAAATATTTAAAGTAAGCATCAATGTAGTGTAGTAAGAGGGGTCAATAAAAAATATCAAACATCGAGCAATTCAGTGAAACAAATTTCTTGCTGTATAGGCAGAGGATGCAGACTTGGAGGATCTGTCTGTGTGAGTAAGAACAGTCTTTCAGGACAGTCTGCCTAACACAGAGGAAACTGTTAATGAAAATTCAAAAAATATCTTATTTTGTCATTGGATGAACAACCCAGACAGGTTTCTGATTTGTCAATGAAATTACTTCGATGGAAAGGGTAATGAGGGTTAAAATGTTAGCACGTTAGCATATTAACTGATGCTATGGAAATGGTCCTTGATCGATTATATCCATACAAGGCCTTAACTATATTAAATAAAAAATAATTAAAAACAACTATTTAAAGTAATTATCAATTTAGTGTAGTAAGAGTATTGGGTCACCTAAAAGCTGCTCTGATTGACTAGGCCAATCTCAATGTGTTAAAATCTCTTAAAATCGTTTTTTAGGGTTTCCCTATTCACAGGGCTAAAACACGTAGTGTATCCCAATAATGTTAACATTCAGATTCATATTCTACACATCCAGACCTTTCAGAAAAGCATGATTTTTTTCAGGGGAGTGGGTTGGGGTGCATGATAGGCGAATCTAGGTCGTGGCCTATACATGAAATGGGCTCATTATATCAACATAAAGCCTTACCTATGTTAATTTTAGACACCTACCAATAAGCAGCATGGTAGGTATTTGACCTAAGTCATCATATGTTAAGTTTGAGTGTGTATTGGGTCACCTAAAAGCTGTTCTGATTGACTAGGACAATCTCGATGTGTTAAAATCGCTTAAAATCGTTTTTTAGGGTTTCCCTTTTCACAGGGCTAAAACAGGTAGTGCAACCCAAAATTTTCAATGTTAACATTCAGATTCATATTCTACACATCCAGACCTTTCAAAAAAGTATGGTTTTGTTGGGAGGTGGGGGGGGGGGGTGCACGGTAGGCCTATGTAGCTCGCCGCCTACAGTCATCAAGTCTTACTAAGGCAGTGTACGTTATAGTTTATATGAGGCAGTGCTTAGAAATGGAGACAAAGCACCTGGGTGACGACCTAAACAAAGCATGCAAATGAAGTATCCATGTTTAGGAGTTTAGAGTGTTACCAATCCTAATCCAATCAGCATAACTATTCAAAGACTGGGACAGGGGCTCCAAGATCTATTAAAGACAGAGGGTGAGAGTCTCATAATCTGACTCATTTAACTTACAATAGAGAGAACAGGACTGGCAGGAATCTCTTGCTGGAAACTTTGATTAACAGCTGATATCATCATCATAACCTTAAATGCTAAATTCAATGTGCTCTACCTTAGTTTTTCATGTTATGTTATGTTATGTAAGGACATAAGATCAGCAGATCTTATACAGATTCTTAAATTTGTAACTCCACAGGGCCTTCATATTCACATAGGGCCCAACAGTAAGTTCCAGGGAGTCCTCATAGTCCAAGAGCCTTGTTTAAGAGGCCTTGTGTAGGCTATGGGACACATATATTACAGCATTAATAAACATTTGTTTTCATTGTTAATGGGTTTTCTGAACCAAACTGGACTGCGTGGCCTTAAACCCCAGGGCCCCCCGGGCTTCTGGTAGTCAAGGGCCTCTGGGCACTGGCCCCATAGGCCCGGTCAGTAATCCATCCCTGACAATCACTACAATCATAAGAAAGATCCGGGAAGCTGTGATTATTTTGATTATATATTTCCTGTCAATACAGCATTAAAGTCGTGTTACATCTCAGGATCTGAGGTGCGTTTCCGACTTGTGAAAAGCGCTCACTCTTGTAGAATTTGTAATTACTACTCAGTCCCTTCAGGATTTCACGGGCCAAAACTGCATTTCTTATGTTGTTTTCCAGTGAAAATATAACACAGACATTATTCTACTAACATTTTGATTACTTTTCTGACCTCTGTAATGAATATAAGGAGAATACTGAGAGAGAGAAAAGTGAAACTTAAGTGTTTTCCTCTTAACCCTATAAAGACTACTGTAACACATTTAATACATTTCTAAGGACTCTGGTCCAGGCCCTGGTCATTTCTAGGCTTGACTACTGCAATGCTCTTCTGGCCGGACTTCCAGCATGTGCAACCAAACCTCTACAGATGATCCAGAATGCTGCAGCTCGTCTTGTCTTCAACGAGCCCAAGAGGGCCCACGTCACTCCTCTGTTCATCTCTCTGCACGGGCTACCTCTCGCTGCTCGCATCAAGTTCAAGGCATTGACGCTTGCTTACAGATCTATCACAGGCTCAGCTCCCTCCTACTTTCACTCACTCCTACGAGCCTACATCCCTACCAGACGCCTACGATCGATCAACGAGCGACGTCTCGTGGTTCCATCACAGAAAGCCACAAAATCACTTTCCAGAACATTCTCATTCACAGTTCCATGCTGGTGGAACACTCTCCCCACCCTCATCCGGAATGCAGAATCCCTGACAACATAAAAAAAAACAGCTGAAAACCCATCTCTTCCGTGAGCACTTAACTTCATAAAAAAAAAAAGATTAAAAAAAAAAAAAAAACTTTCCCTTTAAAACCTCACTTATCGGGCTTATGCTACTCTGAATAATGCCTGAACTTTGTATTCTGAGCACTTCTTGCGTTGTTGTTGTTTTAGCCTCTTCATGATGACTCGCTTAATTTAGTCCTAATTTGTAAGTCGCTTTGGATAAAAGCGTCTGCTAAATGACTAAATGTAAATGTAAATGACTCTAGATTATCAATGTGAACACAACTTTGCTGAAAAATGTTGTTGAGCTGTTTTAACTGAAAGCAACTTGCACTGGCATATATCTCTCAATCATCATTGTGCTTTGCTATGCGGCAGAATAAACCTAATAAACTTAGTTATTAGAGGAAAGTAAAGAGGTTTAAATGTGTTTTTTGTTTTTTATTCTCTTTTTTGATTTGTGCAGATGTAATGTGTATAGAAAGTGTTGTGGGGAAAAGAAAATAATATATATATATATGTTATGTAAAGCATAAATCTCATAAAGGAGTTATATGGTTAAATACCGCCTCCTAGTGGGGAGTAGGACGTACACACAGCATTTAAAAAGACAATCGCCTTACTGCATAGTTCATTATAAATGTGCGGTTATGAATTATACAGACGGGTTTTTTTCGGGTTTAAAATGTATAACGACATAACTCTTGTCTCTTTGAATATTATCACAGACATTATTGGAAACTTTAGCCACATTAACTGTGGAAATTGCACATTTGTAAAGGCGATTTTCAATAATTTACAAAATATAAAGTGTGATACTTGCGTCTTCAGGGTGTGAAGCTGGATCACGAACAGTTGGTACGGCTCCATCCTTGAGTAACAACTTTTTAGCTAAACCTGCTTTGTATTGACCCTCGTTCACAAATCAGTCTGGTGTTGAATGATTAGCGCAGACATAAACAATTTTAGGTAACTTGAGGGGCACATTCACATCAACATAAACAAGTGACCACTAGTGATCCTCCAGCGAGAAAATGTAAAATTAATTTAAATATATTCCTATAATTCATTAACTTTATTATTAATGCATTGGATTAAAAAATAACATGCTAAAATACAAAATAAATTATTAATTAATAAAAAAAATTCGTCTGAAACCAGAAAATGCAACGTGCACAACAAAGCTCTCAGTCAGGAGTTTCGCCTCAAACATAATGGACAAATTTGAATTCCAAACAACAGACTCAAGCTCTTAACAAATTCTTCAGTCAGTGACAGTAACGGTACAGATCCACTTTTGCGTCACGACCATAGACAGTAAAAGAAATGGACACAGCGCCCCCATTGGATTCAACGGAGACAAGTGAAGTCAATAAGAAGCACTCACTTCCTGATGGCTGAGCATACTGCGCAGACTCAAACTGAGCTTGACGACGTAGATGTGACGTGAGCAACCTGTCTGACAGTTGTAAGTCTTCTAGTGGCTGTGCCAAGAGAAATCTGAATCATTCCCTTCCGAAACTTGCAGAGACGGAGAGTGTGAGTAGGAGCCGTCCATGAGCTAGGAGCAGGAGCAACTTTTGCTAAGTATTCTGATTAATAATTTTGTCATTTTGCCTCCACGTCCTCCCGATTGCCCGTGAGCTTCTCCTCCTGTCCATACGGTAATTTCTCTACTGTGCGACAGAGAGTCGCGTGATTATGATGCAGTCGTTAGCCTATTTTTACAAAAACTGCTTCTACGGGGCCATAACGTAAGATACAAGATAATGGAGCCTTTTATACATTTTCGTGTTTCTTTAGAAATGTCAAAGTGACACTAAAATGAATGGGAGTCAATGGAATGCTAACAGCAGGTGGGGGTCCGCTAATCAATGGCGGCGCCCGGGGAAGCTTCAGTTTTTTCTGAAACATTAGCCCCCTGGTCGCGACGCCTCCCCACATTTGTACGTTGATGGGCGATCCTTAGTTTACTGCTATGGGCGTGGCTTTGACGGAGCGGGAAATGTTGCGTATTTAAAACCTGCGAGAGACTTCCCCCCGTCTCCATGCTCTCCTACTTCTATTGGATAGGCGCGTCACGTTCAACGGAATTCATTTGCATAAAGATGGGCATCGGCCAGCTTTTTGACGCGCAGCATTTTTCCAAATGAAGCGCCGCCTTCCCGGAATGCTTTGCGGGCGCGTCAAAGTCGCTTGACGTCACCCATAGGAATATAGTGGAGTGCGGCGCGACAGAAGTGTCGCACGGACAAGTGGATCTGCACCGTAATAGGATGAAGCCAAAACAGTGGACTGGCAAAGTGTTGGCAATATGCAACGCTATCTCACAGCCAATTTGTACGTATTTTACGAGGTGGCTAATTCTAATTGATTTGTCTCAACCCGAGTGACGAGTACGTTTAGGGGCGGTACCTCACACAGACGTGCACTTAAAATGTCAAAAACTCTTAGCCTTTTATGTTCAAACCAGAGTCAGACAAAGATGGAGAGACTCAAGAAGAAGCGACAACATGTACTGTAGACAACATTTCTGAATGGTTAGTTGATGAATTTATGTAGCTTATGTGTAGTTATCTTCTAGTCATTGATTAGCATATTCTGTCTTGATAATCTATAAATCGTGTTCTGGGGCAGGAATGTTGTGTAGTCCCTACTAGCCGTTTGTTGTGGTCCTTAGCAATTTCTTAAAAGCAAATATCTCCCTTTGCTTTGAACTTTGAGCGTCGTAACTTTGCAGATGTTGTTCATGCTCAAACAGCAACATTACACACTAACTAAAGCTAGAAAAGTGAAATCATAATCAACCCACCCTTTAATAAAAAAGGTGGAAAAACAAACTTTTCTCATAGCAGCAGAAGGATAGTATACCAGCATTTAGGGGGGCCTTTGAGCGTTGATCTAGAGAAGGAGGGGGCCTTGGAGTAAAAAGGTTGAGAACCACTGCTTTAAGGGACTTTGGTCTCGTTTCTAAGGCTCGTTTCTCATATTTGTCAGCCACGTACATCATTGAGGCTGCCTCATTTCAGAAAAGTAACCATTACATTCCAGAGAAAGAAAGAAATTTCAATAATCTACACCACAGAAGGAATAACGGTCAATTTTATAACTGGAGACACAGGTTTCTCTTGCATCCTAAGGGGATGGAGCTAAGAAGCGAGGAAAGGAAATGAATATGCACAAATAAGAAATGAGTAGCACCCAGTATATGACTCTATAAAAGGTAAAAAAAAAGACCTACCTGAATGACTCGATAAGCACAATCAATGGAAAATGAGATACAGGGGTTCCTCATGAGTAGGCTATGATAAATGCTTAACCAGCACTACTGTGGTTATCTTGATGATTAAAAGGAAAACATTTCACTGTAAACTTAAAGTAAGTGAAACTTGCATTGGCCCACAGTTTTTTAATAGGCCGCTTCTCATTAGATATTCAGGACAAGCCCTGTGTGGGTGCTGGAAACTGTTCGACACGCAGGTTAGAGTCATACTTCTCAAGGTGTTTGCATGTTTTGCGGTTTGAAATGGTAGGTTTGGCTGTTCGCAGAAATTTCAGAGAGAAAGAAAGTCTTCTTTTTCTCCAGCTCTCGGTTTAAAACGCAGTTTATGACTCCATCAACACACCTACTCACAACTGCCAACACACACAGCCACATCTGATGTTATCTTCATGGCCATGCTTATGTGAACCTTCCGACAGAAGTAAACAAAAGCAAATGCTCTGAGGCGTTCAGGACTGCGTGTGTAAAGAGCAGTTGCATTTTTTTCTTTTGTTCTTAAATCAGGATTCAGAAATGACAGACTGTGTAAATATGTCTTTATTTTGAACTCCTTCAGCATTTTTACAAATCTTATGAGAATACTTTGTGGCTATACATTCATATGTAGTACAGAAATCATTCAAGTACAATATTTACAGTACAAACATAGTGCAATAATCAGCATGTAAAATTTACATAACAGTACACTAAATACAGTCACTTATATTTTTAACATGAATAGTGTTAGGATATACAGAAGCATTTTAGTAGCGCATAGGGAAATAACAGCAGGAGTATAACAAAACCATAACTCATTTTCACTTTTTCTGGTGAAAATGTGAGTGATGTTTGTCAATGCAAAAAGTGGCACCACACTCTCAAGTCACTATGATTTTCGAGTCTCGATATGACTATCGGGGATTTTTTGGCCAGTTTTATCAAATTAAATCTCTAATAAATGTAATAGCACATAAACCTCTCTTCATAAGCCCCACAGTTTGAGTTACCATTCCTGTGAGCAAGTACCACATACGGTGCAAGTATGAGCAATAATATGCTTGTGGTTGCAACATAGCCTCCTTGTAAAAACGTGCCTCTACCTACATTTTTGCAAAACTTTAAAACCGTACCAATACAGACAATTCACTGCAGTTTCCAGCTGAAATGAACACTAGTGGCAGTAAAACACCACAAACTCAAACAGACAACTTCTATTCCAGTTGACACAAATAATGATTATGGGGCAGATTATTGATTCATATTTTCTACTAATAATACTTTGTATGTTATGACTTCAAAACTATTTCACCATAGTGTATGAACAAATATATTTTGATGTTTGCATCACATAACCAGCTCCATATGGCTTTTCTGATGTAGCCCAGCTAACAAAGAGATGTTATTTTTGCTAATGTGCCCATTAAGTTATGAAAACATTATTTCTGAATGCCCAAAACATTTAAAAGTGTTTTAAAACCATTTTCCCTTGGTAACGCAAACTTTAAAGTGACATTTAATTTAATAATTTTGCAAACATTATGGGAACGTTAGTTTTGAATGTGAACATTCTGAGATAAACATGAACATTCTAAAACAAGTAGTAACATTTAAAAAATAAATGTTAGGCGAACATCCAACTAAAGAAAAATCAGTAAACAAACTATGTATAAATATTGTTTTTGTGCTGACGTTTGGAGAACATTATTAAAGACCAGAAAACTTTGAGCAAACGTTCTATTAAAGTTACTTATTTGGCAGAAAGGCCAGGGGAGTGAGGTTTACTAGCACAGATCTTTACTAGCACTCACCCCCTAAACCTCACTCCCATCCGGGTCACGGCACCATTGTAACCGATGGTTTACTCGCACAGCTCTTATTAGCTGGCCTCAGTTACACTCACCCAACTAAACGTCACTCCCATCCGGGTCACGGCACCAATGTAACCGCTGGTTTACTCGCACTGCTCTTATTAGCTGGCCTCAGTTACACTCACCCCCCTAAACGTCACTCCCATCCGGGTCACGGCACCAATGTAACCGCTGGTTTACTCGCACTGCTCTTATTAGCTGGCCTCAGTTACACTCACCCCCCTAAACGTCACTCCCATCCGGGTCACGGCACCAATGTAACCGCTGGTTTACTCGCACTGCTCTTATTAGCTGGCCTCAGTTACACTCACCCCCCTAAACGTCACTCCCATCCGGGTCACGGCACCAATGTAACCGCTGGTTTACTCGCACTGCTCTTATTAGCTGGCCTCAGTTACACCCACCCCCCTAAACGTCACTCCCATCCGGGTCACGGCACCAATGTAACCCCTCCGTTTCTACTCGCACAGCTTCAAGCGGGATTTGAACCGTCGTTTCTGGCATTGGAGGTGGGCGCACTAACTTTAGGACTCTAAAGACGTCAGTCTGTAACGTCAGTCGCAAGTGTGACTCTTGATGTCAGGCGAGTGAAAATGACCTGCACAGCTGTTACTAGCTGGCCTTTGTTACATTTGCTGAACACAAGCTGAAATGGCATGGTTGCTTCAGCAAATGCACTTTTTTCTCATGCCAACAGTATTGGTAAGGTCTAAGGTATAGGATTTAGTGTAGGTGGTACATTATTTTCAAACGGGATAGCACCACTCACTGGATATTTTATTTAAAAACTGCCGCGATATGTACAACAACCAGCGTAATAAACCATTGCCAGGTTCACGTTCTGTTTCAGATAAAACTGAACGGTTTCAATGACAGTTCATCTTGAAAGTGTGACAAAATGTGCAAGAAGCTACATAATATCATTTTGCAGAAATGTCACCACAGGCACGTTTTTTTCCAGTGAGCTTGTGTAGCAAAATACAAAACAAATATATTCAAGTACCTCGGGTTTCTTCATGGGGGCTTCTGTGGTTAGCACCTCACTATGACTCAGTGTTAAACTCTGTGGCACATTTACAGTATCAGTTTGAACTAGTTAACATGAGAGGATGTGGCAGTTTGTGATCACAATTATTATCAAAAATCATAACAGTCCTAAACTGTTCATGCTTTTCTCCCAAATAGTATACATTAGGTTTACATGAGCAAATGTTAAAATAGGCTAACTTTAGTGGACAATGCGTGATATGATTATGATTTTACTCTGACTATCACTCAATGGCATGTACTTGCTGTTTATTTCTCATCCGCCCACCCGGCGTATGTTTTTGCTGAGGGAAAATGATGGCAGCATATTCCACTCCGTCCTGGGCCTTTGATGTCGCCTCGGCAGGTTTTACTCTGTCATCACCAGGTCTATTTTGAAAGTCTAACTCTCCATACTCCACACAGCTGACGACCACAGCACCGGATCGCCCACACTGCCCCTGCAAACAAGCCCAAAGCCATAAAACACCAAAAGTGACGAAAACAGAGCTGAAATGGAATTAGTGTCCAAATGTTATTGAGTAGCTTAGAGAAATAAAGAGGTCATGCTCGTACCTGTTGTGTTGTTCTGTTGTTCTGAACTGCTGGGTTTTCTGCGTCTGAGAAGCCATGCATTTACAATTAGCAAACGGTTAGCACTGATATGCTAACAAGATTTCAAGAAGCAAACTACCTAACTGCATGATCTTATAATGGGCTACAAAATGGCCATTACTTAATAGCTAATGTCAATACAGAGCATTTCCTAAACATAAAAAAGCTGAATGACTTTTATGACCGTTTCTTTGTCATAGGATGAGAATGTTTTAGCATTTCCCCAGCCCAGTGTTATAAATCTCTCGCTAATATAGTAAATCTGTAAATTTACTTATTTTAATTTAATAATTTCCTTTTAATTTGTCTTATTTTTTTTCTCTATTTTAGATTTTAGTTGAAAAAATGTTTTAAAATACTTGAAGCTGTGTCCCCATTGATCTGTTACTATATTTATTTTCCCTCTTAAAGTAATGAACTATTCCATATATAAATGAAAAAGTTCCGGGATAAGTTCCGGTATATTTGACAGTTATGGATGATTGTAAAATGTCAACCCTGTTACTGTGGTTTTTAAAGCAAATAAAACATTTAAAAAGCATTTAGTTTAACGACCTTGAGCACAAGACTTGTAAATGTCGATCTGTAAAACCTCAACCCTGTTATCATCAATGCTTTTATTAGCTGAAAGCACAATTATGTCCCAACATACCATTCAAAAGTCTGGGTCCATAAGATTTTATAAAATGTTTTGCATTTATTTGATCAAAAACAGTAAAAATACAGTAAAAATAATTATTTTATTTTAAAATAACTGATTTCTATCTGAATATATTGTAAAATGTAATTTATTCCTGTGATCAAAGCTGAATCGCTCCAGCCTTCAGTATCACATGATCCTTCAGAAATCAATCTAATATGATGATTTGATGCTTAAGAAATATTTCTGATCATGTTTTCTGGATTCTTTGATAAATAGAAAGTACAAAAGAACAGCATTTATTTGAAATAGAAATCTTGTGTAACATTAAAACTATCTTTACTGTTGCTTTTGATCAATTTAATGTATCCATGTGCAATGAAATAATTAATTTCTTTCTAAAACAGACCCCAATCTTTTAAAAAGTGCACACCAGAAGTTATGAATTCAGCATGAGATGGCACAATGCATTTAAAACAATATTTGTCTGATGTTCCAACATTTAATTGTTAAAATCACCCTATCCAACTCTTAAAGCAGCTGTTTTATAGAAATCAGTTTGTATCAAATAATGATACTAGCATGCATTACCTGGTTTTCTTGGATAGGTCCTGTAGAACCAGAACAATATGCCCACAAAGAGACATATACATATTATGACTGATGTAGAGAAGAAAATTATGAATGATTTTTTTTGTTCCGATGTCTCCAGTTTAGGAGGATTCGTCTCTACGTCTTCATGCGGAGGTGTGAATATATTTTCTGAAAGAAAAAGCACATCTTTATTAACGGCTAATTATTATCAATAAAAACTTTCATTACAATTATCTAAAAATGCAGACCCAATGGCAACAGCACATCATGTTATATGAGTATTTCACTGAACAAAAACAACACACAATTGAGGTTTTAAGAGGAAACCCACCTGTTGTTTTATTCCATAATTTGACTTTAATATAGATTTTGTTGCTCTCTATAAAAGGGGTTTTACCATCAGCAAGTACCACAAGATGATACAGTCCTTGATCTTCCCGAGAGAGATTTGTGATGTGTAGTGTGACAGAACTGTTTTCCACATCACTGAGTACAAATCTTCCCGAGCAAGAAACAGAACTTTGTTTGCAACTTCCTTTCTTTACATCATTTTTGTACAGACTGGGAGAATTGTTGACAAAATAATCTTGAAAAGTGAATTTAACGGTGATGTTTTCTTCCGACGTACCGTTGACTTCATGCATTGATTCCACTGCAATAAAAAAAAAATCACACTGTCACTTTAAAAGATTTAACTGTTTAATGGCAGGTTCTCATTGGCACAACTTACCCCAATCATCTCTTTTTTTTTTTTTTTTTTTGAGCCAAAATTTAAATTTTGGTAAAACTTTATAATAAGGTTTCATTCATTACTTATCATGATCTAACAATGACAAATACTTCAAACATAGGGCTGTGCAATTAATCATAACCGATCAATTTCAATTATAGCTTCCAACGATTATGAAATTAATAAAGTTCTGCTGCCGAAAGAGACAGCAACATAGTGCCGGCCCAGATCCGGCCCACATCTGGTACTCATGGTTTCCACACGGCCCAGATGTGGGCCGGATCTGGACCGACGCTATGTTGCTGTCTGGGCCGGGTGCTCTTTCGTTCCTACCTAAAAGCCTGAACTTTTTTAAACATCCAAATCAGCCAAATAAGTGAGTGTTGTGAAATGCAGTCTACTGTTGCTAAACCTCTATATTAGACGTGTTATAAAAAGCACATTAAGCCACAAAAGAGGCATTAGTATGCGTGGCCTTCGGATACACGCCGAAGCGGTCGAACAGCATACACACAAAAAGTCAAAGTGCCGTTTTGGCAAGTATTCTCGTAAACACGGTCGGTTTTGTCTTAAGTGTCTTTTGTGTAGCAGTATATTGCATCCGTGCATTCGGTCTTAAAGTGACAGAAACCTAATAAACCTGCTGATAATCAAACAACAAAAGACAAAGGAAAATCATTCACTAATCTTGACTAAATAAATTAAGTATAGCTTTAATAAGGCTTAATCAATGTTTGAGTAAGAAAATGCAGTGCTATTTTATAGTGCATCTTCCTGAACAAAATAAAACACTTTCATGTATTTTTGTTCAGGTCAATTTATTTTGTCTGTTTCGTTTGTAATTAGTTTCTTTGTTCGTACTGTATTGCTGACTGTTGACCTGTCTTCGGTTTTGAGGACCTTTTACGCTCAGTTAGCCTGTAAAAGTACCGATAACTGAAATTTCACTGATATTTATCATTTTTCATATCGTGCACCAATAATCATGTGAAAATAATCGCGTTTTCAATATTGTATTCAAGATTATGATTTTTGCCATAATCAAGCATCCCTGGTTCAACAGCATTCATTAATCTTGATCTCAACATTTCCTAATACATTTTTAAGATCAAAAGTTGTATCAGTTAACATTAGTTAATACACTGTGTACTAACATGTGAGCTAACTTGTTAACTAACATTAACAAAGGCTGTAAAAAATATTGTTAGTTCATGTAAGTTAATGCATAAAAGGTATCACCTTAACTTTTGTGTGTATAAAGCAACCTAAACTGAAAAATATTCACTTAAATGACAAATCTGACAACTTCAGTGAACCCTACATCATAGTAAAAAACAGTCTGTGTCATGATGTTTCTTTTTCGTGATAAATAAAGCTCCTCAGAGTTATCTCATTATCAACATGACGGTGTGATAAAGGTCTGAAACTCTTCAAAAGGTTGTTTTGCAGATCTCTGGTTTCTCACATTTTCCATGAGTCAAAGGAAATGTTTCAATACTTCAGTTGGCTCTCTTGTTTTTGTACAATACTTCAAAACCTTTCAATAAAAATATATTTATGTGTAATAACAGTGGTCAAAAAAGTACATTATTTGAACTCTTAAACGGACGTATAATGTGAAATTTCAAATAAAAAAATGCACAAGCAAGCTTATATATCAAATGTACTGTTCGACTATATATATATATATATGCATTAACTGGCATGCATTTACTTAAATGACCAAACTATATTTTTTACAGCAATTAACCTGTGTTAATGTTAATGCAAATCTTCCCATTCATGTTAGTTATTCATATATATGATAATAGATATCATATAATAAATAATATATAATAGATTTACAGTGTTTTCACCAACTTGAGTGTGCAAAAATGTTCAAATTTCTTTGGTTTTATATAGTGCCTTAGTGTAAGAAACACGTTTGCAAAGCTGAAGTGGAAATGCCGTACAAGTCAGCGAACTCAACAGACAGGAAAAACAAAAGCAAAAAAAAAAAGACGATCGTGACCTCTTTTACTCACCGTTAAGAATCAAGTACAACATGAATGGTAAAAGTAAGAGTTTCTTCTCGAGGTCACACTTCATGCTGCAGATGGAAGAGAGCAAATGAACGCAGGCAGCCAGAGATGCAAACGCCTTCCCGTTTCTGCTGATTTATGCTTTGCACTAACATTCTGTTTATAAGAAAACCTCCGTCTTTCAGTGGGAGGTACAGACAGGAACTGTCATCGCATTCAGGCTTTTTTTTTTTTTCCTCTACCATTTGTTCACTTTCAATTCTCTATAAACCAATAGCATGAGGCTAGGGATTCTAAAATCTAAAGAAATAAACAGTTTTAACAGTTTAAATGCGGTCTGTTACATATATGTGGTGTGATTTTGGATACAGTTTTGTCAAATCATTTCATCTCACATGTGTTCACACATTCTCACCACAAGACCACCGAGAGACCACCCTGAGTTTCGCTATCCACAGAGGAAGTGTGTGTGTGTGTCATGCAAAAACTTTCAGAAAACTTATAGACTTAGCTTATAGACTGCATTCATTTATACATTTTAAAACTTATATTTAAACAACCCAAACCTAAAGTTGATGGAAAACTTTGACAGCAGAGTTTAATTATTTAATTATATATATATTTTTTAGGTTCATTTCCTAAAAAGTAGCATTTTTGGAGATGCAAGGTTTCCGCTCAACAGCGACAATTTGTTTTAAATAAATAAGTAATATACAACATGTGCTAAAGAAATATATACATGTGATTAAAATAAATACATAAATAAATACCATAATATAAGCTGAATATTATTTTCAAAATATTATGGCACTTTATATAGATATTTATATATATATTATATATTTTTTTCCACAGTATTATTGTCTTTATACATTAATATATATATATATATATATATATATATATATATATATATATATATACAGTGCTATGCATAAGTTTAGACACCCATGCTAAAGTTGACTAAAAAGAGGAATAAAAAATCATCTTTTGGAAATTGAACTTAATGCCTTAATTTAAAAAATTAGGAAAAATCCAACCTTTAAGGACACCAATTTTCTTTGTGAATGAATAATGTATCGTAAATAAATAAATGTTCGTCCTTAAAATACAGGGTGCATAAGTTTGGACACCTCTATGTTAAATTCCCATAGAGGCAGGCAGATTTTTATTTTTAAGTATTTTTTTTTATTTTTTGTTTAGGATACTATGCATCCTGATAAAGTTCCCTTGGCCTTTGGAATTAAAATAGCCCCGCATCATCACATAGCCTTCACCATACCTAGAGATTGGCATGGGGTACTTTCCATAAGATCATCTCTCAATGCAAATCAAACTAGCTATTAGGCTAACTGAAATAAAACCATGCCAATCTCTAGGTATGGTGAAGGCTATGTGATGATGTGGGGCTATTTTAATTCCAAAGGCCAAGGGAACTTTATCAGGATGCATAGTATCCTGGATCCATGAAGTAACTGGCCTTTAAAAATAAAAATCTGCCTGCCTCTATGGGAATTTAACATAGGGGTGTCCAAACTTATGCACCCTGTATTTTAAGGAAGAACATTTATTTATTTACAATACATTATTCATTCACAAAGAAAATTGGTGTCCTTAAAGGTTGGATTTTTCCTAATTTTTTAAATTAAGGCATTAAGTTCAGTTTCCAAAAGATGATTTTTTATTCCTCTTTTTAGTCAACTTTAGTATGGGTGTCTAAACTTATGCATAGCACTGTATATATATATATATATATATATATATATATATAGCTGCCTTGTAAATTTTAGGATGAGGGTCCATGGCATCCAAAATGTGACCCTTCCTAATTTATTGTGTTTAACTGATGTATTATGTCTTCCACACTCAATATGAATTCATTTAGGATAGATATGTTTTTCCAGAAATCATACTTAAAGGAGAAGTTCACTTTTGAAAAAACTTTTGCTGATAATTTACTCACCCCCATGTCATCCAAGATGTCCATGTATTTCTTTCTTCAGTCGAAAAGAAATTAAGGTTTTTGATGAAAACATTCCAGGATTTTTCCACATATTATGGATTCCATTGGGACCCAAACGGTTCAAGGTCCAAATGACAGTTTCATTGCCGCTTCAAAGGGCTTTAAACGATACCAGACGATGAATAAGGGTCTTATCTAGCGAAACGATCGGTCATTTCAAAAATAAATAAAAAAGTTTAAGTTTTATAAGCACAAATGTTCGCCTTGCTCTGTTCTGTGATGCGCGTTCGTGACGTCACGTAATACGCAATTACGTTGAAAAGGTCAAGTTTGATGTGTTTACAAATGTGCGGAAGGAGGACCATATAAACATTTTCAAATGTATTTGTGTCAGTTTATCGTTAGAAATGCCCATTTCGTGTGCGCATCCTGAGTGTTTTAATATTAAAAAGCCAAAAAGAACATTTTCTTCAATTTTTCAAGCGTGACCTTTTCAACGTAATTGCGTATTACTTGACGTCACGAACGCGCATCACAGAACAGAGCAAGGCGAACATTTGTGCTTATAAAATGTAAACTTTTATTTTTATTTTTGAAATGACCGATCGTTTCGCTAGATAAGACCCTTATTCATCGTCTGGTATCGTTTAAAGCCCTTTGAAGCTGCAATGAAACTGTCATTTGGACCTTGAACCGTTTGGGTCCCAATGGAATCCATAATATGTGAAAAAATCCTGGAATGTTTTCATCAAAAACCTTAATTTCTTTTCGACTGAAGAAAGAAAGACATGGACATCTTGGATGACATGGGGGTGAGTAAATAATCAGCAAAAGTTTTTTTAAAAGTGAACTTCTCCTTTAAGGCAACGCGAATGTATGCCTCTGTCGAACACGCTGAGCACGGTTTAGGTTTAGACCGAACGCACCCGTTCATGTGCGTGACGTCATGACGTCAGACCGTTCCCCGGATGACACCGAGTTGTTATGACAACGACGGTAAAGCAGTAAAGCGAAAGTACGGTTGCACACCAAGCGTATGTAACACGGTGTAGCTCGAAGTTTTTCACTCATGGATGCCGGAGCTAACACGTATCTCATTAGACCGAATTATAAAGACAAGTAAGATGAACTGCTGTTCCTTTTCAACGCTTAAAACTAAACGGTAGCCGGTTAAAATGGCAGCTAGCTAAGCTTAACATTAACTATCACAGGACACGCGCAGCTCTAAAATGCATTTATGGAGAATTAACTTGCTAAACTTGATCCAAATACCCTTTTCGTTCGTTTTTCCTGTCGTAGGTTCAAGGTAGGGGTGGCAAAAGAGTGCATCAGAGAAATCCTCAGGGAACAGCTGTATGGAGTGCAGTATAATCCAGACGAGGTTCCCACTTTATCAAAATCTTTAGCAGACTCGATTAAAAACAAGCTGAAAGGTAAGAGGCGCCGATACTGGTCGGTTTCTTGCTGACAGGGATTTTAATACTAGAGTAACTTTACTTCATTGCAGTACTTGAGTAGCCTAATTTTAATGGCTAAAATGTACATTACTCATGTACGAAATCATTTTAACAGGGGAAAATGCCGTTTATTGTGTTTAAAAACGGGTTGACGGCATATTTTTTCTTCGCGAATTAAATGAATCTGTATAAGTTAGGCCTATACCCACTTCCCAGTTAACAAAACTATGTTCAATGAACGTTTTCGCTAACGTTCAAGTAATTTAAAGTTATTTAGCTTATTTGGTTCCCCCAAACATAACCAAACGGGAACGTTCTGTGTTAACTGGGAAGTTAGATTTCTGGATACTGAACGTTCAAAACGTAACAAATAAAATTAAATAAAACGATAAATTTTATAATTTTACAAACATTTTGGGAACGTTACTTTTGAATGTTCTCTGATCATTGTTAAACAAATAGAAACATTTAAAAAAATTTAAACACATTAAACCCAGGGCCGTAGCTAGAGGATTCGGGGTCCCCTGAACAAAATGTTATTTATGTGGGCCCCCACCACCCTTCACCAATATCATAGCCTGTGCAATAGATGAGCGTGGAGGCCCACATATAACTGAAGATGGTGATGTTGTTGTAAAACCTTTATTTTAAAAGGTAAATTTATATAAAAATTACAACTAATAAAAAGAAATTGTTAAACCAATTTTTAAAAAGTAACAGCAAAATAATGTTTTTTCCCCCCATCAGTCTGTTATAATTCATAAATCAAAAAGTAAACATTTATAAATCGACAAGAATGCAGTCAAAAAAAGAAAAAAAAGAAGTCATTTAATGTCTTATTTTTTAATAAAAATAATATTATTAAATAAAGCTAAAAATGTAGTCATTCAAGTGTAGTGTGTATTCGTGTTTTATTGATGTAATAAATACATCATCAGCCGGCAGGTCAGGTGCATAATGCAATGCGTCATGACTCATGTCAACTTTTTAACTCTATTTACAATAGTGTAAAATACATGGATTGACAGAACCGGCAGGCTGTAGACGGTAGTTTTCTTATTCCCAGCGAAATAACAATACAACCTGTCTTGATCGACTGGGATACAACAACTCTCCTGGCCTCCCTCTCCTTCTGTTCATGGCGTTTCTGGTGCCCTGATTTATGTTTTCTTTTCACCGACATTTTGTCAGTCAATCTCCTGCTCTTCCACCAAGTTCGTCGTTAACTTCAGGCACTGCCGACTCAACTCTGATTGGTTCTGTTCACGAGCTGGGGTGGGACTTACAATTTGATTGGGTCCATCTGATGTTTGTCACTGACTGAATAATTAATAAATACTTTAGATCGGACTAAATCATTTATAGGGAGGTAAGAGAATATTTGAAAAAAAATATTTTACCAAATTGCATGTTTTTGTGGTTTTCATTTAAATCTCAGGCATACAACTATTATAAATATTAGAATTATTCATACAATAGGGGCCTATATAGTAAATAGTATGGATATAGCCTATATAGTATGGATTTTGTGTATATCGTGACGTCATTACTTGGCGTGGCGGCCATGTTGATGGCCTCGCGAATGTAAACATACAGCAAGTCGAACGAGGAGAAGCAGAGTTGGGAGAAAGAAAAGAAAGAAAAAAGATGTTAAAGTCCCGAAAAGGTTGTGGAATTTACCGGGATACGTTAAATAGGGAAGCCAGGGACCGGTATGTGGACAAAATCGGCAAAAAAGTGTAGTTAGTAGCTGTCAACCCTCCCGTTTTTTCCGGGTTTCTCACGTATTTGAGCTCTTTTCCCGCTGTCTTCCCGTTTTAGTATTTTCCTATAAAATATCCCGAAAATGAAAATTTCAACATTCATCTTTCTGTTGCTATCCCTCTGCTGACAGCAAAAATTCGTACTACAAAACTGCTGCATTAACTAAGCGAGTTGTGAAGCTAGGTCTAACGTGACTTATATTACTTATTTCGGGTTCCCTATTTAGGCTTCCCTATTTAACGTATCCCGGTAAATCCTTTTCAGGATTTTAACATCTTTTTTCTTTCTTTTCTTTCTCCCAACTCTGCTTCTCCTCGTTCGATTTGCTGTACGTTTACATTCGTGAGGCCATCAACATGGCCGCCACGTCCCAGAATGCAACGCGGCGTCCAAGCCCTGTCACCACCTTTCACCCCACTTGCGACGGCCCTGATTCAACCTAAACGTTTTCAATTAACAATATATAAATAATGTTTCTGTGCTAACGTCTTGTGAACATTATTAAATACCAGATCGCTCTGAACAAACATTCTACTAACGTTAATGGAATAATGTTTGTTCATAACTTTGAGAAAACTTTGCCAAAATGTTAGTCAAACTTCTTGAGACTGTTCCCTATGGAAACTTGTTTCCGGCACAGAATAAAACATTTTAAGAGATAATTGTGACTTTTTATCTCACAATTGCGAGTTTACATCTCGCAATTCTGACTTTATTTCTCAGAATTTTTAGTTATAAAGTCCGAATTGTGTGAAATAAAGTCGCAATTGCGTCTTATAAAGTCAGAATTCTGACTTTTTTTCTCACAATTGCGACTTTACATCACGCAATTCTGACTTTATAATACGCAATTGGGAGATATAAAGTCAGAATTGCATGATATAAAGTCGCAATTGCGTGTTATAAAGTCAGAATTGTGAGATAAACTATTCTGAGGTAAAAAAAAAAAAAAAATGTCCGGACTTTATATCTCACAATTGTGAGTTTATATCTAACAATTCTGAGAAAATATGTCAGAATTGCGAGATATAAACTCGCAATTGCGTGTTATAGTCAGAATTGCGTGATATAAAGTCGCAATTGCGAGAAAAAAAGTCAGAATTCTGACTTTATAACACGCAATTGCGACTTTATATCTCGCAATTCTGACTTTATAACACGCAATTCTGACTTTATTTCACGCAATACTGACTTTATATCTCGCAATTCTGACTTTATAACACGCAATTGCGACTTTATTTCACGCAATTCTGACTTTGTATCTCGCAATTCTGACTTTATAACACGCAATTGCGACTTTATTTCACGCAATTCTGACTTTATATCTCGCAATTCTGACTTTATAACACGCAATTGCGACTTTATTTCACGCAATTCTGACTTTATATCTCGCAATTCTGACTTTATAACACGCAATTGCGACTTTATTTCACGCAATTCTGACTTTGTATCTCGCAATTCTGAGAAATAAAGTCAGAATTGCGAGATGTAAACTCACAATTGTGAGATAAAAAGTCGCAATTATCACTTAATTTTTTTTATTTTGTGGCGGAAACAAGCTTCCATAGTTCCCTGTTAGCTGGGTTTTGTTTAAAAGATTAATTGAATTCATTTCAATTTTCACAATACCTGTTTTCCAGAGTTTTATTGGCACCAGTATTTGTTGTTTTTTTGTAAAAAAAAAAACAGAAAAAAAAAAAAAAACAATATTGAGTTAGCTTAGTGACAGCAACATTCAAAATATTGAGCGCAAGACCAGTGCTTCTATCCTGAAAAATAGCCTTGCTTTCATTTGTGAAAAATGAAATATGGTACTCTGATTAAAGCCGGGTTCACGCTGTACGATTTTAGCCACGATTAGCCTAAAAGATTCCTCTAATATGGTCTGATTGCTAGTTTGACATGTTCGCCGACAGCCGATTAATGGCCATTGCCATCAGGTATGAAATTCTGGCAGCTGCAGAAGATTTGTATGTTGTATTTGTATGTTACAGTATGTTTTCGACTAGAAATGTTGAATTTGTTTGATACTTTGAGTATAGAGTATATTATTAGCATAGAGTGATGATATTTGTGCTCTTTTCAGATGTGGGCTTTGACAAATACAAGCTCATCGTGCAGGTGGTTATTGGAGAGCAGCGTGGAGAGGGAGTCAAGTAAGTGTAATACTTCTTAGGAAAACGGATGAATTGTGAAAACAGGATGGTCTTTAGCAAACCCGAGCACTCGTTCTGCGTTCTTCGTACGGTATATAGACCCACTACCACACACATTATCACATGCAAGACATGTCCTCAGATGTTTAGCTGTGACCTTTGGGTTGTTTGCCGCTTAGATGAGGTTTCTACTGAGGATACTGATCTTTCTAGGACACCCACATCGAGTAAGGTATAATCTGACTCACTGTGGTCTCGTGTTATGAAACCAATATCGCAGGGCATCTGAATGTATTTGCAGGTCTAACTTGTCAAAAGGCCTTATCCCAGATGTTTTCATACTGTACTTTAAAGATCACCCATTACCATCGACGGAAAAAGTGCAGTGTTGTCAGTTACATATGCAAAAATAATAATTATTATAGTCAGATACAATTTTTGAGATACAATTCGAGTGTTTGTAGCATAAGGTCAATCTTTTTCACCAATTATGTTTTGATAGGATGGTTGCACGCTGCTTATGGGATGCGGACACTGACAGCTGTGCTCAAGATATATATATGAACGTAAGTGAGGAATTACTTTTACTGACTTTGCATTAATATGACTTTGAAATGTGACTTTGTTTATCTTTCTTTTTCTAACAGGACAGCTTGTTCTGTGTGGCCGCTGCATTTGGTGTGTATCATTACTGAAGACACAGAAGATGTGCTGAGGACCGAATATTTTGTAGAGGGATTATTTTTGTGATATTTATTTAAATCATCACATTCAGTTTTTAATATCAATCGCATTCATGTTTGTTGGTCTGAATACCTCTTTGTATTATATTACTGTGTGAATGCCGAAAATATTAAAGGGTTAGTTCACCCAAAAATGAAAATTGTGTCAGTAATTACTCACCCTAATGTTGTTCCAACCCCGTAAGACTTTCGTTCATCTTCGGAACACAAATTAAGATATTTTTGATTAAATCTGAGAGCTGGATCACTCCTCCACAGGCTTATGGACACTATAACTTGGCCCAGAAAATGTATTAAAGACATCGTTAATATAGTCCAAGTGACTCCAGTGGCTCAATCTTAAGTTTATAAAGCGACGAGAATACTTTTTGTGCGCAAAAACAAACAAAAATACCGACTTTATTCCACTTTTCATTTCCTTCTCTCTGGGCCTCGAGTCTTTTCGCGTAGTGTTTATGCGTAGCGCGTCTGTGTTGCACGTCACCACGTAGGCTCACTATTGGGCGACGCTGGTCATGTGTGTGATGCGTGGTGACGTGCAACACAGACGCGCAACGCATAAACACTACGCGAAAAGACTCGAGGCCCAGAGAGAAGGAAATGAAAAGTGGAATAAAGTCGGTATTTTTGTTTGTTTTTGCGCACAAAAAGTATTCTCGTCGCTTTATAAACTTAAGATTGAGTCACTTGGACTATATTAACGATGTCTTTAATATATTTTCTGGGCCAGCAAGTTATAGTGTCCATAAGCCTGTGGAGGAGTGAGACAACTCTCAGATTTCATCATCAAAAAATATCTTAATTTGTGTTCCGAAGATGAATGAAAGTCTTACGGGGTTGGAACAACATTAGAGTGAGTAATTACTGACAGAATTTTCATTTTTGGGTGAACTAACCCTTTAATCTTCATATTATATTATTATCATCTTACAAAATATTACAGCAATTATTAATATTAATAAACAATATTAATATTAATACAGCAATTAAAATATGTTGACATGCAATGCTGTCTGTTTCTTATGGCTCAAAGACACATAAGTCCATTCCTGAATGCCGTCTTAATGACAAATAAGAACAACCTCTCTTGGTAGCTAGAGATCGCTTTGTGGAAAGGATTCCTAAATGGCCTCTGACTTGGCTAGGATTACTGTTTTATTATGTGGTTTTGCGTGTCAAGAAAGCTACTGTACGTTTTTCAGGCAACCCATTTGGAAAATTGGAAATGCATCCTTTCCTTAGCATTCTCTAAAAATTGGGATGTCAGTTCTCTATTTCAGCCTCATGCTGATGAGATGTAAGTGTGTGATGAGAGACGGGTGTGCTTTTCCCTGCCTATTGCTCATTAGTCTTTTGTTTTGCCGCTGTGTGTGTGGTTGAAAATCAGTCAGTGTGATTGTCGGACTGACAGTGATGGACTAGCAGAGAAAGCCCACGGGTGTGAAAATAACAAACACAGATACAAACAGATCATACTACAACATAAACACACTAAAAAAGGCCAGCATTTCTGCCAGTGGATGTTTAAGGACGCCTTGTGTTTTTTTTTTAAAGATGTTTTCTCATTGAAGGATTCTTAATTCTTTTACATATTGGCAAATTTTTAATAGTTCAATTCATAGTTATTATTGACAATGAGTTACGAATATTGAAAATTGTATGTGATAACAAGTAGTTATTTATTTATTGTATACTAATATACATATTATTGACAGTAATGTTAAATATGTATAATTATTAATTATCAATTTAAAAATTGACAATACATTAATTATTAATTATGAAAGCCATGTAGTCAGTAAAAATCACTTGATGTAAAATACAAAAATGGACAAAGCAAAACATAACAAAAGAAAACAGAAAAAAACAGTATAGAACAAAACAAAGCAAAACATAACAAACGAAAATTGAAACAAAACAAAGCAAAACATAACATATCAGAAAAAACAAAACAAAGAAAAACATAAAAAGCAAAACAACAAAAGAAAACAGAAAAAACAGCAAAGCAAAACAGAGCAAACAAATACAGAACAAAACAAACCAAAACATAAAAGAACAAAACAAAACACAAAAAAACAAAACAACAGTACAATAAAAGCTAAACATAGAACAGACAAAAACTAAACAAAACAGAGCAAAACATAACATAACATAACATAAAACAAAAGAAAACAGAACAAAAAAAGAAAACAGAACAGACCGAACAAAAAACATTGTTAGCTGTTGACAAATAAAGGTAAAACCGCTGAAGACACACTGCATCTACAACCGCATACTGTAGAGGCACTACATTTGGTTTGAAACTTACTTCGCGACTGTTAGAAATGATGTATGTGATAACAAGTAGCTATTTATTTATTTATTGTATACTAATATACATATTATTGACAGTAATGTTAAGTATAATGTATAATTATTGATTATCAATTTAAAAATTGACAATACATTATAATTATTAATTATGAAAGCCATGTAGTCAGTAAAAATCACTTGATGTAAAGTACAAAAAGGGACGAAGCAAAACAACAAAAAGCAAAACAACAGAACAGAACAAAAGAAAACAGAAAAAGCAAAACAGAGCAAACAAATACAGAACAAAACAAACCAAAACAGAAAAAAGCAAAACATAGAACAGACAAAAACTAAACGAAACAGAACAAAGGAAAGCATAACATAACATAACATAACATAACATAACATAACATAACATAACATAACATAACATAACATAACAACATAACATAACATAACAAAACAAAAGAACAACAAAATGAGAAAACAGAAAAATAAAACAGAACAGAACAAAAGAAAACATAAAAAACAGTACAGAACAAAGTAAAGCAAAACATAACACATCAGAAAACAGAACAAAAGAAAAGAAAACAGAAAAAAACAAAGCAGAACAAAACAAAACATAAAAGAACAAAACAAAAGAAAACACAAAAAAAAACATAGAACAGACAAAAACTAAACGAAACAGAACAAAGCAAAGCAAACATAACATAACATAACAAAAGAAAACAGAAAAAAACTAAGAAAAGCAAACATAACATAACAAAAGAAAACAGAAAAAAATGAGAAAACAGAAAAATAAAACAGAACAGACCGAACAAAAAACATTGTTAGCTGTTGACAAATAAAGGTAAAACCGCTGAAGACACACTGCATCTACAACCGCATACTGTAGAGGCACTACATTTGGTTTGAAACTTACTTCGCGACTGTTAGAAATGATGTTGCATATA
This sequence comes from Rutilus rutilus, assembly GCF_951802725.1. NCBI lineage: Eukaryota > Metazoa > Chordata > Actinopteri > Cypriniformes > Leuciscidae > Rutilus > Rutilus rutilus. The sequence continues at coordinate 40,003,916 of NC_140222.1, forward strand.
GTATATCACTGTACAGTGTCCATCGGATGCACACTTCACAATCTTGCAGAAGTAAGTAGGTCACCCAGGAACTTTTCGCCTTCTGTTTAATGAATACTGTGAATTCAGAACATACTACATACTGTATAGTGTACTGTATACTTCGCCTATTATACAGTATAAAATTAGGCATATTCGGATGTAGTGAAGGACTCGAGTATGATACAGTTGGTAAGAGAGGAAACTGACAGACAACAAATCGCGGTTACCATAGTTACCCATTAGTGTGTGGAAAACAAAAATACCTTTCCTATAGATTTGGCTTATTTTTTTAAGAAAACATGCTGAGATGTTGTTGCGTTGTATTTGCCCCACAATAAATCATGAGTCACCGACTGCATCTATGACTGGAAACAATATACTTTTAATAATAAATTTCCTCAGAGGCTTTGATATTACTACAGATCAGACCCCATGTGCCTCATTATGATTGAGGAGACTCTGAGTTATGAATAAACCTTCTGAAGCACAGTTATTATTCAGGTGGGAGGACAGGATATTGCTTTGTGGCTTTTAGCATCTCCTCAATAAAATTCTCTGGGATGAAATGACCCATGTAATTGGCTTCACAGACTTCATTTACTTCCCCTGGAGTGACCTGTGCCATTATCCATCTCCCATTTATCCTGATTTTACCAAGGATTTTCCTATAGAAGGAAGCTGGACGCATTCATTCTACCGTGGATGTGTTTGTCTTACTGTATATCAGCAAACTGTATGAAGACATTCTGCTGTGGTTTGAAGACCAATACTTTTTATTTTCAAAGCTTGTCACAAGAAGAGATTCGCTGTATACAATTCATTTTATATTCTTTTATTTTAGAGATATCACACAACATAAAATACAAAACATTTCATCATAAAATATGTTCTAATGAACCTTCATGTGCACAATAATGTGCACTGATGAATCATCAACAATAAGACCAGGAATGTGATTTAAGAATTTAAATACGGCCACTTTTGATAGCTTAAAAAATGATGATAAAACAGTGGCAAATGCTTTAATTATCAATTGCATGACAAAAACTGAATGTTACATTTCGTCAAGGTTTTGCCTTGAATCTCTTTATTTAGTAGATGAATGTATTACATGTAAATGTATAAATGTGAATTTCACAATTAGCATACACAGTACAAATTAAATGACCTATGGTTTGAATGGGTATTTTCCATAATTGCGTGTGCATGGTTCAGGGCTGCAGAATGTGCACTTCACCTTATGAATTAGCTTTCTGTCTTATTCCTCTTACTTTAGCCTGTAAAAGAATGTTAATTGTTCTCAGTGTCTGTCAAATGTCATATTTTAGGTCATGCAACTGCACAGCGAACATGCCGAATGAATTATGTATGCGGCTTGTGCAATAAAGGCAGAAATATAAAGCTAGCCTAATATTCATCTGCGAAATCACAAACATTGCGCCACTTTAGACTTTTTCACTAACACTATCAGCAAGCTCACTGAATTTTTTTTACAATTTTTTTGGTCAGATATTTTGTATATCTGAATTTCAACAACAGCTAGTTAGTTAGTTTCTGCAGGTTACATAATACACCAGTAGGTGGCGGCAAGTGACTGTCTTTTGAGTGAGTTATTCGTTCATTCAACCAATTTGCTCAAAAACGCTGATTCGTACTGGAACAAAACAATTGACCTGTGTTGAGGGTAATGCATTACAAGTAACGTGAGTTATGTAATAAGATTACTTTTCTCAAGTAACGAGTAAAGTTACGCATTACTTTTAATTTTTTCAAATAAAGCCGGGTGCACACTGTCCGATTTTGGCCGCGATTTGGCCGTCTGAGACAAATTTTGCTAATCCTCAAAGAATCCTCTAATCATAAGCTAAAATCTGAAGTCTTTCATCGTTAGTTTGACATGTTCACCGACAGCCGATTAATGACCGTTGCAATCAAATTTGACCTTAGACGAAATTCTGGCTGTGTTAGAAGATTTGACTCTCAGTCCTGCAGTGTGACTTCTCCAACGACGACCGTCAAATTGTCTTTGTTTTTCAAGACAAGCCGTGACCTAAATTAACGTTAGAGATTTCTTTGTGGCCACCATTTCAATCCCGCGTGTGTAACGGAGGCCAGCTAGTTGCTGTGCGAGTAAACCTCACTCCTCTGATCTCAATTGGCGCTCTAGCGACAGACGCTAGAGGCTGCAGCCTTTAGCCTCCTTGCTAGAGTGCCCGACTCTCATGCCGGAGACCACTTTTGGAAACGCCACTTTTATGTTTGACCGTATTTTCGTTTTCGGTCAAATTGCCTTGTGAATGGGAGTGCTTGGGGCACGCCTATGATGGCATAAAAAATCACTATTTTTAAAACACTAAGAAGGCTCGACACAACATGAAACTGTGCTGGAAGTCTCACCAGGGGCTCTACACATGAACTCCAGCATTGAGAACATTGTTTGTGTACACAGAGTTTACTAAAGAGAAAGATTTTGAACGACTCACTGTCTCTGTGCATTTTGACAGTCAAAAATAGTCGATCTCCGAATGCGAATGAACCGACTCTGAATTTTAGTATTGCTTCTTATATGAGGATCCTTTTTCAAATACAAGGTCAATATTGATTTTCACTAATGACAAAACAACAAATTATCCGTGAATTTATATGGAACTAAGCTTTAGGAGCTTTTCCATCTTTACTCTCCTTCATGTTACGTTGCATTCGGAGATCGATTATTTTTGACTGTCAAAATGCCGGCCGACACAGCTACTGTGAGTTGTTCAAAATCTTTCTCTTTAGTAAACTCTGTGTACACAAACACTGTTCTCAATGCTGGAGTTCATGTGTAGAGCCCCTGGTGATACTTCCAGGAAAGTTTCACGTTGTGTCGAGCCTTCTTAGTGTTTTAAAAATAGCGATTTTGATGCCATTATAGTCGTGCCCCAAGCACTCCCATTCACAAGGCAATTTGACCGAAAACGAAAATACGGTCAAACTTAAAAGTGGCGTTTCCTTTCTAATTATGCTTTTAAACTAAAGTTTGCCTCGGGCAGATTCACAAAAAGACCCTAGGTTGCACTTTGGCGATAGTTATCCTTTAAGCTACGCAAGTTACTTTGTTTTCCCGTTTAATGACTGACAGCTCTCCTGTCCCCATGTTGAGAGATATTTTGTTGGGTACTGTTGTTCTAGACAGTGTAAGGATGCATTTACTCATCTCTTTTGCGCAGGTTCAGTATTCCTCAGAATGAATAAAAACACTGAAACACAACAAACCTGCAATTATTAAATATGTTAAATATGATAAACATACTTAATGCATTTAATCTCACTTTTTTAACCAATGTCTTTGCTGCTGAACTTTGATGATTCATTTCACCCATACTAATAAGAAAAAATGACTTAAGATAAACATCACATTTGTGTTTCTTTTTTTATTTACTTTTTATTACTTTCTTCTCCTGTGTCATTTCACTTTTGGTGCGAAAAGGGCTTTTACATAGAAACATAACTTTTTTTTTTTATTATTTTTCAAACAAGCAAGTCCAGCCCAGGTGAGAAAAAGTAATGCAAAAGTAACATAACCCATTACTTGCCATAAAAAGTAACTAAGTAACACAACTGGTTGCTTTTTTAGGGAGTCGTGCAAAATTGTAATGCACTACTTTTAACTTTCCCCAACTCTGCAAGTATTTATGTGTGATTCATTGAATCTTTGTTCAAAAACACGTATTCATTCTGTAACCAACACAGCGACTGTAGCCGTTTCCATCCAGCAACATGGTTTCCATCCCAAGTATTCAAGAGAACAAAATGGTCACTTCCTGGGAAATTGGTGCAAAATATCTGTAGAAAGGGAAGTTGCTGCAATCGGGGAAGCCATTGTGGCTCGTTTTTGTACATCATAAATGACTTGCACCTTTGAGTAAGCAGACGAAACTCAATATTCTGGTGTTTGGGAATGCACTCGTGTGAGACAGTTGAATTTTAGTTAGTTAGATATTGGCAGACAGTAGGCGCGTTTCCATTACACTTTTGCGATTTTTTCTAAATGTCGACAAAAAACGATTGCGAAATGACGGCGTTTCCATTAACCGATGTTATGCGACTAAAATTTTTTTTTTCCTCTCACGATAAGTCATTCCAAAAACCATGGCAACGGACATTGGTAGGTTTATGTACTATATCCCAGCCACTGCACTGGCCATTATTATTAATCAAAGGAGATGTATGTGTGTTTTCCAAGCATTAATGGTAAGAAACGACCCTTAAGGCCCTTGCACGAAATTCGCGTCGAAAATTTTCGCACATTAAAAAATAAATACGACCTCACATTATGTCAATCACACTTGCACACTGCCTCCAAAACTTTCGCCCGTCAAAAAAAAATTTGGATCGGGTTTGATTTTCTGCGTTTTTCGCATCCGTAACAAGCATTTTAATGGTGTTTTGACCATTTAGAGCCACAGAATGACGGATATGAAAAAACGCATGCGAAAATTTCGGATTCAGTGTGCAAGGACCTTTATACTTATGAGCGGCACATATGAGGAGTTTCTGGGTGTTTCTCCCTCATATCTGCTTCGAGGTCTTGATTGTGGCATTTATTTTAGGTTTAGAATCCATTATTCCTGTAATTATTTTGTCCTTTATGAATTTAATAAAGAACTCTCGTATTCTGTCCGTCATCTACGTCAGGTGACGCGTAAATGCGTAAAAACTGTTTCCATTGCAGTTTTGCGAAATATTTCTTTTTCGAATTGCCTGAAAAACCTCCTCATGCGAGCGTGTAAACTTTTTTGCGATAAATGGGAGGTTTTGCGTTTCCATTAAGCGTATTTTCAATTCGCAATTTCAATTTGCGCAATTTGAAGGGTAATGGAAACGCGGCTAGTGAAGAGACCTGAATGGCGGTATAATGCGACAATTTTCAGAGGGTAAAAACAAGCCAATCTGCATAATTTGGTATGTACTTAATGGCAAATGTGCTGGTAATCTAGTAAAGAAAAGAGTTCCAGTCTGGCTATGAATACATGGGAGGGAATCACAGAATCTTTGTTTTGTTAGAAAATCACCAAACCATGTATTTTTGCCCAGTGTTGCCTAAACATTTGTATACCTACGTATAATTTATGTTTAAATTGATGATTACTGAACTTTTTGTAAAGTTGCAGCATTCATTTCAACTTCAAGCCATATAGTACAAAATGTACAAGTTGAAGTTTGTTTCTCAGGAAAAGTTGGTCTTATTCTCCTGGCATCCATCCGTATCATAATCTTCTCCTTCAGTAGTATTGGTGCCGTTGCAGGGTGGGACATCACTCACAGTGCTGCGCACGGTAACCCTCGTCATGCTCAGAGAGTATTTCCTTGGGGCGGGATGCCATTTGTGGTGGCACATCACCTCTTTAAACATCTCCCTGAAGCGGGTGGACATAAGGTTGTAGAGAATTGGATTAATGGCTGAGCTCAGATAGAAGAAGACCCCGGAGATGACATGGACATACTCATAGACCTGGAAAATCTTCATGTGCGGGTCCATGAAACTCCACATGAGACGATCGGTGTGGAATGGAGCCCAACAGATGCCAAACATGACCACGAGTACAACTGAGGAGAAAATACTGTGTTACAGATAAAATCATTTTTTCTACATTTATTGTTATTGTAAAAACTTGACAACTGACTTTGTATGGGCTTTTTCAGAATAGCAAAAAAAAAAAAAAATCCTATAATTATGTGTATACATTAAGAGCAAAACAAGTTAAATATTATTGAGCATTTCAGCCTGTATGTTTTGACTTGTACTTATGTGTTCCTGATTACATGGATAAATAAGGGGAAAACAACTATGAATTGTCACTCACTTTGAAGAGTGATGACATCCAATTTAATGTTAATAACAGACAAAAAAAGATATGATTAAGAGTGCTTGAAGGAAGCACACACCCAAATCAAATTGTATCTCAAATGCAATGTTACTCTACTGCTTGCCTACATTTCCAGCAGTTTTAATTTTTCCTGCTTTATATGACTTAAATTTAAGTAATCTTATGGCTGCGGAAGACTTTTAATTCATTTAATATTTTAATATAGTGGACAAGATGTTCTGAACATTATGTTTATTTTCCTTTGAATTTAACACCCAGTATTATGGGATCATGTTTCTGCCACGGAATAATAAAAGTCTCACAATTCTGACCCCCCACAAATATATTTTAAAATAATTTTGCAATGAACAAATTGTGATTCCACTTGTCTGTCTGTTATGTTTTTCTTAATAACTACATATTTTTCAGAGGTAGAAGTGGGATTAGCTGCTTAAAATATCATATTAATGCTATATCGTTACTAACATTGTCATTTTCCTACACATTTCTGTCCATTAGTTCTATGTATCCTTTTTATATTCTCTATAAAATGGTTATGTTTAGGTTTGGGGTAGGGTTTAGGAATCTAAAATTCATCTATAAAAGGGCAATTATACAACATAATAATAATGTTTACGTTTAAATGTCGCCAAAACTAGGGTGACCATACGTCCTGTTTAACCAGGACATATCTGGCCAGGATTTCGAGATTGCCCAAAATGCCCGGGATTCGTCTTTTGCTTTCTACAGTCAACATTCATTATGTTTACATTATTACGTTATTTGACACTGACACGTACGTGCCAGCTTTGCAGGTCATGCATTCTGATTCACACGGATCCCGATCGAGACGAAAACACAGGAATTTTCTTAGCAATGCTTACATGCACATCAACCGATCACTTGTTTAGCGTTCATGTAAACACTACATTCAGATTAACCAATCGGAATTAATTCAGTACTACTGAATCAAAAGGTGTACATGTAAACAAAATGAATGGCGACGAGAAAGCAAAAGCCGAATCGCGGATATTTTGGGCGATCTTGAAATCCCGGCAGGACATGACCTGGAATATGGTCACCCTACCAAAACGTCCATTTTGTACATTTCAGCATCTACCCAAATGTACAAGAAGTAAATGTCATACCCTTAAATGTCATGTATTAATGCCTCTGATTAACAATGACTATTATTTAAATGGTTATATGTCAACAATGATTTGGGGGTGATTTTATGCTGCAGTCTATTCAGTGCATAAAACCCAAGATGTGTTTCAAAACGACTCAAAGTAACGGAGCACATCACATATGTTAAGAATATGTTCGAAGTGTAATATGATTCAAAACAGCCATGGCTACATCCAAAAGAATGCAATTATTGGCCGGCTGGCCTACTCACACAGCATTTTAGTGACCTGCTGGCGACGTCTTTTCTGCTGCTGACTGCGCGCATTAGAGGAGCTGTCTTGTCCCAGACTGGCTTTTGCCTCCAGGACCTGCAACATCTTCTCTCGCTTCAGCCGCATGCCGATGAGCAAATACAGCACACTGATGGTCAACATGGGCAGGAGGAAAAACAGCACAGTGGTGATTTGGATGATCAGGTTGTACATCCAGCGTGGCTTGACCAGCATGCAGGTGGCGGATGTGAGCATGGCTCCTGCCCCTTTCCCTTTGGGAAGAGGGAGGGTAAAGATGCCATGGAGGCTGGTGTTGGGAATGGCGCACAACACAGACACGCTCCACACGGTCAAGATCACGCGCTTGGAGTGAGTGCGCGTCACTACGTATTTGGCCCTGAGCGGATGGACCACGGCTATGTAGCGCTCCACGCTCAGCGCCGTCACATTGAGGATGGAGGCGAAACACACAGTCTCAAAGAGGAAGGTTTTGAAGTAGCAGCCGCCCTTGCCCAAAAGGAACGGATAGTTACTCCACATTTCATAGAGCTCCAAAGGCATTCCCAGGAGGAGCACCAGCAAGTCCGACACCGCCAGACTGAACAGGTAGAAGTTGGTGGGTGTCCTCATGACCTTGTTGCGAGCGATAACAATGCACGTGAGAATGTTTCCCACCGCTCCCACCAAGAAGATGAGCAGGTAGGTGATGCAAACCGGCAGGAACATCGGGGAACGTCTAGGTCCCAGATATTTCTCCAGATACTCGTCTTGGTTGAGGCAAAAGTCTTCCATCTCCACGTCAGTGAAGTTCAACACAACACTGGTGTTGCACAGCAGATCTTGGACGCATCTTGAAGCAGAGGAATCCGTCGAAGAACAGTTGGGTTGGGCAATCATTCTGAACCTAGTGAATGAAAGGGGTTGGAGACGTCAAATGATGAACACATTTCTTGGCAAGTGGACAGATTGAGGATATTTTGATGGGGGACAGATTGAGAGTTTTTTAGGCAGTTGAGAGTGAGGCAGAAGGAAACAGGGAAAGATAATATGGGACAGTGGGAGATTTTATATTAAAACGTACGTTTTTTTATTTTTTTATTCTAATAATGGGAAGTGGATTCATACAGTACACTAAGCACATGAGGAAAGCTGTAGGCGGTAATGGTCAATGTTATTATAGCAGAATTGACGCCCCGAGGTAAATTTGATTGTGTCTTCCAGAAGCAATGCAAAACTCATGCAAGCAGGCAAATTAGACCATTTTTTAAAGGCTGCAATTTGCCCATAATTAATTAAATTCACTTGGAAAGAAAAGAGGAGCTATATGTAACATAATATGGTATAGAATACGGTCTTGTAATGAAGTGTGGCTGTAATGAGCGCACGGCGATTAGAGAAAATAAAATAAACACTTCATTCTTTAATAATAAATCCAAAGTAACACTTAGGAGTATCTTATATAAATATATTTTATATAAAATATAAAACAACCATGTAAACTGAAACGACATGGAACAATGAACAGAGGAAACTAATTTTTAAGGACCGTTTAAACGATACCGTTTTCAACTAAAAGCGTTTTATGCATTTTGACTGTTCATTTACAAGACAACGGCTTGAAAACGTGTTTCAAAGTGCAACGTTTTTAAAATGATACCGTTATCGTCAGTGTAAACTACAAAAAAGCAAATTTGTGAAAATGGTGACCTCATGCGCATATGTACAGTATTCCATGTTCAGTTCTACTGGCCTGGCATGAATAATGCAGCGTTTTAGTCGTTTTCGTGGATCCGTGTGAACGGGGATCGTTTTGACAACATTACGCGAAAAACTGTTCTGTTTCTAGTACATCGTTGTCGTGTAAATGCGCCCTTAGGGTATGAGTACAAAAAGGTAACAAGGAGACTAATGATCAACAGGTGAACATAGTCCAATCATAAACCAACTAATTAGCAAACACAACTCAGGAAAGGCAGCGCAGGGAACAGAATAAAAACTAAACAGGACGAGACCGTTACAGGTCTAGTATGTTGTGGCATTTCAATTCAATACATTTTAATTTGCGACATTCGTCCAAATTCGTAATACACTGAAAAGTGTTTGTCAAAGCTAACGGTAGGTCTATTTCTAGTGGTTTTCAAAGATACGTCATATATAACCCATTTATAGAAACTTTGTAGCAGTGGAATTGGAAGTAATGGGGCAAAACTGAATCAAGGGGAAAAAAAAAAAGAAGGGAAAAAAGGAAGCAAAGGAAGCTATATCCCAATGTGACCTCTAATACGGCAGTAAAGCCCCCAATGGATGTAGGTGGAAGTGAATGGGAAAGAGTGAAGCGCTGCAAGTGCTCGGAAATCGCTTAAATTTGAGAAGGACTGCTGATTCCCCAGCAGGATCTGATCTCATGGTTGAGCAGCCATGCCATTAGTAGAAGAGGCAGGGATGGTCTTTGGCGAGTTGGAGGAATGAGACACCTTTTGTTTCAGCTTGCAGGATAATATTAGTATATTCCTTTCCAAGCCAATGTGATGGTTATACGAAGATGAAAGCATAATATTTCACAGAAAGTTGATGATGTAATGTTTCCACACACTTAACCATAAATGTATTATAGTTTAAACTTAGATCAAATGCAATTAGTTGAACTTAATAGTGCTTTAAGTAGGACATGAGTACATCTTTAGATGTAATTTCTATTGTCTTTGAAATATGGTTAACGTGTACTGCCAAATGTACTGGCAAACATTTATAGTAAACTAAAATATACTTTCTATTGAAACTTGTATGTCATGTATTTATATATGTAATTACACATTTATAATGATAAAGTACACTTAAAATATATATTAACCAACACTCTACAGTTAAAATTATAATCAAGTCCTTTACATGTGCTTTAGTATGTTAGTCAACATATCAAAATAAATGTACTTCCTATAAATCGTATAAAAGTTCAACATTTGAAATACGCCACAAATGCACATTCAATTTAATTATTTTGTACTACATGTATGCGTTACGCAGCAGACTCACACAATCATGAATTCAATCCTTGCAACAGGCTGACGTATATGCAAGTAAATACAATCAAATGACATTTATTAATGTTCTGTCGTTTGTTTTCCCCAATAACTGGTAACACCAAAAGCTTAATTAGCCAAGTGCTTGCATTGAATCAAAAAATACTATAAACTTTGTATTTTTCAGCATAATTATTCTGAGGCATCAACAACTGTGCCAGACATTTTAAAAGACAATATAAATAAAATAAGCTTTTTTACTTTGTGCCACTTAGATCTGATTTCATTGAGTCTGAGACCTAATTTACACATTCCCTGGAACATTCAATTAAGAGGAAACCACTCAAAGCAATTGTCATTCCATTGTGCCTCCAGTATCTGATAAGACACATATAAAGCAATAATAAATAAATAAAAAGTTGTTTTTTTTTGTATATACCAACATTAATAAAAAGCTTACCTTTTGCAATGCACAATCCAGTAAGCTATTACACCAGTTGACGGTTGAATTAAAACTGACGGTTCGGGAGGTTCTCATCAGAAGCCCATTGCTGCTAGTCAACCGCTATTCTAGTTTTAAAGATTATGGGAGTGTTTCCTTGGTTATACAGAGAAACACAGTTATGCTCTCTCTCTCTCTCTATCTCTCTCTCTCTCTGCCCCTATTCTGTGTGTCATCACAAGTCTGGCTTAACCCTATACAAGCACTGAGCATTTTTTTTTTTTTTTTTTTTTCATCTTTCAGGCTGCCCACTTCATGCTGTCCGCATACGTCCATTCATACTCAAACATAGTGATTTTGCACGAGGGACTAAGAATCTTTAATTTATGCTATTGTACAATCAGCAGATCTATGTTTAGTTAAGCTGGATAACTAAACTGAATTTAGCTAGATAATTAGATTGAGGTCCCTCTTTACAATGAAGCATACTTCGGGTTTCCCTGATGATAATGGTTCTTAAAAGATAATGAGCCTGATGCCATTGTCTCCTTCATTCTTGTCTGTCTGTGATGTTATCAATTTCAATGGCATTTTGAAACTCAGAAAAAAACAAATGTGGAAATTTGATCCTTCCTAATTATTCCAATTATCTGATTCAGCCATAAAACAAAAGCTTGTACTTAAAGAGATAGTTCAACTAAAAATAGTTATTTTGTTCTGTGTGACATAAAATAAGATTTTTAGGAATGTCTCAGCTGTTTTTGCCCATATTATGCGGTCAGTGAGGTCCCTTCCTGGCTCATGTTCTAGGCCTGTTCACACCGGGACGAATTTCGCGCGCGATATTCGCCGACGTTTAACGCCTCGTGACTAAACAAAGTGACTAAACTCACGCCAATGTGAGTGTGCACACCGACGCGAAAAACGCCACGCGTAAAAGCGTCATTTTTAAAAAAACGCCTCGGGTTCGTTTTTTTGGTTTGACGCGCCGCGTCAAAAACTATCTGACCAATGAGATTGGCGCTTTTGCTCACGTGTCTGGAGCTTCTGAAGTTACAGTAAAACACAACTTGGGGGCGCACAAAAACACAAAACGGTCTTGCCGAGCACACATACGTAACGGCGAAGAAGATATACGCCAAGCAGCGTCTACACTGCTGAGAAGAAATAAGACGAGGAAGATGCAAGGCAAGATGAAAGTAGAGCTGCTGGTCTCGTCGGTGTCGGAACATAAAGAACTATATGACAAACGCGACAGCGGAGTATTTCTGTTTTACATTAAGCGCCATCTAATGTCAGAGAATGAATTTGCATGTTCACTCGGCTCATCCTCAGCGAAAATCGTTTGGGTGTGAACACAAAAAACGCGTTGAAAAACGCTGGCGAATAACGCGCGCCGATATTCGTCCCGGTGTGTACGGCCCTTAAGGTTGTTGTTTTTTTGTTGTTTATTTCACTGCCCTGCGTCTCATGCTTTTAAAATGCAAAAAAAACATATTATTAACCCTTAAACACATATGGACTTATAACCGTATAATAGTGTAAGTGTGTTTTTTTTCTGCGCAATAATTGAATCTCCGTTGACTCATGTCACGTTTTGGTTTTGTTTTATGTTCTTGTTTCATGTCTGTCATGTGATCCCCTGTTATAGTCATGTGTCACATAGTCCCCATGTGAATGTGTCATGTTGTCATGGGTTGATTGTCTTGATTATGTTCACAGGTGTCCCTTGTCTTGTGTATTTAAGCCCTCATGTTTGCCATGTGTCTTTGTCAAGTAAAGTTTCACGTTCACGTTTTGAGTTTGCCTTTGTTTTATGTTTGATCTTGTTTTTGGATATTAAATAAATACTGCACTTGAGTTCTTCAAACTTGCCATCAGTGGACTTACTTACAACTCATAAGTGCAATTCACCTTTATTCTTCAAGGTTGCAATGTCTTTTACACAATGATGTTGTTTCTCTCATAATCACCACAGGCAGAAAACAAAAGAATTCACACAAATAACTACAGCAAAACTTGAAATGGCTCAGTGATTTACTGCACAGGAAGTACTGAACGCAATCAAATATTAGTGTCACTGTCACTTGATGGTGAATCTGATGTGAGAATATGGTTGAGATGGCGATTATGGGGAAGATGCTGAATGTACTGGGGAAATTAGCTCTGACAAAGATTCTGCTCAAATGTAACCCTTCAAAGTTCAGACAGATGAATGGAGGAGGAGGCTCAGGTGGAGGACGAGAGTCCGGAACTGTGATCCATGGCGGCGGCGCTGGAGGGAGGAGGCATGGTGGAGGGAGTCCCGACACCACCTTGGGGATGAGCGGAGGTGATGGTGACGTTGGTGAAGGGGATGGACGCGGGGATCTGGAGGGCAGAGGTAGAGCTGGAGCGACTGAGGGCAGAGGCAAAGCCTGAGGAAGGGCGGAGCTTGACGGAGCCGTAGGGGTGGAGGGCCCGGAGAGCAGTGGATGGCCCGCAGGTCCATGGCGAAGGTGGTGCAATGTCTGACCCAGGTGGAGCCGACGATGGTCACTCCTGGAATCGAGGGAGGAAGGAGTGTAGTTGCAGGAGTCAGGGCGACGGGTCTAATTGGGACGGATCGCTCTGAGGCCGGACAGGGAGCCACGAGCTCCTCGCGCCCAGCAGTCCTGAGGTGTAGCCACACCACTAAGAGGAGGCTAAGGTGGAACTGAGGGGATGATGGGAGACAGTGATGACTGGGTTGCAGGAATAGGTGAGGACTAGAGAGGAGACTGAAGAGAAACACAGGGACTGAAAGAACATTAAATTCATTGTAACAATTCAGAGAGCAGGTGGGAGAGGGAGGCTGGGAGGGGCCAACGGGTCTGATGAAGACGATTCGGATTCAGGGGGAATCAAATGATGTAGGGAATCCTCGTCTCCAAACACAAAACAAAAGTTCATTAAGTCTAGTAGTTACTCACTCTCAGTAGCGGGAGGGTTGGGGCGCTCACTTCCACCCTCGTATTGCATGAGGACTCCCACGGTGATGGATGGTGCAGTCGGCTCGCACACCTTGTCAGACATGCACAGCTCTGGCTCCGAGGTGATGTTCAGCTCGGTCACTCCAGTTGGCACTGGCTCACACACCGTGGTGAAGGTGGACGCGTTGTCTGCGGTGGGCTCGTACTGCAGCTCCTCACGGTGGGATAGTATCTGGCTGAGCACTGGATTGGAAGTTCATCCATTCATCGTCAGCTGGTCTGATGATCAGCGATGAACCACAGAAGCATCCACTCCACATAGTCGATGAAGCTCCTTTGAGGACCCTCAAATATATAATATTATACACAACTGAAAACAATGATGATTAAACACACACACCAGAACTGAGTGATGAAATTAAATCTGTAACCATGAAAACAAACAAGGCAGGGAGAAATGGTGCAAACGAAAAAAGTCCAAACTGAGGTGTCTTGTAACAGCTTTATAGGTACAGAGTTTTTTTTTTTTTAAAGGGGTGGGTGATTATGATGTCACTTTTCTAACTTTAGTTAGTGTGTAATGTTGCTGTTTGAGCATAAACAACATCTGCAAAGTTACAACGCTCAAAGTTCAAAGCAAAGGGAGATATTTTATTTTAAAGAATTCACTTTTTAAGGACTACGACAAACTAGAGACTACACGACATTCCTCCCGGTTAGTGACATCATTTTAGTGACATCATCACCCTAGAATTTACATAAACCCCACCCCCTGAACAAGATTTATATATTATCAAGACAGAATATGCTAATCAATGACTAGAAGATAACTACACATAAGCTACATGAATTCATCAACTAACCATTCAGAAACGTCCTGTTGCTTCTACATGTTGTCACTTCTTCTTGAGTCTCTCCATCATTGACTCCGTTGACATCATCTGACTCCGGTTTGAACATAAAAGGCTAAATGTTTTTGAAATCCCCTGTGCCGGGAGCAGCAGCTCATTTGCATTTAAAGGAACAGACACAAAACAGTGCGTTTTTGCTCACCCTCAAAAAGTGACAATTTTAACTTGCTATATAAAAATATCTGTGGGGTATTTTGAGCCAAAACTTCACATACACACTCTGGGGACATCAAAGACATATTTTACATCTTGTGAAAAGGGCATTATACCACCCCTTTAAATGTTGAAATAGGTTTTACTTATGTTTTTAACGTGAGATTCTCCAAAAGATTCGAGACCCGAGCACAACGGTCAAACACTGTCTCGTCTAGCACATAAAAAAAGCAACACAGTGTAATACAAAAATGTTCTGTGTGAACAGTCCCTTACTGACACAATTACAGTGTTCTCTGCCCTCTCACTTGGAGATAATGCAAAGGAGTGAGAATCTAAAAGTGCCCCTAATAGCCCCTGTTAATCTTTTAGAGTAGTCAAGCATTTGCAATAATTAAAGGATATTGAAATCTCCTGAACTATAATTGTTTCATGATCAGCACTGCACATTCATCAAATAGTTCACTGCTTTGCCTTGGTGGTTTCAACAAGATTTGAGGCAGAGTTGACCTTGCCCTCCGCCCATGTCTCTGAATCATGTCCATTGAAATGACAGGATGTTGAGGGCTGCCATCCTCCTCTTGTGCCAAAGACATGAAATTCATAGATTATGACAGAAGAAAATACATGGTTTTTACTCAAAAATCTAACTGCAATAGCTGTGAAGGACAACTGTGTAAAAATTTGAACTGCCAGAAACCATTTAATATTTTACAAAGCATCAAGGATTGAGGAATTAATAGTAATAATAGATATTTGTTAGAGAATCCAAAAAAAAAAAAACACGAGAAGTCCACCTAGATTAGCAGAAGTTTAATTCATTGACTTGCATTGTATTCCATTCATTTGCATATGATTGCGGGACAGCTGGAAACACCAAATTTAGGTGTGCTAATATTTCTTTTAAGCAGTATACATTTTATTAGTTCATACATTCCCTGGGAATAAAACCCAAATAGACCCTTAAAAGTGTGACATTTATTTATTTGTTGTGATTGTTCTACTTGGCAGAAGACCTGAAAGCCCATGATTCATCGTGAGCAAAGATTGCAGATTTTCAAGAACTTTCATGTCATGTTGCCTATAATTGTTGTGGTCTTTGAGGTAATTTCTCATGCTCAAAACCTTGTGTGATCAAACCCAAAGTGTTGAAAAGTATTTGTTATCCAAGTATTTAGATAATTAGAAACAGATATGCACGTTGTTATGGAAACCAATGACTTAGGAGGTGCACGTGAAAAATGCAGGGTGTGAAATGACACCTTCATATGCATGAATGACGTTCAAAGCAGCTTCCCTATTGATCCGCAAATTGCATGTCTAATTGACTGTGACCCGTGTTAATTATTATCCCTGGAATTTTTGTTCTTTCTGATCAGAGCGAGCGGAAACGCCTCATGTACTGACCCGAATGTTCACTGTACATAGAAATTCTTTAAAGGTTTAAATTGAATAGACCACTTTTATTATTGTTTTGGGGTTGATAAAACAGCTACATTTGCAGACATGCATATATATTCCTGCGAACACATGGTTATGTAAAAACTGATTAGATCCAGGAGAAATTATCACCTGTCGGTCTCCATCTTGCAGCAAAATAATTTGTTAGATTGTTTTTTTTTTGTAATATTAGCAATGAATTGTAGATTTATTTTTTTATTTTATTTTTTATTTGTACCAACACTGACTTATCTCATTCATTGTCATTTAAGTTGAACTTTGATTTCTAAAGGCATTCACTAAGAAGATTTTTTTTTACCATTGTAATTACTCAATTAAAAAGACGAGTAACCGCAAAATACCGGAAATCCACGGACGAGAATCCATGAGCCGCATTATTAAACCATTTTCTAAGGCTACACAATATATTTTAAACCACTTAAAATCATAATATAGCATAGTGCTATTGTGAAATCACAAAGGCTGTGATTCAGTTAAATAAATATATGCACTGTTTTTTGCCCACAGAGAAGCAGGACAACGCTTTAATTAGGCTATTTACATGCATGCATGTTATATGTTAAAAGTACCTCAGCTCCGTTCACAGTAAACGGTGCTCCACACAAACTCAGTCTCTGATGTTTGTTTAGGTTTTCAATAACATGCATTAGGGAATGCAAAAAGTCGGACGTGGTTTGTGTTTCATAGTTGCACTTATCATTTATATATACGTGGAGTGCGTCTCCGGTTTCTCAAACTGCATCTCTGCATGCTTTGAGTTTGGATTGCTTATAACGTTCATCTGGGAACGCAGCTGTGCGCCATTTCACAAGATTTGTAACGTAACTCATTTGAAAACCAAGCCAATACAGGAGAATACATAAATATGTTTCTAAATATGCAAAATGTTGTTCATCGGGATTTCAAAATAAAAGTTTAAACCCTCGCACTGAGTTTGCATGTTTTGATGTGCACATGTTCTTGTTCAAGTAATTACAGCGGCTGTTGCATTTCAATCGTACAGAAGTGACCAAATATTAAAGATTAAGTGGACATTTGAATTAAATGTTGTTTGGCCAATATTAAACAAGGATTTGATCATGCCGTTGTGTAACAACAACTATCACCTCTGCAGGCATTTGTTATAATACGTATATAAATATAATATTTTATTCTCTGAAAAGGTCAGTGAGTTAAAAAAAAAAAAAAAAACTTAAAAAGTGACAGCAAGAAGTAGAACTTTGAGCTGTCAGTATAGTAGTGGTATGAAAATCCATTTCCCTGAATGAGATGTGTAAATGAAGAAGACAAGGGGACCAAATATCGAACCTTGAGGCACACAATTGGTTGGTTCATGTGACAGAAGGGTCTTCACCAAGATGTTGTGTATATGAAGAAGATGAGGGGGCCAAATACCGATCCTTGAGGTGCATCATTGAGAGAAGGGTCTTTTCCAAGATGTTGTGTACTGTATATTAAGAAGATGATGGGGGCAAATACCGATCCTTGACATAGATCATTGGCTGGTTCATATGAACAAGATACCCTGAAGGATCTACCTGTAAGTACTCAAGCCTGTAAAGAAGTAGTTCCTATGATTCAAGAAGTGTGTCCTGTGATGGGACAAAATAAATAAATAGATATAAATTAAACAAATATTTAAATACAAAACCATATTTTTTAAGGATTTAGAGTTATTTTCATGTAAATATGCGTGTCATGTCTAAAGACAGCAACACAAATTATATGATTCATTTTATTTATCCTCATGCATTCATTAGGTTAACGTCCATTTCTAAAATGGAATAATATCTTATTTTTTTAATTTATTTTTTAATCAGATATTGAAGTTGTTTGCTAGTGACATAAATTTTCATAGCTTTTGCTTACTTGTAGCTAACAAGCAAGTTAGGTTCTGTAGCTTAGCTATCTAACATGCAAGAGGTAAGCAAAGTTAATTAATGAATAATAAGACTATATTATACGCAGTATAGCCCTAATGAGGCATTGATGATGGGAACACCTGCTTCAACAGAAAGAAAAGTGAAATTATAGCTTCTTGTTTTTTTTTAAAGTGCATTCAATTAATAAAGTTGGACACTACATGGTGTGTGGACAACCTCTTTTAATTAACAAGTATGTAAGTAACAGGCCAATGAGTTGTGCAATGATACTGATAATGAAGCAAAGTAAAATGTCACTGATCAACAAAAGGTTGTATACTAATGGGGGTTGAGGAATTAATAAGAGCCATAAATGTTATGGAAATGTTGTTTGAAAGCTATTTGCTGTTAATTTGCATAAGTCAATATGTAAACAGCTAATTTGGTTTGATGGATTGTATAATCCTTGAAGCAAATCCTTCAAACAGCATGTGACAAAGGATTTAGAAATTCAGCATTGTTTAAGGTTACAGTTCATTTATGGGATTTACAGCAGTGAACTAAGTATACAGCTTATTTGAATTACTTTTCATACTGATCCACAATTTTGATCCCAGGTCATTTTGTTTAGCATGATATTTAATTTTCATTATCAAATATCATAAGCATTAGCAAATGATCTGTAAAGGAGCAGAACGCCCAAAAGCCTGAAACTAGAAGTCTAATCCTTTGTTGTTTCCACCCATTACATTTTTAAAATGATAGCTTTGTATATAATCATCAATCTCTGTAATCACCATTTTATCCTTAGAAATCACAAATAAAATGTCCATTTAATAGCTTAGTTGCTTTTCCCTTCTGATAGTAACAGATCTGAAGCAAATTATTGGACACATTTTTAAAAAGCACAATATTTGCGACTCAAAATAAATCAATGATAAATTAGTAATGTCTGAACTTTTAAACAATCTATCCCCAGTCATTTACAGTTGTATGTTTTATGGGCTTGGTGTCTGTAAATGTCTCTCAGACAGCAATTCTTATGTCTGATGTTTGGAAAAGGTTGGCCTCCATATGATAAGACTATAATGATTTTATTGTTCACTGACGAATCACGTAGGTCATAACAGATGGAAATGCATAATTAATAGGCATTGGCTTAATGCATAAATGAATCTGTGTCGGTTTTCGTGTCATGACACCTACAGAGACTTTCACAATCCATTGAATTATGAATAAAGAAAAAACAAAAAAAAAACATGTCAAAATGAATCCATCAACCTAAACTGCAACCAAAAGGTGAGTCAGAAGCATACATATTAATAAACATACTGTTATTGTCTATTTAGCACAGTGTTTCAGAAAAGAACTAGTAGTTCTAGCAGGGACAAAACAGTGAACGTGATTTCACCAAGTACAACATGTTCATGGATAAATATCTTTGTTGATTCTGGAACAACATTACAATCAACTAACACTGTCAAACAAGTATTCACTATTATTATTTTTTTTCTTATTAAAGGGATGGTTCGGAGTAAAATCAACCTAGGGTTCTTTGCACCATGACCTCGAGCCAAACACCCCCCCAGAAGCCTTTTTTCCCCTTGGTCGAACATTATTAAAGTTTGAGCTTATTTAGAGATATCAGCCGAATGGCTTATTGCAGGCGCTAATGGATCCAAGGCTGTATCTCGTAAATTACCCCACTAATAATGCCCAGAATGGCACCAAACTTCTACAGTAGTACAAATAGGTTCTGTACTCATAAAACGAGGCATTGGAAAGTTTGTAAGTACATCAGGAGTTTATTTAAATAACACTTGCCTGACGGCTAATGCTACCGCTAACCCGGACACCGACGTCACTTCATTGAGTTGAGAAAAGCACGTAAAAGTCCTGGCAGAAAGTGATGCATAAGGATGTAGTGTAACGACGAATTATTATTTTTTCCGAAGTGTTGACAACTTAGTGTTAACTAATATTTGTTATAATATATTGGAGCCATTAGCGCCTGCACTAAGCCATTCGGCTGATATCTCTAAATAAGCTCTAACTTTAATAATGTTCGACCAAGGGAAAAAAGGCTTCTGAGGGGGTGTTTGGCTCGATGTCATGGTGCACAGGGCCCTAGGTTGATTTTACTCCGAACCATCCCTTTAAAGGTCTCGAGGGTTGCTTTTGTGGATACAGCATAAAAATATCTAATATGCATTTTCCATTCCTTGAAGAAAGGGCATTGTGCACATACCAATTCTTTGTAACATTTACATCACTTTCAGCATGTTTAAAGCCCTCAGGCAAACTAAAAGCTTCTATTTTTAGATACTCAAGATGCTTATACTGATTCAATATGAATAGAGAGTTCTGCATAAGAATATCATGAAAATAAGGGTGAAAAAAACATATCTACTTATCTATGTGTTTTTCTGTTCTACTGATAGACCGAACTCAGTGTCCGCTAGGTAATGGAGGACATTAGGACTTCAAAGAACAGCCTCTGATTCACAAAATGTGCTGTACAACACAGAGATAAGGTGCAGTTTGCCTCGCTGTTTAGTGCTTATATGCTTTAAATTCATTTGTTTCTATTAGCTAAAAAATATGTGGAAGACTGAATCGATGCGTATGCTAGCTAATGGAGGTCTTTTGGTTTGAAGGACTTCAAAGAACAGCCTCTGATTCACAAAATGTGCTGTACAACGCCGAGATAAGGTGCAGTTTGCTTTGCTGTTTCAGTGCTAAATTCATTTGTTTCTGTTAGCTAAAAATAGGTGGAAGACTGAATCGATGCAGGACTTACAGACCTAATAGCGAATACCGTAAATGCGTTAATAATGTAGGCTATGTTCTCGCTTCGATAATTCAAAATGAAATAGGATATGATGACATTGCAGTAATTATTACAGTGAAAGCTAAAGTAAAGTTTTAATATACATAATAAAAGTTATTTTATTTGGGGGTTAGTTTTTGCCACATGAAACACAAACAGTTGTAAAGCCCGGGACACACCAAACCGACGGCAAAGAATAGCGCTGATGAAAGCCGACTGTGTTGTCGCCTCGCGTCGCCTGCGTCGGGGGAAAAAGCTGCACTTGAACCATAGACTGTAAAAAAATATGGACGACGCCCCTTCGCTCTCTTCCATTGATGAGAACTGAAGCCGCCAGAGTCCCGATATGGCGCTGACATATTGGAACTTGAGTCTGCGCAGTAGCGATCTCGGGACCAGACCTGCGCAGTCGTGAGCAGGAAGTAAAGCCAAGAAAATCAACGCTCCGCCCTCACTCTCGAAGAATGCGCTCAGGGAGAGTGGATTCTGCACACTTTTTTACAAATTGATTGCAGTTAGACAAGAGGCTTGTTAAAATATAGTAAATACAATCTCCTCAGTCCTCCGAAGATCCCGAAAAAATGTCCGTTGGTGCTTCAGTGACTACTTCGCTCAGAGGACCTGTCAATCACAGCTGTCAATCATGACGTTACACCACCGCATCACGTAACTAACTAAAAGCCAACTTATTTTTGAAACGGACACTTGAACTTACATCAGCGTGATAAAAATGACAGCAAATGAAATAAACCACCTTTGGAAAAAAGATATTTGAAGTGTAATTTAATTGTTTAGTTGGTCTCACGTCCCGTTGAATAACACGGGGAGGCGGAACTTATGACCTATACTAGGACCAGTCACCGGGGGGGCGATCGAGACGTTTTGGCTTCACTTGTGAGGGCTTGTGCGGCACGCTTGACTTGAACACACCGGGAGAACTACAGCCGACTGTCAGCTAGCATGCGCGTACGTGCCTGCGTGTAAATGAGACAACTGTCTATTTCTGAAGATATATTCTATATTCGTCATTCAAAAAGGGAAACCGACGCTGCCGGCTGCAGATACACAAGCCATAAACAAAGCAGTGTGCTTACCGTTTTGAATATCAATCCTGCTAAACACTTTCTTGTAATATTCGCCAAGGAACACTCAGGTGAGATGACTTAACATTAGAACAGCCTTCTATCTGTACCGTTTTGACTTCTTTGCTCGCTGTTTTGCTATTATTCTCGTGCACTGACTCGTTCACTAAGCTGAACAGCCAATCAGAGTTCTCTCTCTCACCGACGGCCCGGCGCCGATTCAACATGTCAAATCGGACAAAAAAAATGCAGATGAGGACCAATTTCAGTCAGTTCAATTCAATCCGACGCACAAAAACTGCCCGACTGCCGACCTGGAAGATGCAGAGCCGTCTGGACTGTGAAACTACTCCCCAAGAAAACAAAGGACATTTCAGGAAATAAAATATTTGAACTCTCTCTTGCAAAATTACCATCCCCACCCAAGACGCAATGCAATCCCCTCAGTATTGTCTTAATTTACAATTCTTTTCATTTGCCCCCTCTTCCCCCATGTCTTCTATCCACATGCTGAAATTCACCCAAAAAATCTAAATGGTTTAATGTGAACAATTATCACACAACACTATACCTGTTTGGTATCATTTGAAATGTCTCAGTGCGACTGGTACAAATGTTTCATTCCCACAGAAGTAAACCAAAAAAGGTAATAAAGGATTTAAGAGTTTAGAGATATTTTGCTTTCTGTGGAGGGTGGATCCTCTGCCAATTGGTCTTTCATGCAAATTGTCTTCTGTCCTCAGTAAGGTATAAACAACCCAGGTCTGGAGACTTGAGAAATGCAAATTCCCATTGTTAGCTCATGTTTCAGTTTGAAAGAGGTTTATGTCTTGGTCTGAGTATTTAGAGAGATGTTGCAGGAGGCTCAGCGTGATTTGTAATCAGATCAGCCCGTAATGCTGAATGTCCTCAGAAACTCAGCATTATGTATCCTTTTTTTGTCCTGCGGTCAGGTATGCATCTTTTACTCTTTACTTCAGAGCATTTAATGTTATATATTGACTATCTTTGGATTGATTATGCAATTGGCAATGATACATTTACCTGACTAATTATAAATTGTTACATTTTAATTTATTTTGACTTACTCTGAAATTATTAACTCTAGTAGATTACGTTATCCATAAGACCACAAATCTATATGCTCAGGTTAGTAACGGACTAAAACTCATCTTAGGTGGAGCATTGGGGCACGCCGACTGATGTTTTAGAGCTCAGACTAACACATTGGCATTTATCAATGTATACTTAGACTGTAGAGGCTAATCTTTTTATTTTATTTTTATGTTTAGAGCAATAGAGTGTTGTTAGACCAATCTAAATAGGATGAGCCTCAACCTCTGATTATTGCAATATTATTCTAACTAAGTGTATGTGTAAGTTGGTCAGATTGGTTCTAATGGATATGACCTTTGGTTAGATATAGTCTTACCTTAATTGTGTTCAGATCTATGGGGACTAAATAATATATTCTAGAATGAGCAAGTGGAGTACGGCCGTCTAGACTAGTCAATCGCCTCTGTCTAATGACCAAGACTGATGAGTTTGTGATTATGAGATCGTATACCCGGCCGGTGCGAGACTCAAAGTGTTATAGGAATCCGGATAAACGGGTGTAATTTCAATAAAGAGTTAAACAGAATAATCTAAACTATTATACAAATGACCAATAATCAATTGGCATTCCAACCTAAATTCGAGGTCGTGATAAAATGAAGTCAGATAACTCACAACATTCAAAACTGTTTTGTGGAGTTTATGTCTACTGAAGATTTTTTTCCGGAAAGATGTTTAGTCACTGAACAATTGGTATGTTGTTAAAGAACAGTGCAATCCACTGAATGCAGTGTACTTCTATCCCTCACAGCCTCGTTTTCCTGTCAAAAAAAATAAATATGGCGCTGCCGCTACCCTTTCTAAGATGGTCTATAGTTGCTTTCATTATGGTTATTAAAAACACACACACTTATTCACCTTTTTAGGGTTGCACCAGTCATTTGTCAAGCTCTTAAATTGGAACGTAAAGTCCTCATATTCAGTGGTTTAGTTAGTTTAACAAATATATTTCCTTTATACAGTTATTTTCATGCTTAATTATGCCTGTTAAAATGTATTGTACAAGCTTCTATTACTTTCACTGTTCATTATATTGCTCTATCATATTTTATCTTTCATATAATTGCACAGCACATATTAAGAGCTGCTTCAGCAGGGCTCAGTGCTAAGGATTTTTTTTTTTTACTGGCCTGGTTGGGTCAATGGTTCAAGTGTTTAGATACCAGTAAAATATAACAATTCTCAATTACAATTTTGATACTACAGCAAAAATGGTACAGCATTTGAATAACATAATCAAATATATTTAACTTATACAGTGAAACCTATGCTGTTATTTTACACTTGATTACGCTGAATCAATGTTGAAACGTTGATGAATCTTTATTAAAGTTGCAAAAGTTGTTTTTGTCAAGAGCAGTGAGTGATTTCTTTGTCCTTTATTGCTTGATTAACATTAAAGGGATACTCCACTTTTTTTGGAAATAGGCTCATTTTACAACTCCCCCAGAGTTAAACAGTTGAGTTTTATCGGTTTCGAATCCATTCAGCCGATCTCCGGGTCTGGCGGTACCACTTTTAGCATAGCTTAGCATAGATCATTGAATCGGACAAGACCATTAGCATCTCTCTCAAAAAAATGGAAACTTTGCTGCCGTACCATGGGTCCAGCAGGCGTAATGATATGACGCAGCGCCTGAAAATAGTCCCCAGCTCGGTATAGGATCGACTATTTTCAGGCGCTGCGTCATATCATTACGCCTGCTGGACCCATGGTACGGCAGCAAAGTTTCTTGATTATTACGCAGGAATGAGAGTATAGTTCCTAGCCATATCAGCCTAGAAAATCGCAAACTTTTCATTTTCCGTCGGTCTTAGTACACGATGTAACTACAGAAGAGTCAAGTTTTAAATAGGAAAAATATCGAAACTCTTTGGTCATTTTTTTGAGAGAGATGCTAATGGTCTTGTCCGATTCAATGATCTATGCTAAGCTATGTTAAAAGCGGTACCGCCCGGAGATCAGCTGAATGGATTCGAAAACGGTAAAACTCAACTGTTTAACTCTGGGGGAGTTGTAAAATTAGCCTATTTCCAAAAAAAAGTGGAGTATCCCTTTAAAAACACATCAGTAGGTTTATTAGACTGCTGTCACTTTAAGAGTGAATGCATGGATCCAATATACAGTTACACATGTGTTTTATTTCTCAACTAATAAAATAAAAATTTCTAGTAATGTTTCCGGAAAAGGGATGTACGCTCGACAAGCTCGCGCCGTGTGGTATCGGTTGTTGGTATCAGAGCATTTTAATGAGTACAAGTACGAGTACACGAGCGCAGATTCGGGCCAGATACAGATACTTGTATCAGTATCAGTGCATCCCCAGTAAAACATTTTCCATTAAATACTACTCAAAAATGAATATATAATGGGTATTTTTACATATAAATAAAATTTAGAAACTATGGTCCATAATGTTTGAAATGAATAAGGATCAATACATAAATAAATACTGATACAATTTTTTTTTTTGTCATGCACAACATGGAACGATGCACACAGAGGTGCGTTATTTAGGAAGGGTTTGTGTTGAAGAGCGGCTATCAAAGTAATTCATTCACATAATGTTTGCTCTCTTAAAATGTAAGCAAGTGTAAATGTCAGCATTATCATACAGTATATGTCTAAAGTATTGAATTCTGTCGGGTAAAACGTCTCGGTTATTGTTGTAACCTCTGTTCCCTGATGGAAGGAGCGAGATGTGGTGTTGATTGACTGAAAATAGGGGTCACCCTTGGGAGCCCCAAACACCTCTGAGACTTTGAGAAAAGGCCAAGGAGAATTGGAGAGTGAAATCTGCATGCCGCTCCCCCGACATACGGGTATAAGAGGGAGCCGGCGTGCATCACTCATTCAGATTCGTGCTGAGGAGCCGAGACTGTCCCGGGCATTTCAGCGGTCACTTATTGTGGCAGGGGTGACACCACGTCTTGTTCCCTCCATCAGGGAACGGATGTCACAACAGTTACCGAGACATTCTCAATCTGTCAGTCACTTTGATGTGGTGTGGATTGACTGATACTAGGGGTCTCTTACGGAACAGACATAAACGGGAGTATACTGCAAAATATAATGCGATATATTCCATATACATTTCCATTTATGGGAAACTAGTGCTTACATTTTTCAATATACTGCAATATATGCATTGGCCATGTATATGGCTATCAATACATATAAAATATTTATAAATGAAGACAAAAATAGCATTACATATTCACAAAGTTTTATCCTTTATTGTGTACATATATTGCACATACATGTTCCCATATAAATGTGAATGTACTGTATGTTCACACACATATATACACACACACACACACACACACACACACACACACACACACACACACACACACACACACACACATTCACGGAATGAGTTGCAACATATTTCTAGTTCCCAGCATGCTTTGTTTCTGACTGTTAAAGGAGAGCAAATGTTAAAATTAAGTGCTATTTAATGTTTTGCTCAATATTAATATAGGGGGAGATCTGTTAGTGTTTGATGCTCTATTATTTTGGAATTTAAAAGGTTTCCTGGTATGTGTGAATTTTTGGGGTCACCATTGTGCTTAAGAGTAGAGCCTGTTGATGATTGGCTGAATCACCATAAAACTGTAAATATTATATTTCAAAAGTAGTGACTGTGCACTCCTCAGCACAGTGATAGCCTCTTGGCTAAATACTTTATAGTACATGCAGGTGTGCTTGTGCTTTAGTCAATTAGAAACATTTAAAATGTAAATAATTCAAATATATGAGAAACATTTTACATTATATATTTCTCTATATATGTGTGTGTTTATGCTGCATGAGTAAATATATCTGCAATATATTACACATGCAGTAGGCTACCAAATCTGATCACATATATATCTAGGCCTATATATTAAGAAGTGTATTACTGAATATACAATTACATACATTATGATAAATTAGTAAATATATTGTCACATAATTTTCAATACATGAAAAGCGGCAAGTCCTTATATTGTAAAATATTAACACAATATATTATTCTGTATATTTTCAAATATACAGTTAAACCATTTAATATATTGATCATTTATATATAGGTAAATATATTTTCTTTTCATAAGGGAGTCCCCCGGGGAGAACGGCATAGCAGCTGAACCGTGTTACGAGGCAGTGCAGATGTTGGCAAGCCCTCACGTGCCAGGTAGCAATACTCGCAATATTATAACCTACCCAACGCCCCACGCAAGCAGTGTAGTCCTTCGTACCACGCGGGGACAGAGAGTACAGTACTTACACTGTTAAAAAATACCTGTACATTTTACAGTAAAATTGAATACTGGCAGCAGGGTTGCCAGCCAATTACTGTATTTTTACAGTAGCGTTTCTGTAATTTAATTTACAGAATTTTCCTGTATTTTCTGCACTGTAAAAAAATTCTAACCTCCCTAACTCAAAATTTTCTAGTGACTGATAACATCAAAATTTTTCAATTGGCCCAAGTGAAATTCTGTAAATTATAAAATAAAATTTACAGATTTTCACTTGGGCCAATTGAAATTTACAGAATTTCACTTGGCCCAATTGAAAAATTTAGATGTTATCAGTCACTAGAAAATTTTGAGTTAGGGAGGTTAGAAATTTTTTACAGTGTGATTACAGTAAATATTGTTGTATTTTTTACAGTAAACTACATGAATCTCTGTATTTGCTATATTGCTATATATATTTATATGTAAAATGCAGTATATATTTTCCTGATTTCTGAATATTAATGACTGGCAGCTGAATTTTAAATGTAAATTATTTATCAACTGCATAAGCTTTAAAAAAATACATACAGTGTTGTATAATGCACAACTAAATTCCCCTATTACTTGAAGAAACAACAACAACAAAAATATTCGACATCCTAATCCTTCAAATCTGCATGAAAAAGTCATAAAACAGGGTATTTTATATTATTTTCATTTCATTTTGATTTACAATTTTTTTTTTTTTTTTTACATGAAATTGAATATTTTAATTAAATATTTTTCAATTACTTGAAACATAAATTAGCTGTCATGGCCCTGAATTTTCAACACTTCATTACCAGACAAACATGTCCAAACAAAAAGGCCCCAAGTGAGTCCAACAAACTTCTGATCAAAAATGGAGAACAATTCAGCTCCAGATGCTGTTCCATCACAGGATGCAAAGAGTGGCTAGAGATATTGAAAAGAACAAAGAGGACAATATATTAGGTATATTACAAAACATAATGATGCAGTCAGAGACAGATAGAGGGATGACAGATACAGTTAGAGACAGATTGAGAATATTAAAAGGTTACAATTGAAGGAAGAATAGATCTTAGTGTGTGTGTGTGTGTGTGTGTGTACTTCTTACATTTCAGAAATCCCACTGATAATCCATCACTTTGCTGAGAAGAGTGGCAACATGTGGGTTCACTGCAACCTTTTTCTTCTGTATTTGCCCTGTCGTTTAAGATGGCAATTTTCCTCTCGACTTCTTTGTTCTTCTCTCCGAATTAATACATAAAAAGCACCTAAAGGGTCAGGAAACAGACAATATGTAATTAAGATTGGTTTTAGCTTTTGAGGCTTGTAATCATGTTTTTGAAATTGGATATGTTAGAGCAGTGTTTCTCAACTCCAGTCCCGAGGACCTCCCAGGAAGTTTTATATGTCCATTTATTAAAACGCCTGATTTAACTTATTAGCTTGCTAGTGTTAAAGAGGGAGACATCTAAATCATTCGCCCTAAAAATTCTATCTCTTCTCGAGTTGAGAAACATTGTGTTAAAGGCCTCAACAGATATAAACACATATCTATAAAAGGCAAGTTCTGTGAATGTGTAAAATGCAGTTACTGAGGTTGTAAAGAATTCAATCATTACCTTTGAATGAACTCCAAGGTACGCTGCCTCCTCCAGGTACTCAAGATTAATATGTAATATGCTGTGAACAGTATAGCAAGGTCAGACATGAAGCTGGGCCGAATGCCCTCCTCACACACACAACCTGGCCTTCCAGTGCCCACTTTTGTCAAAGTGTCTCGTAACAATACCACATGTGACAATAGTTATTTTTAACTATACCATTTTTTATTTTTCAGCTTTTTACATTTAAACTATATTTTAGTATGGAAGAGTGCATGAACTCTTTCTATTAAATAAAGTTAACTAAAGGCATTACTAACAAACAATCAGCAAATTACACACACAGAGTATAGCACCCATACACAAAAGAATTGTATTTGAAATATATTTTCTGGATATGTTTTGGAATATATGCAAATATTTGAAATTGGCCCAATAAATATATTTCATACTTATATTTCATATATTTTTGTTATATTTCAGAATATATTTCAATGTATTTGGAATATATGCCACATATATTTTTGACACTTTTGGGGACCCGTACAGAAAAAAATACATTGAAATATATTCTGAAATATAACAAAAATATATGAAATATAAGTATGAAATATATTTATTGGGCCAATTTCAAATATGTGCATATATTCCAAAACATATCCAGAAAATATATTTCTTTTGTGTATGGGCATATTCGTAAAATATATTCGTACTGAAATGTAAGCCAACAAGGGATTTTTAATCCGGCATATAAGCGTGCGACAAATATTAACCCTTACGAAAAAGAAGTTTATTCAAGTGTGCTATTAGTATACTTCTTTTAAACTAAAAAATAAGAAAGTATACTTTCAGTCTACTTTTTATATACTTCTCAGAAATATACTTTATGTACTTCTCAGAAATATACTTCCAATTCCACTTAAGTATACTTGACTTATACTGACAGAAAAGTCTAAGTATATTTGGCCTCTACTTGTTGATCGAGATATACTTAAAAGTATAATTAAGTATTCTAAGTATTCTTGGCTTGTACTTGTGTTTACTATTTTGATTGAGTAGCTTATTAAATACTTTTTTAAAAACATAGTATTACACACTGTCGTATAAACTAACATGTTCAGCTTTATATAGTAACAAACTTTCAGGTGGAATAGCTTATAGAGTAAATAAAATAAGCATGGAAAATAAGTTTACTCAAGTGTTCTATTAGTATACTTCTTTTCAACTAAAAAGAAGAAAGCATACTTTCAGTCTACATTTTATATACTTCTCAAAAATATACTTAATTACACTTAAGTGTACTTGACTTGACTTGACTTGTATATTTGGCCTATACTTGTACTCAATCTTTTGATCGAGATATACTCAAAAGTATACTTGGCTTGTAGTTGTGTTAACTCTTTTGATCGAGTAGCCTATTAAATATACTTTTTTTACATCCTTTTTCATATACAGTCTTATGAAACTTTGTTTGAAAATATTGATTAAAATATTGATATAAAACAGATGTTTCTAATTCTGCGTATCTGAATTTTTGTGTAGGCTAGTCCACTGGTGTACATAGGAATTTACTTTAATTCAACTTTTCCCCACCATTGACTGAATTTTCCAGCTATCCATGTTTTCTCAGTTATACGGTAGGGGGCGCTATGACACATCTTCTAGTACAGAATCTCCGGATCAAAACACAGAAGAAGAAGCTGAAACAAGTGATAGAAGATTGCTCACTCAAATGTAAAATAATGTGATCATCAAATATTAAACAGCGTGTAAATCAAAACTGCTTAATGTTTCCAAATGAAGCGTAACCCATTAAGAGAAAACGACTGAAGCTGTGGGGGTGTCGGACTCGATTTACTCCATCTGTGTTTGATCATCGTTCTGAATCTGATCAAGGCGTAGTCTTTGACAAAAATGGGATTTTGTTTAAAATGTTGCCTTTCTTTATGAAACTTACAGACATTCAAGTGTTGATAAAAAAGGATGCATGAAGCTAATAAAAGGTTTTTAAAATTAAAGTAGAGTTAAAGGTATTTTTCAAGTATAAAAAATAACATTTGAACATAGTAGTATAGGCCTACTGCAAGTGCAAAAACTTGTAGTATAAAACTACTAAACTAGTAGTTTACTGAGAGTATACTTCAAAGTTGCTACAAGTATTAAAATAGTAAACTACTAGTATACCCATAAGTTCACTTGCAGTACAAATGAGAAACATAATTATGAACTAGTTGTGCACTTAAAGTTTACTACTGTTACACTTATAGTTTACTACTGTTACACTTATAGTACACTTAAACATATACTTTTATATACTTCAAGTGGGCCAATTTAGTCCCAAGCGGTATTAAAATAGTACACTTACAAATTTACTACTAGTCCAAGTCTCCTTCACGCCCCGTGGTAGGAGGATGTGTGATCCGGGGTTACCAATATGAAGTCTACGAGTTACCAAACATGAAAAATAAGAAACTGAAATAATAAGTCACTTACCACAGAGTTGTGAAGCTTGCGCTACCCGAAAGTCAAACCGCAGCGCGATCCCAGAATGCATTGCAGTTTACAGCAAAATTGCTGTATCAGGGTTCTCAAGTTTGATCAAAAGCTTGGAGTGAGATCACATGCGGTTAGGGGAGGAGCCCTAATGGAGCCCCGCCCCCCAAAACGGAGCCCCGCCCCCGATTTTACCCATTGTTCATTATTGTTGTGAGATTGTCTTTTGTCCATGTTAAACTACCGTAGTTTGGGTATGCTAACCACTAGGGGACTCTGTATTATTATTATTATTGATGGAGTCCAATGCATGGTTTACGTTACTCCGTACTGTAGCTAAATAAACTCTCTTTATACGACTCACGACTCGTGTCTTGCCTCATATTATGACAATAATTAACCAGCACAAATTGAAATTATAACAATTGGTAGATCTGATAAATGACAGAGCAATTCATCACATCAAATATACTCTTTAATGTTATATTTCAAAATTACAAATATACAAAAATATAACAAATTGCTCCAAACAGTTTGGAAAAAAAAATCTTGGTGTCTTCTCCACCGTCTCTGCCACCACCTCTTCCACTGTCTCCTCCTCTAATCTGGCAACCTTTTTAGGGGGCTTACCCTTTGGTGCCCAGAATGATAAAATAATCTTTTTGCTTTTTCCCTGACATCTTTGAAAAATACAAATGCAATGGCAATGATTAATGTACTAGGCTATATGTTTTGATAGGATATAATATATTACCCAGAACACTCTACTTTAATACATGTAGCCTCAATGTAACGAGAAAGACAGCTATTAATACAGTATAATATATAATTTAAAATAAAATGAAGAAATACATCTTTATTCCTTCCCATACCCACTAACATTTCCCCTAGTTTCAGATAACGTAAGCTAGCCAAACTGAGCCAAAGCTTCTGGCCTGGTTGTAAAGTAGTTGTAGAGTTTTTGACTGCATCAATAATAATGTATACGATGGGTTATATATTAAATGTTCTAGCATAAAAATGTTAGACGAGCTTTCTTCCAACTTACCTTCTCCATCACGACGTGTGTTTGCGCGATGTTGTTGGTTACCTAGTAACGAATGTACGGTGGCCGAGAGTGTTCCGTCAATTTCCGTGTGTTCGCGCATCTATGTTGCCTTGTAACGAACGCAATCTGGCCGAGATAACGCGCTGGCGGCAGGAAACTTGTGCCTGCGCCTCGTTTACAATGTTATATATAAAGCTTGCAGGACAACTTGGTTGGCATTGCCTTTTCAGCGTGAGAAATGCACGGTGTGGCGTGTGAGCGTGTGAACTGGCTGAATTGCGTGTGTCTCACGGCCAATGCGTGAGACTTGAGAACCCTGGCTGTATTATTAGAAAACAGCCAGCTGCTGTAAAATAATGCTGTAATTTTTACAGCAATTCATTACAGTGTATCATGTGAATAGGTCATTTCAGCTGGGCTTTTGACCTTTTATATTTCTTATGTTTCAATAAAACTCTTAGCTGTGCAGATCAGAATTAGCACTGGGGAAACACTCTGTCTGCTAGATAGTAAAGACAACACTATGGATACCACATCCTAATTTAAGGGTAGGTTAATATGTGGAGAAAACATTACAAAGACTTCCCAGCTGGGAAGTACCACACGTGGAAAGAGGTCTCTAAGGTAGGTCCAAACTAAAGAGGAAGGGACTACTACAAAAACAGTGATTGGTGGCAGAGAAGGAGCTCTGCCTAGAGGAAGAGACAGGTTTACCTTTAGTGAAACCATATCATGGACAATACATCATATGGGATTACCATATACCTCATTGACTCTTTTAATCTTGTGCAGTCTGTGTTTGGCCCCACATGAACACGGACACACACTCAATCTTGTTTTATCCTTTGGTTTGCCTGTTCTTAATCTAGAGATCTGTGACACAGTGTTTTCTGACCATATTGATTTCCATCTGATTTCAAATACTAAGGGACTGCTGGCGTCATTATCAGAAAACTGTGAAAGATGCTAAAAGAAAACACATCTCTGAAATTATTCTGTCAAACTGTAACAAGCCTCGTGTTTTGTTTAAAACTACTGATTCAGTTCTTAATGCCTCGCAAATTATCTGTGTTGATGCCTCCCCTGCTGTCTGTGAAAACTTTCTTCACTTTTTTATTGATACGGTCACTTCCACCAGGGCTCTGATCTCACCTTCTGCTTACGACCCCTCAGTCTCTGTCCCCTGCTCTGCTGTCTTTGACCAAATGTAGCCTGTGACTTTATCTGTGTTACAGGAGGTTGTTGGGCATTTGAAGTCCTCAGGTTCACCACATTATGCTGTCCCTCCTCGGCTTTTTAAGGAGGTTTTCCCCACTGTAGGGTCATCTGTTCTTGCAGTTGTCAAAAGCAGTCTCTCCTCAGGTGTGGTCCCTGCAAATTTGAAACACGCGGTAGTGCAACCTCTGATTAAAAACCTGGTCTGGATCCTGCAGACCTCTTTAATCTTAGGCCTTTCTCCAAACTACCCTTCCTTTCAAAAATTCTTGAAAAGATAGTCTGCAGTCAATTAAGTGGCCTTTTTTAAAGACCAAAATATTCTCAAAGTTTTCAAGTCCGGTTTTAAAACTCCACACAGCACAGAATCTGCTCTTTTAAAAGTTTTTAATGATATCTTTTTAGCTACTGACTCTGTGTTATTCTTGTGCTTTTTTTATTTAACTGCTGCGTTTGACACTGTGGACCATGAAATCCTGATCACTCGTTTAGAGCGGTGGGTGGGCATAGCACTGGAATGGCTCAGGTCCTACTTGAAATGTCGGTCCTTCTGTGTCAGCTGTGGTGACTCTGAGTCCTCCTCTGCTCCTCTCTCTCTTGTGGGGTCCCTCAGGGTTCAGTTTTAGGCCCTCTTCTCTTCTCTCTTTATTTGCTCCCGCTTGGTTCAATAATGGGAAAGCATGGCATGTCATTCCACTGTTACGTGGACGATAGCCAGATTTATGTGCCTCTTAAAAAGACACTGTCCTGACACTGTTAGACCGCTACTCGAGTGTGTTGAAGATATAAAAGCCTGGGTGGCTCTTAACTTTTTAAGTTTCAATGCACAAAAGACAGAAGTGATGGTTTTTGGTGGCACTAATGGGACCCCTCCTGTTGATGTGGGTGCCTTGGCCCAGTACACCAAGCCAACCATCACTAACCTAGGGGTTAAAATTGACTCTGACCTTAAGCTCGACAGTCAGATCAGGGCAGTCGTTAAATCAAGCTTTTTTCAATTGTGGCAGCTGGCCACAATAAAGCCATATCTTCAGAGGCAACATTTTGAGACAGTAATCCACGCCTTTGTTACCACTTGGCTGGATTACTGTAATGCACTGTATGTGGGGGTTAGTGGCTCTTCTATAGCCCGTCTACAGATGGTACAAAACGCTGCGGCGTGGCTTTTAACTGGAACACGTATACACAAGCACACTTCATTCGACTGCTGCAGAACGCCTAGGGAAAATTCACGTCCAGGGTTCGCCAATCCAGGGAACTCTCTTAAACAAAAAAGCACACATTCAGGGAGGGGAAAAAGTGTTGTGTGCAAGCGGTACACCCAGCCCGTTGTCTGTAACTGTTCATACCCAATGGCACATGGGATGAAACTGGCTCACAGAGATTATAAAATCCCACAAAGGTATTGGATGTCGCCCAGCCTGCTGCTCTACAGATGTCTGTTAGAGAGGTGGCATTGGCTAGAGCCTAGGAGGATGCAACACTTCTCCTGGTGTTTGCACACACTCCTAAATGGCACGGTATGCCAAGGCGATGGCATCCACAATCCAATGAGCCATCCTGTTTGGAGACAGCCTTCCCCTTCTGCTGTCCCCCAAAACAGCCAAAGAGCTCCTCAGAGCTTCTGAAGCTCTGTGTGTGGTCCAAGTAAACATGTAGGGGGCGTACTGGACACACCAACGACGAGGCTGGGTTTGCTTCATCCCAAGGCAGTGCTTGCAAGCTCACCACTTGGTCCTTAAAAGGGATAGTGGAAACTTTCACATCTCGTGAAACACGTGAGAGTATGCCGGACCGAACTCACAGAAAATAGCTTACTCCACATTGCTACATAAGGTGAATAAATGAACTCAAATGAAAATTGTTTTAAAATTGTACAACACTCAATCAGCACCTGACACTGTGTCCTAACCAGACGCGATAAGATTCCAGCGACAAGCAGTTTATCCGTCTACAAAAAAGAGTAGGTTCAGGTATTTGTGCTTAGGCAATAAGCACTGTGATTGACATGACAATGCAGTCAGTGGTTCTCAAACTTTTTTTGATCATGCTCTAGAAAATCTAGACCCCCCCCAAACCCCACCTCACCTCTCCTCTCACTACCAAATAAATTCACTAAAAATGATAAAGACAGAAAGATTTTTTTAATTGAACACTTGCAATGAAAAACGCATCCACACCAGATAAAAAGCTAGTACAAGATGCGACAAAATCAATCAAAAATCACACCCAATCAGGAGAGGATGTGGACGGAGTCTCTCTCTGCAAAGAGATGGAAACGCCAAGATTCCATTCAAGATCATTGTCATACTTTGTATGTTGTTGTTCCAGCAGCGACAAAGCAGACATAGAGAGTTTCTAAAATTAGTCGTGTCTCGCCGTCACGGCTGGTTAAAAAATAATTTAACGCATGTCGCTTCGCGTTTGGTTAGGACACGGGCCACGGCCATTCTCACGACTAAATAAATAATTGCAGTCCTGATCTAAAGAATAGCCTGGGACACTATATCTGCCAGAAATGATTTGTTAGCATTAGCAAAGGTCCCTACAGTGTTTCTCCTATTGTGAGCTTGGAGGTTCAAGGTCAACATTTTTAGGCAAATTGTATTTTTAGGGAAGATTTCGAAGGTAAACTGAAGGTTTCGACAGTTTCGAGTGTAAACTGAAGCACTGAGCTAATCTGGTATTTAATTATGATTTAAATACCGATTTCAGTGCTATTAATTAAATGTGTTAAATTAAAACATGATTTCTCAGATGGTTGCATCATCAAATTTAAAAGTGTCCAGATGATTAAAAATCCCTAGGGATTGTGGTCCATCACTTTATTTCTTACAGTGAGCGCTACTGCAGAAGAGCATTATGGGATATATTGTCTCTGTGGAGAAATATTTAAAATGAACAAGGAAAATGAATTACAGCTTACACATTCAGGAATAAATTAAATAATTAATCTAATTAATCTTGTTGTATGATCTTAGTAATGTAAAGCTGTTGACACGTTAACACTGCATTACAGATACATTTTCCAAATTCCCAATTTCACCCATGTGTTATGTACGAATGTGCAGTTTTGTTCTGCTCCTAATTATAATTTGTGTTACACAGCACTTCTAATGATGGCGGTAAAAAGTGTTACACCCATTGATCTTTTTGTTTGAGGTTTTGCTAACAGGAAATGACATGGGCAAGGCTGAGAGATGGAAAGCCACTTTGACTCAAGTCTCCAAGGTTAGCAAAAAAAGCGTAACGCTGCAGTTTGCAAGGAAGGAGACCAGAGGCCGATCTTTTGAACAGATGTCAATGGAGGAGAGGCTTCACTACGCTGAATCAACTGCTTTTGTGGAAAAAAAAAACAAACAGCTTATCATTTATTGAATCTTCAGCATGTTTGCTCTTAAAAATTTATTTTGGATTATCTATTTTAAGAGCTTATGGTGGAATAAATGCTGATTAATAGGAAAAGCCACAATTTTGTGCTTTTTGTGACTCAGTTTACAGCACTTCTCATTCATTTCCATGGTTTTCGCAAACAGTGAACGGAACTGTGAATGAAATTCAGTGACTTCAAGGCTGTGAAGTGATTGGTTATCAAGGCACACATGACCGTAGTAGAGCCATGTAAAACTGCAACATGAATCGGTGTATTGATCAACACGACATGGCGCTAAAACTTAAAACTACTTACCTTAAGCTGCATTTGCAAAACTGTGCCATGCCAGGTTGTGACGCTTTTCCCTAACCATGACCGCGTCTCCTCTTTCGCTTCCTCCTCTTTTTTTTTCAGTGCACATTAAAAACCACAATTGCCAAAGTGCGATTCATCTTGCTCTATTTGTTCACCACTAGCACACGCTGATGAGGTTTTATTCTTCTGTTCTAACTTGCGTCGTAACCTCTGATTTGACTCGTGTCATCGTCATAGTCTACATACATGTCGTACCCAAGTTTATTAGATCCATGTCGTACCGTGTGATTTGTAGTGATCTTGCTGAAATCGCTTATAGCAGGCATTAAAGTGTAAGTTTGCCAATTTTCAACCTGCTTTGTATTGTTACAATATAGTGTATGCAAATGAACAATGTTTACTCTTTCTCTGTGCAACCTGGACTGAGAAATTCCTGTTTACTTGTCAACAAAAGTGACAGCTCTTTTCAAAGCAACAGGGCTTTTGTAAAAAACTACAGATTTTAAGTCTTTAAGACACCATGAGGAACCGTTGTCCACCATAAAGAACCTTTTGTGGAATGGAAAGGTTAAATGGACGTTAAAGTTTCTTCACAGAACCGTTGAAGCCAGAAAATAACCTCTATTTTTCAGCGTGTACAAGATAAACTGACAACAAGGCGCACGAAAAACATTCATGCAGCGTTCATTTCACCTTTGGTGAGACTTGAGCATGCGAGCCTCACAGGCTGTATCAGCGCAATCACAGGATGCTGAGCCTCACGCGCTTCTGAAGACGATAACGTTTCCCTTTGACATGTACGTAGTTGCTGTTTCGCTTCAGGCGTGCGTCTGCATGCGATTCTTCCTCTGTATATTCAGAAGTCGAGCCCGCCTGCCGCCAACTCATTTTCCTTCATGAGCCTGCGAGACCTGCTCTGACCTCCTCATCTCTGCACGCTGGAAAAAAAGAAAAAGAAAAAGAAAAATAGACAGTTTTAATAGTAATAGTAGTTAGTTAGCAGTTTAATAATAGATTTTTGTGTGTTCTTCTTTAGTGAATTTCAGTTCTTAGCCATTAGACATGTCAATAATTCATTAACTCAGTTAATTCATTACATCAGGTAGCCATCTCTGTGGTTTTCTGTTTACACTACAAACAACACCCTTATGATCAAACTGAAAAAAAAAAAAAAATCGAATTCTGGTATAAAACCATAACCTTGTAACCTCAAAAATGTGCCTCAAAACCACAATAATGCAGTCAGCAGATCTAAGAAAGCTAAAGAAAACTTACATTGTTTAATCAGCATTGCTCTGACTTTCTTTAAGATTATGTATTGTTTTTATGCACTTATTTATTTAGTTGAGGTCAAAAGAATATGACTAAAATGATCAAACATTAAGAAAATAATGCCACCACCACCACCAAATGACACTGCTGCAGCCTGGAGGAAAATACCCGCTAGCATTGTCATCAGTCATTCGGGTGGTGGAGCACCAGCTATTCTATTTCAAATCCGTTGTCTTTTGTTCATGGTTCTCAAGAGACCAAGGTTTGGCTGGTTAGCATGGTCATGTTGACCCCTGCTGGTGGGTTCTGTAACTACACCAAAATTGAGAGTTATCCAATGGATCTGTGTATTTTCTTGATAAAGATCAAGTTATAATCAAATAAAATAACAATAATAAAAAACCTGCACTAAAAAAAATAATAATAATAATAATTGTATATATGGCTTTTTTTTTTATAAATATTTTACGGCTGCAACAAACTGAACTGTTACACGTGAAATTAAATAAATAATGTGCGCCTACCTTAGAACCGCCTAAAAGAGCCAGGGTCACGACAGAAGACTCGCAGACGTAATGACGTCTCGTGACGTAATGACGTGCGGTGCCACACGTTGTTACTAGCTTCAAACCTCCACTGACCAGACCAGCAACATTCCTCAGCAGGTACTACTGTATCTTGTGCTTTCTTGTCAATCCGTTATTCGGTGTTAATACTGTTTAATATAAATCTCTTTGCATGCAATTGCCGTTCGGCTCGCGCATGTTCAATCAGAAGCGCGAGACTTTCAATGAGTGACTCAACACTGGAGTTTGATAATTTGACCATTTACGCTGCTCATATATAGACCAGACGACAGCAGGAATAGAAATGACAAAATTACGAATTACAAACTGTAAAACCCTGCGACATAATGCATGATTTAGTTGTGATAAAAAAACAAAAAAAGTTTTAGCCTAGGTGATTTATTTTAGTTCATTCTGTCCAGCAGTATTTTTTTTTTTAATTGTATACTATGTGTGCAAACAACACTTGTTAAATAAATAGTTAACCCAAAATAAAATTTCTGTCATTGTTTAATCATAGTACATGTCTTTATCTGTATGTTTTTATTGGACATTTTAGGTGAACAATTCCTTTTATCCTCTTAGTGTCATTGCTCTTGTATTGCTCTTGATTTGCCAATAACTAGGCTATTTCCCCCCCATCCTCAGCAATGTCAACAAAGGATTCAAAGCCGAATCTCAGCGATTCCCAGGTGACAGAGATTATCAAACGTCTCTATGGCTTGACCGTGTCCGTCATTCGACCGTTGCCCAGTTATGATGATCAGAACTTTTACGTGGCCCCCAGTGAGGGTGGAGAATATGTATTAAAGGTTATGAACTCTGCAGACAGTCACAACATCACTCTTGTTGAGTTACAAACACACTCTATGAACTTCTTACACCAAAGAGGCCTTCCTGCCCAGACCGCTTTTCCCACTCAGACTGGCCAACTCATGAGCTTGGAGGAGTTTGGTAAGAGTACCTGTCAGTTATTAATTTCATTAAATATTAAGTCATAAAAGACACTAAGGCCTGTTGTTAGTACCGGTAGTTTTAAATGCCTGTTAAAGGTGAGCAAACTTTTTTTCTTTTTTTTTTTTTTTCAGAAAGGTGTATGTATTTATATTGTAAATCAAATGCTAACAAATGTTTAATTTTTTTTAGTGATGCTCCGATTGATCGGCCGCCGATCATGATCGGCCGATATTGGCAAAAAATAGCTTGATCGGTAACCCCCAAAAGCGCCGATCAAAAAAGCCGATCACGTGACGTAAATAACTCGCGCAACTTTTCCGCATGCGCAGCAACACAACAGCAGAGCAGAGCTTGCTTAACAGTGGCAAAATGAGTTCTCCTATGACGGCAATTCAATGGCAATTAAAAACGAGCGCACAACTGATGCTGGCAAGCGCGGTAAATGACATTCGTGAGAGGATAACAGATGTACGCGCGAGGGTACAAGCTCATTCAAACCCTGCGCGGGCGCATGACATCTCTGCCCTCGCGCGCGCGCATGATCATTCCCCACACTCTCGCGCTTGATCTCCTCTCGCCTGCTGATTTTGCTCGCTCGAACACTTTTATATTTGGCAGTCGAGGGGCGGGACTTACTGTTTTAATAACCTCAAATGTCATTGTCATTATTTTATTTTTTGGATCTGATGTAGTTCCTCAACTACATCCATTGTAGTCTGCCTGACCCCTCTTTGTTTAGAAAAATTATACTGTGCCTTATTTGGAAAAGGTGGCCTACAGTAGCCTTATGTTATCTTGTTTTCTAACTACAATTAAATAAATATTGGTGGTTCTTCAAGATTTTCTTGACTCTAGCATATTTCCATTCTGTGATCGGCAGTGATCGGCAATCGGCAGATCATGATTTTGGTGATCGGCCCCAAAAATGCTGATCGGAGCATCACTAATTTTTTTTCTCCTATCACAGATTGTGGTTTTGGCATGCAGAAATATTTAGTGCGCTTACTTGCCTACCTGCCTGGCACTACCATAGCCAAAATTACCTGCAGTCCTCAGATCTTGTACAACGTTGGAAAAATGGCCGCCACGATGGATACAGTTTTACTCCAAGTAAGTAAAATCTTTCATTCCATTCCATTCCATTGTTAAAGGAAAACTGCTCTCATTATTTACACATTAAGTTATTTTGTTCACGGGCTGCGTTTCCTACTGTAGTACCTACTGGTATCAGAACTAAATGGTAACCTACAATTATTACTTTAAAGAGCTAGTTCTATTAGATTAAACCCATGTAAAGTAGGTTTAGTGGTATAAATTAATGTATTTAGGTTGAATCAGTGATATTAAGTAATTTTTTTTGACAGTGATGTATTTAAAACAGGAAAGGTTTTACTTCGCATTTTTCGCATAAAGACAACAGCATTGATAAAATGATCCCCGCTCACACGGATCCGTGAAAACGACTAAAACGCTGTATTATTCATGCCAGGCCAGTAGGTGGCAATGCCACTTTGTAAAGAAACGCTACGCGCCAATAGACTGAACGCTTAATACACATGCGCATGACGTCACCGTTTTCTCAAAATCAAGATTTTGTACTTTACACAGAGACGATAACAGAAAACTTGCACTTTGAAACCCGTTTTTTAAAAGTTTGTGTTTTCAAGGCCCCCATAGTCGTGTAAATGAACGGGCAAAACACGTCACATTTTTTCAACTAAAAACTGAAAACTTTTTTTGTGTTAACAGTAGGGCTGGACCCGAATATTCGAATAATCGTTCGGTGCGTTGGTATTCGATTTGAAAATTTGACATTCGAATATTCTTTTTTTTTTTTTTTTGCACACCTGGGATCCCTCGCGAAACGGTTCTCATTCGCGCTTGAATAAGGCTGGCGACTCACTGGCTGCGTGGCGTGTCCGTTTTTATTTCGGCTCCCATGTTAACAGGTTGGAGTTTGCACACTGCCTGCGTGAAACACGGGTCTCAGGCGCGGCTCGAGCCACGCGGAAAACGCGTGCATGCTAGAAATAGAACTGACGCTCCAGCAACGGGAGTGTTCTCTGGCTAGAGCGCAGAACAGCGGAGTTTGTGTGGACAGAAGTGTGTGCCTGAGCTTGTGGTTTGGGTTAAGCTGCGTTGCTTTGACATTGTGGAAAATAGAATAATAGAAACAAAATGTATTAGCCTTTCTACCCATTATTATCAATCTAAATTAATCTCGTTTTTATTTTAACTTAATTTCGTTTTTTTTTTATTTAAATTGTTTTTTCTTTATTTAAATTTCGTTTTATTTATTTATTTAAATCTACCCTTTACTGTATCAGTAATTTGTTAGTCAGAAAAATATTAGACTACCTTAAAAGTATTGCTTAATTTAACAGACCTGTGTGTGTGCGTTTTATATCACTAGTGCAGTGTCCGTTTTCGGAGCATAAGCCCTGCCCGCGTGAGGTGCGCCGCTTCCCCTTGCGCTGTTCTAGTTTACTAAAAGTTTAAATTCTGAGTGTCTCGCGTGTCCATCTATATTGCACCAAATGCGACACTGCACTCCCGTGTGAAGTCGATTGGATGAACGGTTCTTGAAATAATAATAATGCAAACGGACAGACAGACACATAGAGATTCCTGCCTTTATTAGAGAGAAGAATATGTTCAGCCCCCTCGCTCCGAAGCTTCGAATATTCGATGTTCATTACTACCGAAGCTTCGAAGCTCAAAAAATGGTATTCGGACCAGCCCTAGTTAACAGCTCTTTAGTTGTTACCAAATTTTTTTTGTGCCGTTTTTGCCTTTAATTAGAAGAGGACACTAGCCAGACAGGAAGTGAGGTGGGAGAGAGGGGGACGGGATCGGGAAAGGTCCACGAGCCGGGACTCGAACTCGGGTCGGCTGAAGCACAACAGCGCTACATGTCGGAATCATCTTAGAGTTACGAGCTGTTGATTATTATTAGTGCGCTGCTGCAGTTATGTTTTCAGAGTGCGTGCTTCAAAGCTAGACGTATTCTGATTGGCGGTCAATGTTTTCAGCTGGAAGAAAATTGTTCGAACAGCGATTTCAACAATATCGTTCCTCTGTGGCGGTATAGTTATAGCTGTGATGTTGACTCTGCTATTTTTATAGAGTCACATTTACCGATGCTCTGCAAAATTTTACTGCCGAAATCCAGTTATTCCAGTAGGAATCTGCGCAATCGGGAGTTTTGCGTGATTTCCCCACGCAGCTTTTGCTCATTTTCAAGATGGTCACGTTATTTCGCAACATTGACTAACAGAAAGCGAACTTGAAAGTGACTTCCATGTGAGTTATGCTTCAAACATCACTACACTTGACAACAAACCTTTTTTGCTAATTTTGCTAATGTGACTGTTTTTAAAACCTTATGGTTATATATTCTTAGTGTGAAAGGGCTTTTTTTTTGTCCTTGATTTTTTTTCATAAGGTTTCTCGTTTTATTTCCTGAATTCAGGCATTTGTTTTTGTTTCTTTTTTTCTTGTGTAGATGGAGCATCCAAACATCAGTTCCCTTCAGAGAGAGAACTTTATATGGAATCTCGCCAGCGTTCCTCTCTTAAATCAGTATCTCCATGTGATGGATGGGGACCCTGTACAAAAGGTTGTTAAAGCCGTTATTGAGCAGTACCAGATCCAAGTCATGCCAAAACTACCATTGTTTCGCAAGTGTAAGACATTTATTTGAATTTAAAGTATTTCACTCCGAAGTCAACGCAGTCCTTATAACATTTTTATTGCATTGCAGGCATTAACCATGGAGACTTCAACGACCACAATCTCTTGGTGAAACCTGATGGACCTTCAAAGTACAAGATCTCCGGGATTCTTGATTTTGGAGACATGAGCAGTGGGTATTTCATATTTGAGCTGGCCATAACTATCATGTACATGATGATTGAGAATCCCAATCCGGCCGATGTCGGAGGACCAGTGGTGGCGGGATGGGAAAGCGTTTTTCCTCTCAATGAGGCAGAAAGAGATTCGCTGTATTTGCTGGTTCTGTGTCGGTTTTGCCAGTCCCTGGTTCTGGCCCGGCACGCTGTGATCCAGCAGCCAGAGAATGAGGAGTACTTGATGATCACGGCCAGGACAGGTGTGCAGTTGCTCAGTCGTCTTTGGGAGCTGGGTAAAGAGGAGGTGGAAAGAGTTTGGTTCCAGAGTGCAGCACAATTCAGCCAACCCTGACTGAGCACTGAAGCATGACAGCTTGCTCCAAAAATATATGCAATATAAACCCAAATCCATCAACTTTCTTACATGGGAGACTAACTGTGAAATTTGAAATAAAGTCAATGAGGACTGGGACTGTCAAGCCCCAAAATGCCCAAA
Source organism: Rutilus rutilus (assembly GCF_951802725.1). NCBI lineage: Eukaryota > Metazoa > Chordata > Actinopteri > Cypriniformes > Leuciscidae > Rutilus > Rutilus rutilus. Next base: position 40,048,464 of record NC_140222.1, read on the forward strand.
ACATCACCATAAAAGTGGTCCAAAAGTGTTTACTTGCAATCAATGATGATGTCAAATGGTGATTTTGTTGGAAGGGAGGATGATATGAAACTTTTCAGTTGCTGTCGGGTGGAAACCTTGTATCTTCAAACACATTACTTTCTAGGGAAATGTAAAAAAGATCGTATTTGTTTTTATAATTAAAGATGGTCAAAACTGTGCGAGGAACTTCATTCACCATAGAATGAGGTTTGAGGATCCAATGGAGTTACGAGGTTTTGTCACTCTTTTTTTTTTTTTTAATTGGTCAAATATATGCAAAACCCACAGAAAGACGTAACCAATAGTAATGATTCTATTGATGAAAAAATAAATGAAATCATGAAATATGGAGATGCGAGGTTTCCACCTGACGATATGGAAAAGAGCAGTGGATAAAAGTAAGTGTCATGGTTTGGAGCAAAAAAAAAAAAAGCATGAGTGAACGATAACACCATTTTAAATTTGAGACAAGCTAACACTTTAATGTACACACAGTTTTTTCTTTGATGTCAAAAATTTGTATTATTAATATAATGAAAACCTTAAACATTAGATGAAATGTCTACTGCACAGGATAACTCCAGGTTTATTGTAGGACTACTCATATGATCCTTCAGTTTTTGAGAGAACACTCATGATGCACAAAATTAATTATTAACTAATATAAAAAATACCATGCATGCCATAATTTCTTTAATAAAGCAGCAGATGTTTAGTTTTTAATGGTGGATCAATACATTTTTTTGTCAAGGTTAAGATGGACACATTTATGTTTAAAGAGAAATCAAAATACTTTTGTATTAGTTTAATTGTTTGTTCCATTTGTCTTATTCAGTGCCTTTACTTCATCCAAGAATAAATAACCCAACTGAAAGTATTTTCTACAAAACAGGACATTATTAACACTGCACAATTCATAGAGTGTGATCGCTCAAGTATTATGTATGTACTGCATATCAGTATGACGGATTGTGACAAAAGGTCCTATGAACCTTAATGAACTGCTTTGTCTAATCTTACTGCCCAAGGTATGAATAAACAAACTGCTGACTGCAGCATTTTATCTGATTGGTCAAAGGTCTTTTTTTACGGCACATGTGAAGTATTTTTGAAAGGTCATGGTTTAAATCATACTGAAAAGTGCATTTTAAAGCAAAACTAAGCAAAAAGAACAACAACAAAGTTTGGAACGCCAGTTGATCAATAAAATTAGAGGATTTAAAATAACTGTGATAATGAACAATCTTCTTGTTGATGGCTGATTGATCCAGAACTTATGAAAACACATAAGCGTAAAGGTCTTACAGCCTTCAAAGGCATTTCAGTTGGTTTAATGGGTTACCAGGGAACACCTAGTGAGAAAATGTACCACATTGAAACTTGCTTTGGATAAAAATCAAATGGAATTAGATACACTGACCAACCAAGCATACCAATTAAACTCCATGTGATTGTGTTGGTCTGTGTAAAAAAATAAAAAAATAAAAAAAAACCTTGTGAAGATCTCAAGGAAATACCTACAACCTTAACTGACCCCATTACTTTGGAACCGGTTTCAGACCAAGTGCTGAGAAAAACAACAACAAACAACCTAATTTCATGCTGCTCAGATGCCATTAAAAGCTTTACGAGCTTCAACAACAATCCTTCAGTAATACAGTAATACATTCTCTCTACTCTCCATAAATGTCTTGTAGTTTTCACATCCTGTGGCCTTGATTTCTATTGTGTGGTAAGTGCATCTATAGTCATTCAATGTCTTGTGTGGTTCCAAAGCATCTGTTCATCATTGATGATGTCTACAGCATGTGATCCTGTTGTTTGCTTGCTTTGGAACTGAAAAGTGAGCAGATGACATAGAGGAAACCAGTATTGCCATATCACATAATAACAGATTATGCATATGAGTGGTAAATGGACAGAACTGGGCTTAAATTTCACTGATGGTGTTTCTTTTGATGTGCTGAGCTACTGTTCTTTACATTAGCACATTTACATCCAAGTTAAAAACCTACCAATATGAAATAAAGTCACATTGCACAGTCAGATATACACATGATTTACAGGGCCGTCCTTAGGGTGGTGCAACTGGTGCGACCGCATCGGGACCCGCGACGAACGGGCTTGAGCTTTGTGACATGCGCGTTATTCAGCTGGAAGAAGCAATCAGAAGATGATACACTGTGGTCATAAAGGGATGAACATGGTCAGCAACAATACTCAGGTCGGCTGTGGAGTATGACGCTCAATTGCTACTAAGAGGCCCAAAGTGTGCCAAGAAAATATCCTCACACCATTACACCAGTAGCAGCCTGAAACACTGATACAAGGCAGGATGGATCCATGCTTTCATGTTTATGCCAAATTCTGACCCGACCATCTGAATGTCGCAGCAGAAATCGAGACTGATCAGATCAGGCAATGTTTTTCCAATCTTCCATTGACCAGTTTTATTGAGCCCATGTGAATTGTATCCTCAGTTTGCTGTTCTCAGCTGACAGGAGTGTCCTTCTGCTGCTGAAGCTCTTCTGCTTCAAGGTTTGACGTGTTGAGCGTTCAGAGATGCTCTCCAGCTTCAAGGTTTGACGTGTTGTGTGTTCAGAGATGCTCTCCAGCTTCAAGGTTTGACGTGTTGTGTGTTCAGAGATGCTCTCCAGCTTCAAGGTTTGACGTGTTGTGTGTTCAGAGATGCTCTCCAGCTTCAAGGTTTGATGTGTTGTGTGTTCAGAGATGCTCTTCTGCTTCAAGGTTTGACGTGTTGAGCGTTCAGAGATGCTCTCCAGCTTCAAGGTTTGACGTGTTGTGTGTTCAGAGATGCTCTCCAGCTTCAAGGTTTGATGTGTTGTGTGTTCAGAGATGCTCTTCTGCTTCAAGGTTGGACGTGTTGAGCGTTCAGAGATGCTCTTCTGCTTTGGTTGTAACGAGTGGTTATTTGAGTTTCTGTTGCCTTTCTATCAGCTCAAACCAGTCTGGTCATTCTCCTCTGGCATCAACAAGGCATTTTCTCCCACAGAACTTCAGATCATCTGAATACCCTAGAGATGGTTGTGTGTGAAAATCCCAGTAGATCAGCAGTTTCTGAAATACTTAGACCAGCCCGTCTGACACCAACACCCATGTCACATTCAAAGTCACTTAAATCACCTTTCTTCTCCATTCTGATGCTCAGTTTGAACTTCAGCAAATCTTGATCATGTCTACATGCCCAAATGCATTGAGTTGCTGCCATGTGATTGGCTGATTAAATATCTGCATTAATGAGCAGCTGAACAGGTGTACCTAATAAAGTGTGGCTAGTGAATGTATATATTGAAAGAAACGTGGGTCTGGGTCTTTCTTAAAAACCAACTCTGCTGAAATTGCTTTGAAAAATGTATTAGAGTATCAGCTTTTGCCAGTATAGCGGTTTTATTTTGTGTTATTCATGAAAAAAAAAAGAAAGAACTTAAAAGCCGGGCTCGTAGCAACAAATGATAATTAAAACCCAAATTGGGATGAAAATAAATGTTTCTGTCTAAAGACAAAATAGTGTATAATTATCCTGTATCATTATGACAAGGGTTGCATCAGAATGTATATGTACATTTCAGTTTCCAGTGTGAGTTATACAAGCACTGCAACAAAGTCAAGACAATCTTAATATGATAAGTAGTAACAACAATTTTAGTAATGGTGATAGTCATAATGCAGTAATTGCTCACACTAAAATAAAAGGAATTATGAATTGAACAACTGCAGTATGTTGGTTTTACCACTAGATGGCACTGCTACCACACAGAAAGCTCAACATTTATTCATGTCAGTTTCACACACATTCTGCTGGCCACATACTTGAAGATTTTAAGTCCAGTTTTGGGCCCGATTTGCAACCACCAATGTTCACAACCGTGGTGTCATTACAATTATTTTACTGCTCCCGATGGAGTCGGAGCCACCCGATCCCTAATCCCAAATATTGATGTTGCAGATGCCCGTCCTTGTGAGAGAGAGAATGTTAAAGTCACCAAAGTCAAAATGGAAAGTGCTCATTCGTATGACCCTAGTACCATGCACATCATTATTTTTGTAATTTAAATGAAAGTGCTTCGAAAAAAAAAAAAAACTTCCCCTCCCGCTTGCAGTGACATCTATTCTCTGATGATGTGTTTATTGACATGAGGGCGGGGCAACCTGTCAATCACATGAGATCCACCAATAGCAAACCACAACCATCCAATTAATTCCCCACAGACAAAATCAAGCCCCGCCCACATTTGATCTTGTTCCAGAAGCCGTTTCACTCGGATATACGTCACAATAGGGAAGAAAAGACTAGCGCAACTTCCGTTTCATGCCGCCTTTAATTTTTTCGTAAAATCTCTTTAAGTTTTTTCTCACAATTGCGAGTTTAGCTATAAACTCATTATAAGATATAAACTTACGACTGCGATTTATAAAGTCCGAATTGCAAGATATAATCTCACAATTCTGAAATGAGAGAAAGTTGCAATTACCTTTTTATTTCTTTGTGGAAACAAGCTTCCATAACGGGGTGATATTACAAACAGGGGGGAAAAAGACTGTTGGAAAGCTGCTCAAATGTGAGGATGTTCTTCTGGCAGAAGACCTTCGAAAAGTAGGCAAACCAATAATGTCTTAATTTAAGAGAGGAAACAAAACTATGTACCCACCTGCATTGTACATCAGAAGTCATCCCACTTCTGAGAGTACAGAAAGGTGTTTATGCATGTACGTTCCTAATCACGCTGCAGCAGTACTGATGGTTGAATGAATAATTTAGAATCATAATCTTTGATCTTTTGCTTCATGTATGGGCTGCAACAGTTGCTCCATAATCATCTCTAGAGAATGCTAATAAGATATTGAAAGTCTTGATGCATAATCCCCCGTCTATAAATCCTCTTGATATTTGAAACAAGAGTTTCGACAAAATGTTCAAACACTTTTTGTCTCCATTTTGAATTATTAATCTATTGTTTTTATCATCTCAAACCCAACATAAGTCCATCTTTCTTTTATAATTTAGAACGTTTTGTAAAATCAAGATTTTAAAAAATGAATAAAGTCTTGGTCTTTTCGTGAATAATTCAATGGTGCGCGTTGTTCCAAAGGAATGTTTGTAATCTTTCACCACTAATACAATCAATCCCAGCAAATAAAATCAAGTCCCAGTCTACAGTTTTTTTTTATTGTTGAATATCCTGTTTCACTTAGACAATACATGACATTGGGTTACATTTAATGTGTATTTAAAGTCCCCCTGTAGTCAATAATTTTATCAAAAAACTGACATATTTAAATTTTTGTCCTTAAAACAATGTCTTCATGCCTTAAAATAGCTTGAATGTAACTCTACACCCTTGCCTCATTTATTATATGCGGTTCTATTAATATGCAAATGAAGCCCGCCTCCACTCACTCACAGCAGCTCAGAGATCCACTCGTTGACGATCACACCTGATTGGTTACAAGGTAGTTTTGTGACGTCAGAAACACCAGTGATTTCAAAACCGCGTTTTTGAGACTGTCTTTGGTTCATTGCAGTTTTAAGGAGAAAATACTCAGCAATGGTGTATGCGTGTGACGTGACCGTCGGCCGGAGTGACTGCGGTTACGCCCCCTGAGTGGCAGAAAGACTGAGCGGCAGCATTTGTTTTCAGCGTGAATGCCGCAAGAAACACACCTAAAATGGGAAAGAGCTTTGAGATTGACTAAGGTATTATCTGAGGTATATTTTTACAGACTGCCGAAAGCTACAGAACAGAGAAGCAAATGGATTCTCTGCAATTGAAAGAAACAACTGGACCTCCAGGAAGCAAAAGGTGAATTTGCAGTTTTTTGTCAATGCTGAATTTAGGGGTAAACTCATACCCTATAAATTGCATTGTTATATATTGTATTGACAACTCATCAATTACATATTTACCATTATATATTCTGCATAATTAGGTGATTTTAAATAAACACTGACAAAAACTATACAGGTTTTAGGGCTGGACGATATGATGATATATATATATAACATTGAAATCCAGTCACACAGCAGGTTTTTTGCCACTCAGTCCGGCTGTTCAAGCGGGAAAGTGACGTCAATGCATACCCTCTATTTGCACATGGTTTGTCTTAAAGCATATTAAAAACACTACATAGACATATGAATAATATTAAAAGCTTGATTTTCAACACAGGTTTAAGTGCCCAGATACTTTAGCAATGACTAAGCAACATTGTGGGAAATACTGTGACGGACACAAAGACGCTGAAACTGATCCACTTACCTTAATGACTGGGGCTCATTGAGTCTTATATAAGTCCCTGCTCTTTGCATCTTTTCTTTAGTTTCATTGCTTAAAGTGAAAAAAATGTGAGATGGGAGGAAAAACTCCTTTGAATATTTTCGCGTTTTCTCGCAAATGATTTGTGTTCCCCCAAGAAATTTTGTGTTTACTTTCAAAACTTTTGAGTTCTTTTCAAATGAACGCAAAGTTTCTTGGGGGAACGCAACATTTTGCCAGAGAATGCAATCAAAATGCATTCAAATATATAATTTTTCTCCTATTTCCTTTTTCCCCACATCACCATGTCCCTTTAGTGCCTCCAAAGGGGTCTGATTGTTTAAAGGAAATTGAAAATTGGAAGGGGATGTTTGTTTGTTGTTTTCTTTCTCTTTGGTAATCTGAAAAAGTTTGTATATGGATCAGGGTGATCCAACCCTATTTTGTTTAAAAAATCGACACAAAAGTAAAATGGATTACTTGATCCTGGATAGCAAACATGGGATTTCCAAATGTATTCTTATCCAGAATTAAACTTTTTGTACAACTGGGCCCAGCAGCATCACAGGATACGCCAGTCAGAAGACTCATCCTGCTCTCCATTAAAGCCCATCATCTTATCTGTAGATACTGACTAAAACACTGTGTGAGTTCAAAGATTTTCCACAAGCCTTCTGACTCAAACAGAAACTACAATACAACAACTGTATAAACAGTACATTTGATACAGTCAATTTCAATGGCCAGAATGCTCCTCAATGACCTTATCAAAGAAAACATTGGTTGCACTTTATTTTACAGTATGTGCACTTACATGTATAAGGTAACTACAGGGTTAAGGTAAGGTTTAGTGGTAGGTCCAGGGTTAGTACCTAGTTATTACCCAGTTATTGTAATTACTGTAATAAGTATGTACATGCGGAACAGGGCTGTAAAATAAAGTGCTACCAAAACATTTATTCTACCCTTAGTTTTTAGATGCTGTCATTCAAATATCTTGATGAACAAATGTTACCGCTATGTCTGTTTCTATGTTTGAGTTTTGTTTGAGTTGTTAGCCTGTTAGTTTTGCACTGTTTCCAGTGCAGTTACTTTTCATTTGGTCACTGCCGATGTCTCGTCAGGGCAAGTTGAACCGACGTATTGGAATCTCGCTTGAGAGACCAATCAACTTTCGAGTGTAACTAAACCAGCCAATGCACATTGCATCCGACACTCCGCCCCACAGCGCGGGTATAAATATGGAAGCGGGTGCATCGCATACTTGCCTTTCGCTTCGGAGCTGAGTCCTGCATGTGTTCTGCTCTGCCAAATTCACAGACAAGTGTACTTCTACGAGTCTGCTGCTTTTCCTGGAAGGTGCCTCTCGGTTGGTGTTGGTGTGACGGTGCTCTCAGTGGAGATTGCTACTTCAAAAGAGCATTACTAACAGCTGTTTTCACAGCTCTTCAGAGAGGTTGCGCCTTCAAAGAGTTGTGAGAGTACACAGCTGGCTGCACTATTTCCTGCTTGTGTGCCACGACCATCTCCCCTGTGCGCTTCAGCACCAGAGAGAGCAAATTGCTTAAAGATCAAGCACGAGTGTGATTTTGTGTCTTTTTAAAGATGTCATTCCGCCCGTGTGTTTCTGGATGCAGTAGTCATCTAGCTCTAGCTGTCTAGCAACCACCCCGGGCCAGAGTCCTCCAATGATTGTTTGTAGTAAAGTTGTCAAATTTCTGTCTTTCTTAGTTTCCTATTGGCTGAGCTGGGGAAGTCAGGCTATAAAGCGGAAGGAGGTGGCTCTTGGCCGGAAGCCAGCTTGTTCAACGCCATTTCGTCATGTTTACCTTTTACTCTTAGTTTGTAACTCTAGTTAGGAGCGGGGAGTATCAGCTTGACTTTATTAGTTGGGTTGTCTTTCTTTTTCCTCTGTTGCTGAGTTCCCCGTCTCTCATTTTTGGTTACTTTTGTGGGTTGTTTGTGTTGTAATAAATACTTTATTTGGATCACGCTAGTCATTGTCCATCTCTTATGTTATGTGTCCCTTGAATCCTAGACATTTATATTAGGGACCGTAACAATCACTGTCTCTAGTGTCTGGGTCTTAAGCACTCTGTGGTAGCGTTCGTAGATGTGTCATGTTCTCATGGGAACATGACCATCTCGGTGTTGAGATCGAGACTCGAATACATCTCTTGAAGTCCCTTTGCCTCTTCCCCAATCTAGTTCTGAATCTGGTGGCCACCAGATCCGGTCTACTTCGACTAATATGATGTGGATCTGAGGATAACAGTGAGGGCTTCACCAACGAGACCACCTCCTCTGGCCCCTCACTCCTCTTGCGCACTGCAACCATTGGAGCTTCCATGGGAGTGCGCTGGCCCCTTTTACCTTTGGGGCTCCACCCAATGAAATCATGTTGATCACTGCTTCGGAGGGTTAGCTGGACTCCTCTGGGGATGAAGGTTCGGGTGCGCTACCCCCCTCGGGGACCGTAGCGTTGCCCGAGTCAGACCTAGAGTTAGCCGCTATGCTTTCCCGGATAGCCACGAGTGTCGGCCTCCACCATGTCCCGCACCCTCAAGGCTGGATGATTGTTTTCTTGGGGCGGGCCGTGCTGGTTCTCAGCTCCCCGCCCCAGTGCCTTTCTTTCCGTAAGTGCATGAGGAGGTTATCCGATTGTGGACGGCACCTATAACTTCCTGAAACTGGTTTGGTGCCTCTTCCCCTCACTACTCTCGATGGCAGAGCAGTCAAGGGTTACGTGGAGATCCCCCCAGTGGAGCGGTCGGTAGCGATGCAATTGTGTCTTAAGACCGCTAACACTTGGCGGAGTAATCGGTGCCTCCCTCTCGCAGGCAAGGCTTACAGAGCCTGTGGAGAGGCTGCTTCTGCTCTGCATGCCATGGCGCTCCTACAGGTCTACCAGGCCAAAGCACTCATGGAATTGCACGAGGGTAGTTTCCACCCAGGCGTTATGCAGGAACTGCGCACAGCGACAGACCTCACTCTATCTCCGTCCCGAGATTGGTTTGCAACGATCGATCTGAAGGACATGTACTTTAATTTCTTGATTCTCCCTCGACTCAGACTGTTCGAGGGGCGGCATATCAGTACAAAGTTCTCTCCATCGGGCTGTCCCTGTCGCCTCATGTCTGAAAGCTTCCCCCAGTGAGCCTTCTCGCACAGACACTGTGCAAAGTCAGGGAGGACGAGGAGAAGGTCTTGCTAGTTGCACCGTACTGGCCCAACCGGACCTGGCTCCCAGAACTCATGCTCCTCGTGACAGCCCCTCCCATGGCACATTCCTCTGAGGAAGGATCTACTTTCTCAGAGATTGTGCACCCAATGGCACCCGGAGGTTTTAGGTGACTTCCCCAGTGCTGGTAGACACTATATCCCCTCTACGAGGTGCCTCTATGCGTTGAAATGGAACCTATTCATTGAGTGGTGTTCTTCCCAACGGGAAGACCCCCGGAGAATCCAGATCAGGACTGTGCTTTCCTTCCTGCAGCATGAGTTGGAACACAAAGCTTCAGGACCTCAGACCATCTCTTCGTCTGTTACGGAAGCCAGCAGAAGGGAAAGGCTGTCTCCAAGCAGAGGTTAGCCCACTGCATAGTGGATGCTATTGTCTTGCCGTATAAGTCCCAAGACGTACCTTGCCCTTTCGGGGTGAGAGCCCACTCCACCAGGGGTGTCTCTTCCGGTTTCACTTTATTTCGATAGTCCACTTTAGACATTCTACTAACTATAAGTAACTTTGCAACTACATGTCAACTATCTCTCATTAGAGTATTAGTAGACTGTAGTAGACTGCCAGTAGACTGGTAGGTAATGGTTAGGTGTTGGGGTTCGGGTTAGTAGAATAAGTTGACTTGTAGTTGCCAAGTTACTTATAGTCATTTGAATGTCTGTTCGGGGAACATCACAATAAAGTGTTAGCAGATATTAAGCAGACAGTCTACTAATACTCTAATGAAAGTTAGTTGACATGTAGTTGCAAAGTTACTTATAGTTTGTAGAATGTCTAAAGTGGACTATCAAAATAAAGTGTAACCTCGCTTCCTCCTCCAGGTGCCTCGCTGAAAGATATTTGTAGAGCTGCGGACAGGGCGACACCCAACATGTTGGGTCCGTCCGTCCGTCCGTCCGTCCGTCCGTCCGTCTGTCTGTCTTAACAATGAAAAAGGAAAATTTAAGCTTTAAAAATGAAGACACATAAAAAAAAAAAATCATTTTAAAATGTGAAATGTTTCATTTGAAAATTACATTTTGTATTTATTTATATAAAAAATAAATGACAATATATAAAACACTGAAAAATTACACATTTCAGCTTTAAATATAAAGACAACATGTATAAACGTGAAATGATTTCTTTCTCTTTTTTTATAGACAAATTATAAATAGATATTTAAGTTGAAATGACTTAAATTTAAGGAAGCAACTTTGTAAGGCAGCAAAGTTGTGTTTTAGTGTTTTTATGCTGGTTTGACGAGTTACAGTGATCTGTGGAGTGTGATTTGCGATGTCAGCGGGAAACTTGGCCTTGTGCTTAAAATTATACTACAGGAACCTGACGATTCTGCTTCGTGCCACCCGTAATTAGAGGAAACCGATGAGACCTCAACTGTGCTGTAATCCAGTACAAGGGATTGGACACATTATTTCCAGGTGTTTCAATGTGAGCTGTGAAATACATTATCACCATGGCGAGAGAGCTAAGACAGGGGGAATGGCATTTATTGGGGTGTATGTAGTGGCCTATGACCAGAAACACAGAAACCATCACGCTTCACATCACAAGCGCCTGCCCTTTTCTGTTTTATATCATGTCAATCATAGAAATAATCCTAGTAAAATTGTCTGGTAAAATCCATTGCCTCATGGTATGAAAAAGGATGTTGATTCTTTTATCTTTATACTTTATTCAATATGAATCTTTTTAAAACTGATTGGAATGGATTTGGCTTAACAATAGCTTTCATTTAGATTTTCAAGGTGCAAGTTATTTTTGCATTCACATTTCAAAAGCTAAAAAAGTCAGTTTCAATCATGCTTTTTTATATTAATAAGGTACGGAACTCAATTCTACCACAGAGAACATTATATGCAGTTGTTCCCATTTGTGTAAAATAGTAAAACCAAGAATAAAGGGAGAAAAAGAGTTTGAACCAAAGCCTTTGACATATTTATTTGACTTATGATGTTATTAAAATAACATAGTCTTTAACGACGGTTAGTGTCATTATATTGTTTTAACAATAATGGAGCAACATAAATTGTATACAAATAATTATAGTGTAGTGAAAGAATTTTTTGATTATCTTGTTTTTGTGTGTTCCAAAATCAAGATGTATTGATTTTTAATTTTTATTAAAATATGAAGACTTAGAGGCAAAAATGTGGGGTAAAAGGCCTGGAAGGAAAAGCCTCTGTGTGATAAAATGGCAACATTTGTCCCTATGCTATAAATGCTTGTACTTTAATTTCAAAGACAACAGAAGTACGCTTAAAAAAAATTCTATGATCATTAAGTCATGACAACATGTGTTTTTGCATTGCTTTAACTCATCAAAATAAGTTAAGCAATAGTTATACAAGATTCAACTAATTTTTTAAGTCAGTTTAATGTAATTTAAGTTGAAATGACTTAAACATCCAAGTTGACTATACTTAATTTAAGGCAGCAACATTTTTTACACTAATTATTAGTTACAAATAGTCCTATAATCATGCAATTAAGTGTCCGAAAACACATTCAGTTCACACTAATACATACTATTCTTAAAGGTATGCTAAAGTCCACTTCTTTTTCACAAGGGAGGATATATTCTTCAGGATATTTATTATTAGGCCTACATTTCATCAGTCACATGTTTGGAAATGATTGGATTTCATGTCATTGTCTTCTGGTGTATACGTTTGGGCTCCTCCTCAAGCAGTTTGCAGGGGTTCAGAAAGGGAGACTCGATGATTAGTCATCGTGTCAGTTATTTGTAATAGTTTTATGAGTGAGATGTGGCTGGTGTGAAGCTGCTTCAGACAATAGCCCATTTCTGCGAGCCCTTCACACTCCCTGAGCGTCCGTAGGTGCTAACAGACTGATAGGCAACTATTGTTCTAGTGCTGAATTGGAGGAAGAATCACAATTCTCATGTTTTCTTGTCCCCCTCCACTGTACATCCGTTCCTCCCTTTTTTTCCCCCCTGATTTTACTCTTTCCTTGATTTTATTACAGTCTGCATAGGTTCATTTCTTTGAGACCCATATCTTATTTCCTTATGTCAATTCCAGTTTCCATCTCCAAGTGCTTTTCAACAAAAAATACTTTTGCACATCTTGTTTTTACCCAGTGACAGGCTGGTTGATTTTTATGATGAATTCATATTTTTCAGTTTGTTATAAAAGTTACATTTCAATATGTCAAATTTCCACCTTCATTTCAATAACAGAATGCTATTAAACACAATATCTGATTTACAATGTGGAAATGTTATTTGTGGAAATGTTACCCCTATTATAGAGAATATTTAAAAATAGCAATACAATATAAAGTTTTCATCTTTTTTTGTTTCAGACTCAGTCCACTAAGTGGCAGTGTCACAACATGATTCACATTCAACTATAACTGTACATATATGGACACTAGAGAGTGGATCAGTCATTTTTGCCAACACAAACCACAGGAAGTTAGGAACAATATGTAATAAAATTCATGTCTGACTGAAAGGAAGTGAATCGAATGAAGTGTCTGACAGTAAAACGTGATCTGTCTTAGTATCTTCTACTATACACTATTGTACAAAGTTTGGGGTTGGTAATTTTTGTAATTTTTTTTTAGGTATTAAATATTAAGTCTCTTCTGTTCACCAAGCATGCATTTATTTGATCGGAAATACAGTAAAAACTGTAATATTGTGAAATATTATTGCAATTTAAAATAACTGTTTTCAATATGAATATATTTTAAAATGTAATTTATTCCTGTGATCAAAGCTGAGTTTTCAGCATCGTTACTCCAGTCTTCAGTGTCACATGATCCTTCAGAAATCATTCTGATATGATGATTTGATGATCAATAAACACTCCTCACCTATATTAATTTTTTTAATATAATTTTTTTGTTACATTATAAATGTCTTTACTCTCAGTTCTGATCTATTTAATGCATCGTTGATGAATAAACGTATTAAATTCTATAAAAAACATCTTACTGACGCTTATTGACCCCAGTAGTGTGTGTATGTGTGTATTGCATAAAGACAACTTAAGAATAAGATTAAAACTTTTTTTTAAACTTAACATAAATGTAAATCTACTTATACCTAAATGTAATCATATTATATTAAATTATATTTCTTTGCATTCTGACAAATTTCATAAAAAAAAATAAAAAAAAAATTTGCTTTTAATTTTGGGGTCAAATATGACGTTCTTGACTGGTTTCATGAGATTCTTCATCTCAGTATTTGCTACAGATTCTTAAAAAAAAAAAAATTATGTGTTTGCTAAAATACACATGACATGATAAGGAAAAAAAAAGAAGATTTTAAGGTGATGTTGTTACGCTATAATTACACAAATACATACTAATTAATAATAATCAACTACATGTACTTACTATAGAGTTACGGTTAGGGTTTGGGGTTACACTTTATTTTAAGGTGTCATTGTTACAGTGTAATAATATATTTAAGTTCTGAGTAATATTAAGCAACTACATGCACTTAGGGTAGGATGAGGGTTTGGTTGAGGGTTAACTGCATGTAATTATGCATAATTTACTGTTATTACTATGGTAAGTACATGTAACAAGGACACTGTATAATAAAGTGTCACCATATTTGGTTTAGGGTTAGTTGCATGTAATTATGCACAATTTACTCTTTATTACTATAGTAAATACATGCACCGTGTAACTACTTGTACGTCACGTTAAAAGAAAGTGTTACCAAATTGTTCCCTCATTTAAACTTAGTCAAATCATGGCCACAATTTAACTAAAATGAGGAAATGAATTAGTGCAACTAGTTTTGGGGGTGAATTCTTAATTCATTGGCACAATATCTTTTTCTTTTTCTTTTCCGTATGTCATGCGTGTGGGGCTCCGCACTACAATACTTGCTGGTGAATTATTAATTAGAAATTGTCTGATGAAAAGCTCAGATGACTTAAAAGAGAGAGCGTTGTAAATATCTAGCGTAGTGTGCGTTAGTCTGAGTGTTTGTGTGTGTGTAGATTGGGGTGAGGGGAGAACTTCCAGATGTGCTGTGGGCAAACTGCCTGTTGGGACCAAAACACAGGAACTTCCTCTGACAGCAAAGATTAATCAAAACCCAGGGAATCTTTTCATGAAGCGCATAGAAAGACAGTGAGAAAGCAAAAGTTCCCCTCCCACCTGAAAGAATGCAACGTATGGTAAAGCTCACACTTTTTTAAACCATCGAAATACACATTAACTGCTTTGTGTTGCTCATGCGATTTGTCATGATCTGTCTCAGGCTGACGTGTGAATGATGAATTTGGCCTCTGCTAATTCTTCCTAATGATTTCTTTAAATTCCACATTTTCTTTTCCTGAACTTTATCTCCTGCTTCCCACTGATAAGCCAACAAGCAAGTGTATTCTATTGCCAGGGGAATATTTAAAGTAACAAACAAATATTAAAAGGATTTTTGGTTTGAAGGCCCACAAAAAAACCCCGTAAAAAAAAAAAACACAATCTCCCGCCTTGGAAAGGAAAGGATATATTATGTTACTGCTGTTTTAGTTTTGAAGCATTGGTTTTCCTCAGAATCTATAAAAAAAAAATAAAAAAAAAAATGTTTTACAATCTTTACAATATCTAAGGCATATACATTATTGAAAAAGACATGAAACATTAAGGGACTCATTTAGTGTAAAGGGTCTCCTTTCTAGTTCGATTTTTAAAGTACATTTTTGTACATTTTTAAATATTAATAAATTGTACTGTACCATTTCAAGCTTTTTCCTTTTATACATGTAGTAATATAATTATACGTTTAGTAAGGTAAGAGGTTGGACAGTTACAAGGCTGACGGTTTTACAGTTAAAAAGAAAAATACTTAAAGGTATAGTGGAGGATCTTTCCGAATTTTAGATAAGACCCGCCCTCTCCACTTTTTGAAAAGTTTGATTGATTCACCAGAATGATTGACAAATAGGAGGACCAATAGTATAGGTGATCCACCCGGAAGTAAAAAAAAATCCTCCGCTATACCTTTAACATATAACAAATTATATCTCAAATTAAAATAACAAACTGTAAAACCGCCAACCCTGTCGCTTTTCTGAAGTAATTGCAACTAATATTAAAATGTAATATTTTAGTTAGAAATTGCATAAGCTGAATATGTTGTAATACATGCCTTAGAAAAAGGTATCAGGGTGGACAGTTTTGCACCTCAAACTAAAATATCCAATGTGATCTAACTGTAATAATATAAACCCTGTTACTGATCACCCTGTTATTGTTCTATAGTCACAATTACAGCAAATAGTAGTTTGAAAGTGCACATTTATTTTCATTTGTGATATACAGTATGCCTTTAGAAAGGTAAAGGGGATGACAGTTTTGACAGTTTTGAAGTTAAATATAATTATTCCACCTCAAACTAAAATAACCAGTGCAATTTAACTGTGAAGCTGTCAGCTCTGTTACTGTCCACCCTGTCACCTTTCTGGAGTAATTACAACTAATATTAAAAATGTGTTCATTTAGTTTGAAACTGCACAGTTTGTTGTAACACACACTTTCAGAAAGGTAACAGGGCTGACAATTTTACAGTTTATTTTGACATTTTAAGCCTCATAATTTAATAATCACAACAAGGTGCTTCAAAGAAAGACAATTTAATGCTGGTATTTCTTCATAAATCCACTTTTAAATGATCAGTTGTTTCCTATACAAATCTTGGTAACAGGGTTTGACATTTTAAGATCCTCCTAATGACAAACATTGCAAAACATAAACTTAAGTGAAAAAATGAGTGGAAGTCAACTTGTCCTCGGAGAGATCACTTTCTGAAAGTCATTATGGCGGTGTTTTATGTTTGAGTTGTGGAATAGTTCGTTACTGTAAAGGGGAGTGACGTTGATATGATGATATGAAGTTTTTACCAAGCTCGTATATTTAAGTTCAATAATTTCACTTAAATGGCAATGCAAATGACCTATTAATTGTCATTTAAGTGAAATTACTTACCTTAAATATACAAGCTTTATAAAAATGATCATTCTAGATGAAAATTTCAGATGGCACTTAGAGGCTTTTGCATCTGAACTCTTCATATATAGGTTGACAAAAGTTGGCATCAGCTATACTAACTGTAACTTTGCTATTAACTGTAATATTGTCATATAATAATTACACTTCAAGGGTTAGTCTTCTAAATATTTATTACCAGCTTTTTGGAGAAGTTTCTCAAGTTTGCACTCAAATGCATCCGGTGCATATTTTGAAATGGTAAATGGTAAATTGAGATGAATCACCTTATTTTCTTTTAGAAATCAGTTCTATGACAAAAAAGGTTTTTGTACTTACAGTCAGGGAGTTAATGTGGGTTCATGCATGTAATAAGCTAACATCCGTGAGTAATTTTGCGCTGTAATTAGGGGCCACACAACACAACCGGTGCCAAGGATCAGTTGGCGTTGTTTATTGCTCTGCAAATACAAACATCTGCACTTAAATGCAACAAAACTTTTATATAATCAAAGAAAATCACAATCACATGAAAATGTACAGTACTGTTACACAGAGCAAATCACTTATTCTAACAATTGCAATATAATAGAGGTGTTTTTTTGTTGTTGTTGTGTGCCTCCATTTTTCAAGACGTTATTAGTATTCATATTCTTGAGGTTACTTTAAACAAGGGCATCCAATACAGACCAACTAATATATGATATAAAATTTACATTTTATAATAAATGAGAGCTTATTAGGTTATTTTAATTATGGAGAGGAACCCTGCCCACTTCTTAAATCTCATTCATTTGTGACCTACATCATGACACTGTATTCATCACTAAGCAACTCATTTTAATATTTAAAAGCTATTAATGCTAAAAAATTAAAATGTGTTTTTTTTTATTCAGTTGAATTTGCATTTGACCCCAAAAGTAAAAAAAAAAAAAAAAAAAAGTATATACACTTGAACTAGAATGTTTTTGTTATTACTATAGGGACTTATCATCATATACAACAGAAAGTAATATCTGCTTTATAAGGCACACAACTCAAGACAAACAAACCCAGTTGCTCATGTCATGTACACGTCATTTGGCCAAAACTGGACTGCTTTACTCCCAAAGGACACATCCAGCGCTCCACGGCAAAGAGGCCCAGGTCAGAGGTGATGGACGAGGGATTACTTTAGCACAACTGCTTTGCTAGCATTTGTTTACTTGACTTACGGGTTGTGGTTTTAACGGGCCACTGATTCTTTATGGCATTATGAGGATATTTGGGTCTTAATTGTCATTTTCAGTTCGAATTACAACTTGAATTTCTATTAAGCAGCTTTTTTTACTTGCACCTGATCTGACGGACTGAACAGAAGAAATGAATTTCCATGTCAAAGAAGGCCACACCCACCTATTACATAATCGCCACGGATTAATGGTAGTTCAAAAGTGTCTACCAGCTTAAGCAAACTTTTCCTGAAGGCTTGAAAATTTTAAATTCCCAAAACGAACTCCAAACTTATGTTTTGCCCTGATTTTGTTCGAAATGACACCACACTAGTTCGTTCTTTGATTTCGTTTGAAGTATATCGGGCCATAAGAATCACTCGATACTACATTAATCAGTATACATTTGAAAATTATTTTTCACAATGTTTCCGTTCTCCTTGCACTCTATAGCATTTTCAAGCGTTTTCTAAAAGTTGATTGTCCACACGGAAACGTTTAAATCATCGTACTACGTACAGGTAAAATATAATAAAAGCTCACTCAGATGATACTGAGAGACCAGACGTAATAAAGTTCTCCTTTTATTCCCGGTACACATTGTATGATTTTGGTCTGTCCCAGACGAAAGTTGACGAATCGTGACGATTTCTGTGGTCGTGGATTCTAAACGTTGGTCCTACATCGTACAGTGAGAGAGGTTCAAAGACGGCCGTTGTCGGCCTTGCGACCAAAGATAGCCTGCGATCATTTTATGACAGTGTTAGAGATTTAGCATGATTATCTCACAGTGTGTTTGCTGCTACGACCTACGTCTACTAGCCAATAAAAATGCAACATGAATTGGCGTATTGATCATTGGCGCTAAAATTTAAAACTACTTTCCGCAAGCTCCATTTGCAAGATTAGCATGCCAAATTGGCCTCTTTTCCCTAACCGTGACTGCGTCCATAGTCTCCTCTTTCACTTCCTCCTCTTTTTTTCAGTGCACATTAAAAACCACAATTGCCAAAGTGCGATTCATCTTGCTCTATTCGTTCACCACTAGCACATGCTGATGACGTTTTATTATTCTATACTAAGGCTACGTTTACACGGAAACGATCTGAAGAGAAAACGCAAAAGCGATCACTTTTTATTCTGCGTTTAGACGAGCGTTATGGAGGGGAAATCTGCGTGCATCTGGTGACGCAAAAGTGTGCGAAATTCAATGTAGTATGCACTCCAGGCGGCTAGGTGGCAATGTGAAGCACTGATCGGTGCCTTCACTGTCTAGCAGACTTTTGCGTTTTTACCGTTTAGACGGAAACGCGACGGTGGAGCGTTTTTAAGATTTCCCTTTTTTGCGTTTTTAAGCCCCAAAAACGCCGTCGCCGTCTAAACGAAAGGCACATCTGATAAACTATTTTTACGTTTTCACCCGCGAGCGTTCTCGTGTAAACAGGGCCTAACTTGCGTCGTAGCCTATGATTCAATAGGTGTCATCATCATACAGTCTACATACATGTCATACAGTGCGATCTTATAGGATTGCCGAAATCACACAGTCTGCAGCAGGCATTATTCTTCTGGTGCAAACATTTTATTGCCAAAATATCCCACCACATGGTGCATCCTGGTCGCACTTAGTTGTCAATTGTGTGGTCTAAAACGCAACTCACGTTTTGACGCAGGACAGCAACAGCAATTACAAGTAAATCTGTCATATTTGCAAGAATGTAATATAAAGGTTGTACAAAATAACTATATTTTTATCTTTAGCAACACTGATAAAAGTGAATAGCACATAGCATATGGGAACAACATGCATCATGATTTTCTAATACCTCCATTTTACAACGCGAAAACGCTGTTTCAATTCCATCCATTTGGGATAACGTCTTAATTTTTGGCTCAGTATTTTCAGGACGTAATCCCGTCTCAGTGAGGACAGAAGGCCAAAAGAAAAAGATGCTTTTTCAAAAGTAATCGGGATTAATGTACTATATAGATATAGCCTAAGACTGGGTACGTTTACACGATGCTCATGGAGACACACTTGCTTTTCTTGCCACAGCCATTAAGGTGTGAGGATTTTTATCAGTTCAAACCACTGACTGTCTTCTAGGGTCTCCAGATACTTGTTTGTCGGGCTGTCCATGCTCCGTTCTGGCCTCTTTCCCAACACTGTTCCATTGTGCCTGCTGAGTGCAGGGGTTTAGATTACAGAGAAACTAGAGCTGTGCTAGTGTGCAGCGTTCCTGAACTCACCAGAGGACTACAGCTTCTTGTTGTGATTTCCATCAGGATTCTTTCGGACTGGCAGGATCTCTTCTCTCTGAACATATACCCATCAGCAACTGCTCTGATAACCCTCTGCTTCTTTTCTCTGCTCTTTTATATCTCAATGCTTTCAGCAGCGCTGGTCGCTTTGAGACGCCAATAGAGCAGCTCTGTTCATGTGTAAA
The DNA here is from genome assembly GCF_951802725.1 of Rutilus rutilus. NCBI lineage: Eukaryota > Metazoa > Chordata > Actinopteri > Cypriniformes > Leuciscidae > Rutilus > Rutilus rutilus. Next base: position 40,068,631 of record NC_140222.1, read on the forward strand.
TTATAAAGCTTTGAGGCTTTGTGATTTAACAGCCAACTCCACACTAAAAAAAAAGTGCTTTGAATATACATGATTTGATCATGCACATCAGTTCCACACCAATCAAGTCAGTTACATCAACATCTTTTTTCCCTCTCGGTTAAGTTCAGTAATTCTTTGTCAGAACATAATTTATTCATGAAAAATTCACCATAATGAATGCAAATATTTTGTAAGCTTCCTAGTCAGTGATAAGTGTCCTAAGCATTATTCATTTTTTCATATATACAAACATTTCTGTGTCAGTTGTGTTTGTTCTTATTTTCGTTTTTTATGGACTTTTAGTTTGTGTTAGTTCATCACATGTTTTCCTTTGTCTGGATTTCCCGCCACTCATCAGTTCCCATGGACACTAATCATCACAGCTGCTCATCATTCAGTTCGTTACCACCATGTATTTGAGGGTATGTTTACACGACAACGATATGCTTCTCCTTCGAGTTTTCCGCGTACATGGCCTCACGAAAACTGGACAATAGAAGATTGGAAAAACATTGCCTGATCTGATGAGCCTCGATTTCTGCAGTGACATTCAGATGGTCGGGTCAGAGGTGTATTGTGTTAAATTTAACTATATATATATATAAAATGAACTAAATTAATAACTTTTTTAAAACAAAAATGAAACTGAACTTAATTAAGTTGAACTGTGATGCCATTTTCTTCTGGAAACAAACTGTTTTTGCATTATTTTCCTGTTATCTCTGTAAAGCTGCTTTGAAACGAATTGTATTGGATTTGTTGTGACTTGACTGGACATGTGACTATTGGATATTTTCCTTAGTACCAATTGAGCATCGTTTAAACACCACAGCCGACCTGAGTATTGTTGCTGACCATCTCCATCCCTTTATGACCACAGTGGGCAACACTTTATTTCGATGGTCCCTTTTGAACATTCTGTTGACTTTAAGTAACTTTGCAACTATATGAATGGTCCTCCAACAGACATTCGACTGACTATAAGTAACTTTACTACTACATGTAAACTTATTCTAACCCTAACCCTACCAGTCTACTAATACTCTATTAATACTCTGAGAGTTAGTAAACATGTAGATGCAACGTTATTTATAGTCAATAGAAAGTGTTAAAGGAACCATCAAAATAAAGTGAAACCCCAAAGTGTATCATCTTCTGATGGCTACTTCCAGCAGGATAACGCACATGTCACAAAGCTCAAATCATCTCAAACTGGTTTCTCAAACATGACAGTGAGTTCACTGAACACAAATGGCCTCCACAGTCACCAGATCTCAATCCAGTAGAGTACCTTTGGGATGTGGTGGAACAGAGATTTGCATCATGTGTGAACAGCCGACAAACAATTTCAAAAACATTGTTTTCTTTATTGTGGATTGGATATTATTATCAGGGATTGGTCAGCTGTGATGATAAACCTAAACCTACAATCTGATTGGATGAATGTTGTTCCAGGACCATGATATTGATCCAGAGACACATTATAATTGGCAAGATGACCTTTGAAATCAACCTGAAATCGTCACTGCAGCTACCACCACAGTATCTTATTTCTAAGAAACAATAAAGAAGGAGATGCTAAAACACTCCAGTAAAAGTCTACATTCAGAATGATCTACGAGGGAAGAGACTGACGGAGATTATCAACTCATTTGCAGACATTCCTCCGGGGAGTGATCCTGACTCAAGCGACAGCACATGTCTACCTGCTTTCTCAGCCGTTAGGCCCTGCTAACCAGCCTTTTTTTATGTTTTAACCAGAAGAGGATTTGTGTCAGTACCACATGATTAAAAACAAGTTGTCCACTTTGTTGTGGTCATAGTTGACAAATCAAAGTTTCAGGTTAAGCTGAGGTCTCGCTTGAAGGATCCACATGGGATAATTTCCCCCCTGATGTTTCTAGTAGAATTGAGTTGACAGTTCTTATAAATGAACTGTTAATCTAAAACCTCCACATCACCTCAGAAAGCCTTGGTTGAAATCAATTATTCCTTTGAAATAACTAGTAGTTTTTTAGGCGCCAAGCTGAAGTTTGCATTAAACGGCAGGCCAGACAACCAAATAATTCCACCAAGATCATCAGAATCTGTTGTTTTGGAATTCAGGTTTTCAAGCTAAATCCTGTTGCTTTTATTAAAACGTCTTTCTTTGTGTGTACAGAGGAATTTGTTCTTGGGCATTGATGCCAACTAGCCAAACAGAACGGTTATATTTGGCCCGGGGAAGTTTAAAATTGCTGTTCATTCATCCTCGGTAAAGTGTGACAGTAATTTGCACACTGTCTTCAGGGTCAAATTTGCGGCGCCTCTCAGTTTCAGAGAACAAAATGAAGCTATTGGCTCATCATGAGGTTTTGTTGACTGTCACTTAATTGATACCAGATACTCAACATACTGCAGACCTTTCTAAAGTAACAAAGTCCATATGCCCACGTCATTATTTCTTAATACAGTCTGAATGGATAACAGTGGTGCTTTCCTTGATGTTCAGATTCTTAGCAACATAAAATATTGTATGCCTAATGCAAGGTAGGAATGAATTGTGAACATTAAGGTCTTGTGATAACCCACACTCTTATAAATAAAGGTTCTAGAAGGTTTAGAAGACCTTCTCCCAAAGAACCTTTCAGCAAATAGTTCCTAAACTAACCACTTTTTCTTAGTGCGAAGAACATTTGAATTTTCTGAAGATCCTTTTCCCACTATTAAGAACCTTTTGTTCAATGAAATGGTTCTATGGATGATAAAGGTTCTTCATGGAACCAGTAGGGGCTTTCGCACCAGAGGAACGTCTTCATAGTTCTTATAACTAATGATGGAAATACTGTTATTGCTGTGTTTGCAATTTCAATTCTAGGATCGCCTACTGAGGGAACTAAATTAGCTTTTACTTCAGAGTCTAACCCAGCACAATAGAATCTACGAGTGATGCAAGTGTATGTTGGCTGGCCGACATTTGCCTTGTTAACACAGTTTATAGCCTATATATTTATGCTCAGCTAGCGACAACCACACAGCAAATTATACATTATAGTACTTTTTTGTAAACCGTTTACTTTCTTTGTTTAACAGTTTTATCTAATTACATATAAGATAGGACTGTTAAACAGATCGTAAACTAATGAAGATGGAGAATGGGAGTGGTGTGTGGTCAGGTTCTTGCTAAGTCGTTCTCAGCGGCGTCAAAATAGTCAGAGTCAGTCGCGCAGACAAAATAAAAGTCCCACACAACAACCAGTGATGCGTTTCCCGAAAGCATCGTTAGCACACTATGGTCGCAAGTTCCGTCGTTATCAGCATAGTTCAACGAGTCGGTGTTTCCCGGAACCATTGTTCCAACGAACATTCGCAAACAGCATTGCAAAGTTCGACAGCTCTCGACCTATGGTTAGAAGCAGAGTTTTTTGTTTGCATGACATGTGGACTCAATCAGGAAAATTCCCTGAGGGTTACGTTACGTCAGTGAATGACGAAATGGGGGTTTCGCTTAGAAGCCTATCACCTTCGAGTTCTAGAAAACGAGCCAGTGGCAATGTAAATGCCATGGGTCTGCGGAATTTGCATAGCGTTAACTCCGCCCGACCACGTGGGTATAAAAGGAGGACGCCGGCAATCTCGCATCATGTTTTCCGCTGAGAAGCCAAGACTGAACTCCAGACCGTTCCAGTGGTACAGCGGTTGTGGCAGAGGGATGTAACGTCTCCGTTCCCTCCTCAGGGAACGAGGGTTACATTCGTAACCGAGACGAGTGGAGTAGCACAGCAAGCAATAACACTGAGCAGGTCCTACTACCGGCTAGTGGAAGCGAGTACATGAGAGGACACTGGCTCTATGCAGAGATTATAGAATCTTGCGAAAGTGTTGGGTGTCACTGAATGAGGCGCAACCAAAAGGACCTGCTCCTCGTCCTCCCTGATCTTGCACTGGACCTGTGCAAATGAAAGGAAGGACGCTCCGCCTCGCCACTTTCGACTCTGTCTGTTGCCAGACCCCTGCCCCCACAACCGGGACGCTCTGCCCCCCATGTCTGGGCCGGTCATATCTGACAGAGGAGACCAGGGAAGGACTAGCGTTCCGCCGGGGTCTGCTCTGACAGGGGTCTGGCAACAGACGGAGTCGAAAGTGGCGAGGCGGAGCGTCGCACACTGCCATCCGCAGCCTCTGGGGGCTCAGAGATGGGTTTGTGAGTTCTTTATTTAACCATTTTAGGGTGCTGCCGGCCGTGACACCAGCAGCGTGGAATGGAGAACAAAAGATTCTCCCCCGGCCCTCCACCAGGGGAAGGAGTGGCCCTGCTACCATCTCCTGGAAAGAACTGTAGCCCATCTCTGAGCAGTCTGGGCCTGGGCCTGCTGGATGGCCATGGCATGCAGCGAGGCGGTGGCTTGCCCCGCAACTCTGTAGGATTTCGCCACCAGGGTAGATGAAAATCTACAGGCTTTGGAGGGGTGCTCAGGATCACCACGCCCGGTTGAAGTGCTCTGAGGACACAGCTGCATCGCAACAGAGCGTTGACCCCAGTGTACCATTTAGCCGTGGCCCCATCAAGGGAAGAGAAGGCGCAGGAGGCCGCCAAGCGATCGCGGGAAGACAATGGTGACTTTCAGGACCTTGTGACCTCATGCACCTCTGGGAAGAAAGTTATTGGAGGCGGGCGCCGACGGGCGTCAGCACTCACCGCTCCCAAAACCAATCATCCAGCCGCAAGCGCTCGGGACAGGGCGGAGGGTTCCTCTCCATGGCTGTCAATTCTGGATCGGACTCGGGCAGTGCTGGCACACCCGAAAGAGGCAGCACAGCCGAGTCTTCATCTCCAGAAGACTCCAGCCAGCCTTGTGATGCAGCGATGGACATTGTCTCATCCTCTGGGGCGGCGAATGAGATGAACTCACTCTGAACGCTCGTGGGTTGCAGCGCGCAAGAGGTGGGTGTGGCCCGAGGAAGCATAATCGGGGCTTTGTTCAGCCTCAGGTCACCCTGGCCACCAGCCAAAGTACCACCTCTTGCGGAGGGGATAGATTGGGGTGTGGCAGAGGGGACTCTACCTCTGCGGAGGTCATCGAGTCTTGACCGAAGCGTCGCGATGGTCATGTTCCCACAATGAGAACATGAGTCATCCACAAACGCTGCCTGAGCATGATTTAAGCCCAAACACGCTAGACAACGATTGTGCCCATCAGAAGATGAAACAGACCGACCGCACCCAGAAGTGCACAGGCGAGACATCTTTAAAAAGACATGCCACATGCAAGCTCTTTTGTGATGAGAGGAAATATACTCCGCAGAGTGTTGAAGCGCCTAGGGAGAAACACACACACTGATGGCAGATCACCGCACAGATCAGCAGCAGGCAATGTGATCTCGCTGGAACACGCCGTTACACCAACACACTGGAGAGTCGCTCGTCTCGTAGAACCACAAAGAACTCAGAACAGGCTTGCAGAGAGTGAAGAGATACTCTTGGCTCCCAAGCAAAAACATGGTGTGAGATTGCCTCCTTTTATACCCAGGCGGTCGGGCAGAGTTACGTTATGCAAATTCCACAGACCCATGGCATTTCCATTGCCATTGGGTCGTTTTCTAGAACTTGAAGGTGATAGGCTTCTAAGCGAAACCCCCATTTCATCATTCACTGACGTAACTCGTAGTGACTGAACGAAAGGGAACAATTAGTTCTCTGTGGATTGCCCTGGTGGCGAGTTCCTATAACTGCCCGGTGCGAAATCCCCTAAAGATGCCAATAAAGTATGGTTATTTTTAAAATATGGGAAGTCCAACTCATTTCCATGAGTCAGTTAGTTTCATCCCAAGCACTTCATCCCAGCTTCCTTCGGGGAGATTTTCCTGCAATTAGTGGACTATAAGTTGATTTGGACAAATTAGTCGGCTAAATGACAAATTACCAAAGGGAGCACCTATGCTCAGAGTGGAAGGGTTGGGTAAACAGTGTGATCATTGCCTTGAGGAAAAACATTAATAGCGTATTATTGCTATTATGATAGTGATGGATGCACTATGGTTAGTCAATGAAAACAAATAAATCACAAACCAGTGAAAACCTTGAAATGCATATCAACCATTTATTGTCAAATCTGTTATCATTGTATTATTTTCCCTTATAAATTAATGAACTATTCCATGTTTTGTAATAGGGATGATCTTAAATTGTCAGCCCTGTTACCATGATTTTGTATACATTTTATATAGTTGATATTTGAAAAGTGGATATGTGTAGAAATACCAGCACTACTTTTTTCGGATTGATTACTATTTGTAATTCCTTTTTCCACAAATACCATTGAACTATGGTTAGAGTAGCAAATGTTAGTGTAATGTGTGGTTACCACCTATATAACCATGTTTTTTTGGTTTTATTTGTAGTAAAAAAGTAAATTTTTGTAAGGGCGTATTTTATTAATCTCTAAAACCGTCAACTCTTACTGTCAACCCTGTTACCTTTCAGAAGATTTAGATATAGTTTGATATATCTGAATGTTTTTTAGCATGTTTTCAGCTTGATTTAGCAAGTTGCTACAGTAACATATTTCTAGCATGTTTTAACTCAATGCTATTGTTTATTGCACAATGCTTATATTACTAGCATGTTTTAACACATTTCTAGCACTTTTTGTCAAGCCAACTTAGCTAGAGATGGCACAATGCAATGCATTTGCACTAAGACACGTTACCCAGAAAGTTTAAAATCTTACAGAAAAGTATTTTTAAAAAATGGAAACAAGAACTCATGTTAAGACTCTAATATGTTCAGAAAGATCATTCAGGATAATTTTGACCTCCCTATAAACATGACATTTTGCAGACAACTTCATCAGCTTTCGAGCGACTGCGTTAGCCAAAGTCCTTCACCAATTTGACTTGTCACATGTTTCTCATTCAGAGCGCTTTAATTCCATTGTGAAATATTTCCGTAAGCTTTTGATTCAAACCAGACACTATGCAATTCTCCTTCAGAGAAGATCTGTACCAGCATTTACTGCCCATCCAGGACTGATCTGCTCTAGCAAGGATTCAGGGCCTTCATTTTGACCATTAAATCTTCCAAAAGCTGTATTAAAGGTTATTTTACACTTCGTTATTGCAAATTGACCCCAAAAGCATGAAATGCAAGACAGAAATTCAAGCAGGAATGAACAGGGAGGCACGGCTATTTGCAGCGCTAGCTCGCTTTACATATTTGGCTCTTTTCTGAAAAAACACTTCAATGGGTAAATAAGGATCTGGTTTCATAGGATGCTACAGTGAACCTTGACCAGCGAGCCATTCCATACTAAAGCAGCAGAAATCAATTAAATGTGTTCGACCTGTTTGAGAACGCTTTCATTCACCGCTACAGACACCGGCCCAGGCAACAACAGTATTCATTTCATCCTCAGAGTCAAATATATTTCCCACAATTATACATATTATATGGATTGATGCAGTTTATAAAATGTAAACCTTAGACAAAATATTTTTTTTTCTATTTGATTCTTTTCTCATTTTAGAGAATGTAAAAAAAAAAAAAAAAATTAATCAAATTTATAATCTGGCTTGTATTTAACTTAGAATCATGCCAGCATTATTATTACTATTATTATTATTAGTGGTGCTTTTTTAAAAGCATCACTATTGTTATTGCTCATACTTATTAGTGGTGCTTGCTGAAAGCAAGGCATCACTATTGTTATTGCTCATACTTATTATTCTTCTTATTATTATTATTATTATTATTATTATTCTGGACAAAGTTTGGCGCGTAACTCGCCCCGCACCGTTTGTCTCAGAGCCATGAATGAGGTGTCAAATCGACCGGCTCATTAAGGAGAGGTGTGCTATGACTTTTATAAGCGATCGGGGGTGCGGTGTTCGCCCCAGGGGCGAAAAAGCGGCCAAAAAAGTCCCATTGACTTAACATTGCGACGAACTTTGACCACACGTAGCTCTGAGCGAGGATTTCGCAGAAATGTGTGATTTGCCACATTTGAAGAGGCTGACAGGCTCTGTAAGAACATACCTCACAATGGGGTAAAAGTTGCACCCCTGGGGGGCAGAAGATGCCCAAAGTTGCCCCATTGACTTACTATGGGGAAGGAATGTCCCGTGAAACACACATGCTTTTCCTACTATGGTAAATTGCATAGGGACTTTGTATTGAACGTAGCTCTGGATCACAGTGTCATAGAGACAAGGGGGAGGGCTCATTTTACTCAGACGACCAATCAGTCTCTCAGGATCATTGTGAAGCTATCAAGCCACGCCCTAGCAACCATTTAGAGCCCCTTAGCAACAAGTTCCATAGACTTCCATTGAAAGAGTTCAAAGAGATATCTCCAGACTGAATTGTCATAGAAACATGGGGGTGGTCTCATTTGACTCGGGGCAGTAAACAGCCAATCATGAATCACCTCAACACTTCCAAGCCCCTCCCTAGCAACCATTGTCGAGCACCTTAGCAACCAAAATCCAAAGAGGGATATCTTCCATTCTGAATGTCACAGAGGCATGGGAGTTGGTTTATATCATTCATACTGACAAGAAGCCTTTGGAATTTCATCATTGGCAGCTGCCAAGTAACTCCATAGCAACCAAAGAGAGTATCCTAGCAACCGTTTAGCAAAACGTATATCTCTGCATCAAAACATAGTATAGAGATGGGACTTGGCTCTTTTGACTAAATCATGGTAAACTATGGTAAATCAACCTTGAATCATAGTAAATCATACTAAAACATGGTAAATCATGGTATACTATAGTAAATCATAGTACACTATGGTAAATCGTGGAAAATCATGGTAAACTATGGTAAATCATGCTAGAATCATAGTAAATCATACTTGAACATGGTAAATCATGGTATACTATAGTAAATCATGGTAAACTATGGTAAATCATGGTAAACTATGGTAAATCATGGTAAACTATGATAAATCATGCTAGAATCAGTAAATCATAATTGAACATGGTATATCATGGTATACTATAGTAAATCATGGTATACTATAGTAAATCATGGTAAACTATGGTAAATCGTGGTAAATCGTGGTAAAATATGGTAAATCATGGTAAACTATGGTAAATCATGCTAGAATCAGTAAATCATACTTGAACATGGTAAATCATGGTATACTATAGTAAATCATGGTAAACTATAGTAAATCGTGGTAAATCATGGTAAACTATGGTAAATCATGCTAGAATCATAGTAAATCATACTTGAACATGGTAAATCATGGTATACTATAGTAAATCATGGTAAACTATGGTAAATCATGCTAAAATCAGTAAATCAGACTTGAACATGGTAAATCATCGTATACTATAGTAAATCATGGTAAACTATGCTAAATCGTGGTAAATCATGGTAAACTATAGTAAATAATGGTAAACTATGGTAAATTATGCTAGAATCAGTAAATCATACTTGAACATGGTAAATCATAGTATACTATAGTAAATCATGGTAAACTATGGTAAATGATCCTAGAATCATAGTAAATCATACTAAAACATGGTAAATCATGGTATACTATAGTAAATCATAGTAAACTATGGTAAATCGTGGTAAATCATGGTATACTATAGTAAATCATGGTAAACTATGGTAAATCATGGTAAACTATGATAAATCATGCTAGAATCAGTAAATCATACTGGAACATGGTAAATCATGGTATACTATAGTAAATCATGGTAAAGTATGGTAAATCGTGGTAAATCATGGTAAACTATGGTAAATCATGCTAGAATCAGTAAATCATACTTGAACATGGTAAATCATGGTATACTATAGTAAATCATGGTAAAGTATGGTAAATCGTGGTAAATCATGGTAAACTATGGTAAATCATGCTAGAATCAGTAAATCATATTTGAACATGGTAAATCATGGTATACTATAGTAAATCATGGTAAACTATGGTAAATCGTGGTAAATAATGGTAAACTATGGTAAATCATGGTAAACTATGGTAAATCATGCTAGAATCAGTAAATCATACTTGAACATGGTAAATCATGGTAAACTATGGTAAATCGTGGTGAACTATGGTAAATCATGGTAAACTATGGTAATTCATGGTAAACTATGATAAATCATGCTAGAATCATAGTAAATCATACTTGAACATGGTAAATCATGGTATACTATAGTAAATCATGGTAAACTATGGTAAATCATGGTAAATCATGCTAGAATCAGTAAATTATAATTGAACATGGTAAATCGTGGTATACTATAGTAAATCATGGTAAACTATAGTAAATCGTGGTAAATTGTGGTAAACTATGGTAAATCATGCCTGAATCAGTAAATCATACTTGCACATGGTAAATCATGGTATACTATAGTAAATCATGGTAAACTATGGTAAATCATGCTAGAATCAGTAAATCATACTTGAACATGGTAAATCATGGTATACTATAATAAATCATGGTAAACTATGGTAAATCGTGGTAAATCATGGTAAACTATGATAAATCATGCTAGAATCAGTAAATCATACTTGAACATGGTAAATCCTGGTATACTATAGTAAATTATGGTAAACTATGGTAAATCGTGGTAAATCATGGTAAACTATGGTAAATCATGCTTGAATCAGTAAATCATACTTGAACATGGTAAATCATGGTATACTATAGTAAATCATGGTAAACTATGGTAAATCATGGTAAATCATGGTAACTATGATAAATCATGCTAGAATCAGTAAATTATACTAGAACATGGTAAATTGTGGTATACTATAGTAAATCATGGTAAACTATGGTAAATCATGCTAGAATCAGTAAATCATACTTGAACATGGTAAATCATGGTATACTATAGTAAATCATGGTAAACTATGGTAAATCGTGGTAAACTATGATAAATCATGCTAGAATCAGTAAATCATACTTGAACATGGTATATCATGGTATACTATAGTAAATCATGGTAAACTATGGTAAATCGTGGTAAATCATGGTAAACTATGGTAAATCATGGTAAACTATGGTAAATCATGCTAGAATCAGTAAATCATACTTCAACATGGTAAATCATGGTATACTATAGTAAATCATGGTAAACTATGGTAAATCATGGTAAATCATGGTAACTATGATAAATCATGCTAGAATCAGTAAATTATACTACAACATGGTAAATTGTGGTATACTATAGTAAATCATGGTAAACTATGGTAAATCATGCTAGAATCAGTAAATCATACTTGAACATGGTAAATCATGGTATACTATAATAAATCATGGTAAACTATGGTAAATCGTGGTAAATCATGGTAAACTATGATAAATCATGCTAGAATCAGTAAATCATACTTGAACATGGTAAATCCTGGTATACTATAGTAAATTATGGTAAACTATGGTAAATCGTCGTAAATCATGGTAAACTATGGTAAATCATGCTTGAATCAGTAAATCATACTTGAACATGGTAAATCATGGCATACTATAGTAAATCATGGTAAACTAGAGTAAATCGTGGTAAATCATGGTAAACTATGGTAAACACCTTAGCAACTGCCTAGCAACCACACTGAATACCCTAGCAACCACTTAGCAACGCCCTAGCAACCACCCAGAATACCTTGGAAACCTCCCAGAACACCATAGCAACCACCTAGTAAAACCCTAGCAACCGTGCCGAATTTTGCCACTGCAAGCACCACTTCACATTTTCTTCAGGAAATGTACATTCTAGTTAGTGGTGCTTGCTGAAAGCAAGGCATCACTATTGTTATTGCTCATACTTATTATTCTTATTATTATTATTATTATTCTGGACAAAGTTTGGCGCGTAACTCGCCCCGCACCGTTTGTCTCAGAGCCATGAATGAGGTGTCAAATCGACCGGCTCATTAAGGAGAGGTGTGCTATGACTTTTATAAGCGATCGGGGGTGCGGTGTTCGCCCCAGGGGCGAAAAAGCGGCCAAAAAAGTCCCATTGACTTAACATTGCGACGAACTTTGACCACACGTAGCTCTGAGCGAGGATTTCGCAGAAATGTGTGATTTGCCACATTTGAAGAGGGTGACAGGCTCTGTAAGAACATACCTCACAATGGGGTAAAAGTTGCACCCCTGGGGGGCAGGAGATGCCCAAAGTTGCCCCATTGACTTACTATGGGGAAGGAACGTCCCGTGAAACACACATGCTTTTCCTACTATGGTAAATTGCATAGGGACTTTGTATTGAACGTAGCTCTGGATCACAGTGTCATAGAGACAAGGGGGAGGGCTCATTTTACTCAGACGACCAATCAGTCTCTCAGGATCATTGTGAAGCTATCAAGCCACGCCCTAGCAACCATTTAGAGCCCCTTAGCAACAAGTTCCATAGACTTCCATTGAAAGAGTTCAAAGAGATATCTCCAGACTGAATTGTCATAGAAACATGGGGGTGGTCTCATTTGACTCGGGGCAGTAAACAGCCAATCATGAATCACCTCAACACTTCCAAGCCCCTCCCTAGCAACCATTGTCGAGCACCTTAGCAACCAAAATCCAAAGAGGGATATCTTCCATTCTGAATGTCACAGAGGCATGGGAGTTGGTTTATATCATTCATACTGACAAGAAGCCTTTGGAATTTCATCATTGGCAGCTGCCAAGTAACTCCATAGCAACCAAAGAGAGTATCCTAGCAACCGTTTAGCAAAACGTATATCTCTGCATCAAAACATAGTATAGAGATGGGACTTGGCTCTTTTGACTAAATCATGGTAAACTATGGTAAATCAACCTTGAATCATAGTAAATCATACTAAAACATGGTAAATCATGGTATACTATAGTAAATCGTAGTACACTATGGTAAATCGTGGTAAATCATGGTAAACTATGGTAAATCATGCTAGAATCATAGTAAATCATACTTGAACATGGTAAATCATGGTATACTATAGTAAATCATGGTAAACTATGGTAAATCATGGTAAACTATGGTAAATCATGGTAAACTATGGTAAATCATGCTAGAATCAGTAAATCATAATTGAACATGGTATATCATGGTATACTATAGTAAATCATGGTATACTATAGTAAATCATGGTAAACTATGGTAAATCGTGGTAAATCGTGGTAAACTATGGTAAATCATGGTAAACTATGGTAAATCATGCTAGAATCAGTAAATCATACTTGAACATGGTAAATCATGGTATACTATAGTAAATCATGGTAAACTATAGTAAATCGTGGTAAATCATGGTAAACTATGGTAAATCATGCTAGAATCATAGTAAATCATACTTGAACATGGTAAATCATGGTATACTATAGTAAATCATGGTAAACTATGGTAAATCATGCTAAAATCAGTAAATCAGACTTGAACATGGTAAATCATGGTATACTATAGTAAATCATGGTAAACTATGCTAAATCGTGGTAAATCATGGTAAACTATAGTAAATCATGGTAAACTATGGTAAATTATGCTAGAATCAGTAAATCATACTTGAACATGGTAAATCATAGTATACTATAGTAAATCATGGTAAACTATGGTAAATGATCCTAGAATCATAGTAAATCATACTAAAACATGGTAAATCATGGTATACTATAGTAAATCATTGTAAACTATGGTAAATCGTGGTAAATCATGGTATACTATAGTGAATCATGGTAAACTATGGTAAATCATGGTAAACTATGATAAATCATGCTAGAATCAGTAAATCATACTGGAACATGGTAAATCATGGCATACTATAGTAAATCATGGTAAAGTATGGTAAATCGTGGTAAATCATGGTAAACTATGGTAAATCATGCTAGAATCAGTAAATCATATTTGAACATGGTAAATCATGGTATACTATAGTAAATCATGGTAAACTATGGTAAATCGTGGTAAATAATGGTAAACTATGGTAAATCATGGTAAACTACGGTAAATCATGCTAGAATCAGTAAATCATACTTGAACATGGTAAATCATGGTAAACTATGGTAAATCGTGGTGAACTATGGTAAATCATGGTAAACTATGGTAAATCGTGGTGAACTATGGTAAATCATGGTAAACTATGGTAAATCATGGTAAACTATGATAAATCATGCTAGAATCATAGTAAATCATACTTGAACATGGTAAATCATGGTATACTATAGTAAATCATGGTAAACTATGGTAAATCATGGTAAATCATGCTAGAATCAGTAAATCATACTTGAACATGGTAAATCGTGGTATACTATAGTAAATCATGGTAAACTATAGTAAATCATGGTAAATCATGGTAACTATGATAAATCATGCTAGAATCAGTAAATTATACTAGAACATGGTAAATTGTGGTACACTATAGTAAATCATGGTAAACTATGGTAAATCATGGTAAACTATGGTAAATCATGGTAAACTATGGTAAATCATGCTAGAATCAGTAAATCATAATTGAACATGGTATATCATGGTATACTATAGTAAATCATGGTATACTATAGTAAATCATGGTAAACTATGGTAAATCGTGGTAAATCGTGGTAAACTATGGTAAATCATGGTAAACTATGGTAAATCATGCTAGAATCAGTAAATCATACTTGAACATGGTAAATCATGGTATACTATAGTAAATCATGGTAAACTATAGTAAATCGTGGTAAATCATGGTAAACTATGGTAAATCATGCTAGAATCATAGTAAATCATACTTGAACATGGTAAATCATGGTATACTATAGTAAATCATGGTAAACTATGGTAAATCATGCTAAAATCAGTAAATCAGACTTGAACATGGTAAATCATGGTATACTATAGTAAATCATGGTAAACTATGCTAAATCGTGGTAAATCATGGTAAACTATAGTAAATCATGGTAAACTATGGTAAATTATGCTAGAATCAGTAAATCATACTTGAACATGGTAAATCATAGTATACTATAGTAAATCATGGTAAACTATGGTAAATGATCCTAGAATCATAGTAAATCATACTAAAACATGGTAAATCATGGTATACTATAGTAAATCATTGTAAACTATGGTAAATCGTGGTAAATCATGGTATACTATAGTGAATCATGGTAAACTATGGTAAATCATGGTAAACTATGATAAATCATGCTAGAATCAGTAAATCATACTGGAACATGGTAAATCATGGCATACTATAGTAAATCATGGTAAAGTATGGTAAATCGTGGTAAATCATGGTAAACTATGGTAAATCATGCTAGAATCAGTAAATCATATTTGAACATGGTAAATCATGGTATACTATAGTAAATCATGGTAAACTATGGTAAATCGTGGTAAATAATGGTAAACTATGGTAAATCATGGTAAACTACGGTAAATCATGCTAGAATCAGTAAATCATACTTGAACATGGTAAATCATGGTAAACTATGGTAAATCGTGGTGAACTATGGTAAATCATGGTAAACTATGGTAAATCGTGGTGAACTATGGTAAATCATGGTAAACTATGGTAAATCATGGTAAACTATGATAAATCATGCTAGAATCATAGTAAATCATACTTGAACATGGTAAATCATGGTATACTATAGTAAATCATGGTAAACTATGGTAAATCATGGTAAATCATGCTAGAATCAGTAAATCATACTTGAACATGGTAAATCGTGGTATACTATAGTAAATCATGGTAAACTATAGTAAATCATGGTAAATCATGGTAACTATGATAAATCATGCTAGAATCAGTAAATTATACTAGAACATGGTAAATTGTGGTACACTATAGTAAATCATGGTAAACTATGGTAAATCATGCTAGAATCAGTAAATCATACTTGAATATGGTAAATCATGGTATACTATAATAAATCATGGTAAACTATGGTAAATCGTGGTAAATCATGGTAAACTATGATAAATCATGCTAGAATCAGTAAATCATACTTGAACATGGTAAATCCTGGTATACTATAGTAAATTATGGTAAACTATGGTAAATCGTGGTAAATCATGGTAAACTATGGTAAGTCATGCTTGAATCAGTAAATCATACTTGAACATGGTAAATCATGGCATACTATAGTAAATCATGGTAAACTATAGTAAATCGTGGTAAATCATGGTAAACTATGGTAAACACCTTAGCAACTGCCTAGCAACCACACTGAATACCCTAGCAACCACTTAGCAACGCCCTAGCAACCACCCAGAATACCTTGGAAACCTCCCAGAACACCATAGCAACCACCTAGTAAAACCCTAGCAACCGAGTGGCGAGTTTTGCCACTGCAAGCACCACTTCACATTTTCTTCAGGAAATGTACATTCTAGTTAGTGGTGCTTGCTGAAAGCAAGGCATCACTATTGTTATTGCTCATACTTATTATTCTTATTATTATTATTATTATTCTGGACAAAGTTTGGCGCGTAACTCGCCCCGCACCGTTTGTCTCAGAGCCATGAATGAGGTGTCAAATCGACCGGCTCATTAAGGAGAGGTGTGCTATGACTTTTATAAGCGATCGGGGGTGCGGTGTTCGCCCCAGGGGCGAAAAAGCGGCCAAAAAAGTCCCATTGACTTAACATTGCGACGAACTTTGACCACACGTAGCTCTGAGCGAGGATTTCGCAGAAATGTGTGATTTGCCACATTTGAAGAGGGTGACAGGCTCTGTAAGAACATACCTCACAATGGGGTAAAAGTTGCACCCCTGGGGGGCAGGAGATGCCCAAAGTTGCCCCATTGACTTACTATGGGGAAGGAACGTCCCGTGAAACACACATGCTTTTCCTACTATGGTAAATTGCATAGGGACTTTGTATTGAACGTAGCTCTGGATCACAGTGTCATAGAGACAAGGGGGAGGGCTCATTTTACTCAGACGACCAATCAGTCTCTCAGGATCATTGTGAAGCTATCAAGCCACGCCCTAGCAACCATTTAGAGCCCCTTAGCAACAAGTTCCATAGACTTCCATTGAAAGAGTTCAAAGAGATATCTCCAGACTGAATTGTCATAGAAACATGGGGGTGGTCTCATTTGACTCGGGGCAGTAAACAGCCAATCATGAATCACCTCAACACTTCCAAGCCCCTCCCTAGCAACCATTGTCGAGCACCTTAGCAACCAAAATCCAAAGAGGGATATCTTCCATTCTGAATGTCACAGAGGCATGGGAGTTGGTTTATATCATTCATACTGACAAGAAGCCTTTGGAATTTCATCATTGGCAGCTGCCAAGTAACTCCATAGCAACCAAAGAGAGTATCCTAGCAACCGTTTAGCAAAACGTATATCTCTGCATCAAAACATAGTATAGAGATGGGACTTGGCTCTTTTGACTAAATCATGGTAAACTATGGTAAATCAACCTTGAATCATAGTAAATCATACTAAAACATGGTAAATCATGGTATACTATAGTAAATCGTAGTACACTATGGTAAATCGTGGTAAATCATGGTAAACTATGGTAAATCATGCTAGAATCATAGTAAATCATACTTGAACATGGTAAATCATGGTATACTATAGTAAATCATGGTAAACTATGGTAAATCATGGTAAACTATGGTAAATCATGGTAAACTATGGTAAATCATGCTAGAATCAGTAAATCATAATTGAACATGGTATATCATGGTATACTATAGTAAATCATGGTATACTATAGTAAATCATGGTAAACTATGGTAAATCGTGGTAAATCGTGGTAAACTATGGTAAATCATGGTAAACTATGGTAAATCATGCTAGAATCAGTAAATCATACTTGAACATGGTAAATCATGGTATACTATAGTAAATCATGGTAAACTATAGTAAATCGTGGTAAATCATGGTAAACTATGGTAAATCATGCTAGAATCATAGTAAATCATACTTGAACATGGTAAATCATGGTATACTATAGTAAATCATGGTAAACTATGGTAAATCATGCTAAAATCAGTAAATCAGACTTGAACATGGTAAATCATGGTATACTATAGTAAATCATGGTAAACTATGCTAAATCGTGGTAAATCATGGTAAACTATAGTAAATCATGGTAAACTATGGTAAATTATGCTAGAATCAGTAAATCATACTTGAACATGGTAAATCATAGTATACTATAGTAAATCATGGTAAACTATGGTAAATGATCCTAGAATCATAGTAAATCATACTAAAACATGGTAAATCATGGTATACTATAGTAAATCATTGTAAACTATGGTAAATCGTGGTAAATCATGGTATACTATAGTGAATCATGGTAAACTATGGTAAATCATGGTAAACTATGATAAATCATGCTAGAATCAGTAAATCATACTGGAACATGGTAAATCATGGCATACTATAGTAAATCATGGTAAAGTATGGTAAATCGTGGTAAATCATGGTAAACTATGGTAAATCATGCTAGAATCAGTAAATCATATTTGAACATGGTAAATCATGGTATACTATAGTAAATCATGGTAAACTATGGTAAATCGTGGTAAATAATGGTAAACTATGGTAAATCATGGTAAACTACGGTAAATCATGCTAGAATCAGTAAATCATACTTGAACATGGTAAATCATGGTAAACTATGGTAAATCGTGGTGAACTATGGTAAATCATGGTAAACTATGGTAAATCGTGGTGAACTATGGTAAATCATGGTAAACTATGGTAAATCATGGTAAACTATGATAAATCATGCTAGAATCATAGTAAATCATACTTGAACATGGTAAATCATGGTATACTATAGTAAATCATGGTAAACTATGGTAAATCATGGTAAATCATGCTAGAATCAGTAAATCATACTTGAACATGGTAAATCGTGGTATACTATAGTAAATCATGGTAAACTATAGTAAATCATGGTAAATCATGGTAACTATGATAAATCATGCTAGAATCAGTAAATTATACTAGAACATGGTAAATTGTGGTACACTATAGTAAATCATGGTAAACTATGGTAAATCATGGTAAACTATGGTAAATCATGGTAAACTATGGTAAATCATGCTAGAATCAGTAAATCATAATTGAACATGGTATATCATGGTATACTATAGTAAATCATGGTATACTATAGTAAATCATGGTAAACTATGGTAAATCGTGGTAAATCGTGGTAAACTATGGTAAATCATGGTAAACTATGGTAAATCATGCTAGAATCAGTAAATCATACTTGAACATGGTAAATCATGGTATACTATAGTAAATCATGGTAAACTATAGTAAATCGTGGTAAATCATGGTAAACTATGGTAAATCATGCTAGAATCATAGTAAATCATACTTGAACATGGTAAATCATGGTATACTATAGTAAATCATGGTAAACTATGGTAAATCATGCTAAAATCAGTAAATCAGACTTGAACATGGTAAATCATGGTATACTATAGTAAATCATGGTAAACTATGCTAAATCGTGGTAAATCATGGTAAACTATAGTAAATCATGGTAAACTATGGTAAATTATGCTAGAATCAGTAAATCATACTTGAACATGGTAAATCATAGTATACTATAGTAAATCATGGTAAACTATGGTAAATGATCCTAGAATCATAGTAAATCATACTAAAACATGGTAAATCATGGTATACTATAGTAAATCATTGTAAACTATGGTAAATCGTGGTAAATCATGGTATACTATAGTGAATCATGGTAAACTATGGTAAATCATGGTAAACTATGATAAATCATGCTAGAATCAGTAAATCATACTGGAACATGGTAAATCATGGCATACTATAGTAAATCATGGTAAAGTATGGTAAATCGTGGTAAATCATGGTAAACTATGGTAAATCATGCTAGAATCAGTAAATCATATTTGAACATGGTAAATCATGGTATACTATAGTAAATCATGGTAAACTATGGTAAATCGTGGTAAATAATGGTAAACTATGGTAAATCATGGTAAACTACGGTAAATCATGCTAGAATCAGTAAATCATACTTGAACATGGTAAATCATGGTAAACTATGGTAAATCGTGGTGAACTATGGTAAATCATGGTAAACTATGGTAAATCGTGGTGAACTATGGTAAATCATGGTAAACTATGGTAAATCATGGTAAACTATGATAAATCATGCTAGAATCATAGTAAATCATACTTGAACATGGTAAATCATGGTATACTATAGTAAATCATGGTAAACTATGGTAAATCATGGTAAATCATGCTAGAATCAGTAAATCATACTTGAACATGGTAAATCGTGGTATACTATAGTAAATCATGGTAAACTATAGTAAATCATGGTAAATCATGGTAACTATGATAAATCATGCTAGAATCAGTAAATTATACTAGAACATGGTAAATTGTGGTACACTATAGTAAATCATGGTAAACTATGGTAAATCATGCTAGAATCAGTAAATCATACTTGAATATGGTAAATCATGGTATACTATAATAAATCATGGTAAACTATGGTAAATCGTGGTAAATCATGGTAAACTATGATAAATCATGCTAGAATCAGTAAATCATACTTGAACATGGTAAATCCTGGTATACTATAGTAAATTATGGTAAACTATGGTAAATCGTGGTAAATCATGGTAAACTATGGTAAGTCATGCTTGAATCAGTAAATCATACTTGAACATGGTAAATCATGGCATACTATAGTAAATCATGGTAAACTATAGTAAATCGTGGTAAATCATGGTAAACTATGGTAAACACCTTAGCAACTGCCTAGCAACCACACTGAATACCCTAGCAACCACTTAGCAACGCCCTAGCAACCACCCAGAATACCTTGGAAACCTCCCAGAACACCATAGCAACCACCTAGTAAAACCCTAGCAACCGAGTGGCGAGTTTTGCCACTGCAAGCACCACTTCACATTTTCTTCAGGAAATGTACATTCTAGTGTTGTGATTACTATTCACCTAGACAAAACTTTGGCGCGTAACTCGCCCCACACCGTTTGTCACAGACCCCTGAATGAGGTGTCAAATCGACCGGTTTATTGAGGAGAGGTGTGCTATGACTTTTATAAGCGGTCGGGTGTAAGATGTTCGTATGGCGGGCGAAAAATTAGCCGAAAAATGTCCCATAGACTTAACATAGGCACAAAATTTGCAAAATCATATCTTTGGCTCAGAAGGTCATAGAGCCTTGGGGTTGGGCTCTTTTGATTCATCCTATCAAGCAGCCAATAAGTAGTGACATAACAACTTTATAGCCACGCCCTAGAAACCAGTTACAGGCCCCTAGCAACCACTGAACAACATTTACAAGCCATATCTCAGAAAACAAAACATTGTAAAAACACAGAGTTGGGCATTTTTTGACCCAGACCTGCAAATACTCTTTATATATTACCCCACAAACTGTATAAATAAACCTTAGCAACCATTTGGAGTACCCTAGCAACCGTACAAACACATGAATGAGCTATATCTCAGCACCAGAACATCGTATAGACATGGGGGTGTGCTTGTTTGTTTCGGTTGGGAAACCAGTCTGTAAATATCACCATGGTAACTGTGTATTCACACCCTAGCAACCGTTTAGAGCCACCTAGCAACCATATTGCAACATATAGAAGCCATATTTCAGCTCCACAACATCGTACAGACATGGTTGTTGGCTCGTATGCAATCATGTACAACACCCTAGCAACCGAGTGGCGAGTTTTGCCACTGCAAGCACCACTGTACATTTCCTGAAGAAAATGTGAATTCTAGTGTTGTGATTACTATTCACCTAGACAAAACTTTGGCGCGTAACTCGCCCCACACCGTTTGTCACAGACCCCTGAATGAGGTGTCAAATCGACCGGTTTATTGAGGAGAGGTGTGCTATGACTTTTATAAGCGGTCGGGTGTAAGATGTTCGTATGGCGGGCGAAAAATTAGCCGAAAAATGTCCCATAGACTTAACATAGGCACAAAATTTGCAAAATCATATCTTTGGCTCAGAAGGTCATAGAGCCTTGGGGTTGGGCTCTTTTGATTCATCCTATCAAGCAGCCAATAAGTAGTGACATAACAACTTTATAGCCACGCCCTAGAAACCAGTTACAGGCCCCTAGCAACCACTGAACAACATTTACAAGCCATATCTCAGAAAACAAAACATTGTAAAAACACAGAGTTGGGCATTTTTTGACCCAGACCTGCAAATACTCTTTATATATTACCCCACAAACTGTATAAATAAACCTTAGCAACCATTTGGAGTACCCTAGCAACCGTACAAACACATGAATGAGCTATATCTCAGCACCAGAACATCGTATAGACATGGGGGTGTGCTTGTTTGTTTCGGTTGGGAAACCAGTCTGTAAATATCACCATGGTAACTGTGTATTCACACCCTAGCAACCGTTTAGAGCCACCTAGCAACCATATTGCAACATATAGAAGCCATATTTCAGCTCCACAACATCGTACAGACATGGTTGTTGGCTCGTATGCAATCATGTACAACACCCTAGCAACCGAGTGGCGAGTTTTGCCACTGCAAGCACCACTGTACATTTCCTGAAGAAAATGTGAATTCTAGTTAGTGGTGCTTGCTGAAAGCAAGGCATCACTATTGTTATTGCTCATACTTATTATTCTTCTTATTATTATTATTATTATTATTATTCTGGACAAAGTTTGGCGCGTAACTCGCCCCGCACCGTTTGTCTCAGAGCCATGAATGAGGTGTCAAATCGACCGGCTCATTAAGGAGAGGTGTGCTATGACTTTTATAAGCGATCGGGGGTGCGGTGTTCGCCCCAGGGGCGAAAAAGCGGCCAAAAAAGTCCCATTGACTTAACATTGCGACGAACTTTGACCACACGTAGCTCTGAGCGAGGATTTCGCAGAAATGTGTGATTTGCCACATTTGAAGAGGCTGACAGGCTCTGTAAGAACATACCTCACAATGGGGTAAAAGTTGCACCCCTGGGGGGCAGGAGATGCCCAAAGTTGCCCCATTGACTTACTATGGGGAAGGAACGTCCCGTGAAACACACATGCTTTTCCTACTATGGTAAATTGCATAGGGACTTTGTATTGAACGTAGCTCTGGATCACAGTGTCATAGAGACAAGGGGGAGGGCTCATTTTACTCAGACGACCAATCAGTCTCTCAGGATCATTGTGAAGCTATCAAGCCACGCCCTAGCAACCATTTAGAGCCCCTTAGCAACAAGTTCCATAGACTTCCATTGAAAGAGTTCAAAGAGATATCTCCAGACTGAATTGTCATAGAAACATGGGGGTGGTCTCATTTGACTCGGGGCAGTAAACAGCCAATCATGAATCACCTCAACACTTCCAAGCCCCTCCCTAGCAACCATTGTCGAGCACCTTAGCAACCAAAATCCAAAGAGGGATATCTTCCATTCTGAATGTCACAGAGGCATGGGAGTTGGTTTATATCATTCATACTGACAAGAAGCCTTTGGAATTTCATCATTGGCAGCTGCCAAGTAACTCCATAGCAACCAAAGAGAGTATCCTAGCAACCGTTTAGCAAAACGTATATCTCTGCATCAAAACATAGTATAGAGATGGGACTTGGCTCTTTTGACTAAATCATGGTAAACTATGGTAAATCAACCTTGAATCATAGTAAATCATACTAAAACATGGTAAATCATGGTATACTATAGTAAATCATAGTACACTATGGTAAATCGTGGTAAATCATGGTAAACTATGGTAAATCATGCTAGAATCATAGTAAATCATACTTGAACATGGTAAATCATGGTATACTATAGTAAATCATGGTAAACTATGGTAAATCATGGTAAACTATGGTAAATCATGGTAAACTATGATAAATCATGCTAGAATCAGTAAATCATAATTGAACATGGTATATCATGGTATACTATAGTAAATCATGGTATACTATAGTAAATCATGGTAAACTATGGTAAATCGTGGTAAACTATGGTAAATCATGGTAAACTATGGTAAATCATGCTAGAATCAGTAAATCATACTTGAACATGGTAAATCATGGTATACTATAGTAAATCATGGTAAACTATAGTAAATCGTGGTAAATCATGGTAAACTATGGTAAATCATGCTAGAATCATAGTAAATCATACTTGAACATGGTAAATCATGGTATACTATAGTAAATCATGGTAAACTATGGTAAATCATGGTAAACTATGGTAAATCATGGTAAACTATGATAAATCATGCTAGAATCAGTAAATCATAATTGAACATGGTATATCATGGTATACTATAGTAAATCATGGTATACTATAGTAAATCATGGTAAACTATGGTAAATCGTGGTAAATCGTGGTAAACTATGGTAAATCATGGTAAACTATGGTAAATCATGCTAGAATCAGTAAATCATACTTGAACATGGTAAATCATGGTATACTATAGTAAATCATGGTAAACTATAGTAAATCGTGGTAAATCATGGTAAACTATGGTAAATCATGCTAGAATCATAGTAAATCATACTTGAACATGGTAAATCATGGTATACTATAGTAAATCATGGTAAACTATGGTAAATCATGCTAAAATCAGTAAATCAGACTTGAACATGGTAAATCATGGTATACTATAGTAAATCATGGTAAACTATGCTAAATCGTGGTAAATCATGGTAAACTATAGTAAATCATGGTAAACTATGGTAAATTATGCTAGAATCAGTAAATCATACTTGAACATGGTAAATCATAGTATACTATAGTAAATCATGGTAAACTATGGTAAATGATCCTAGAATCATAGTAAATCATACTAAAACATGGTAAATCATGGTATACTATAGTAAATCATAGTAAACTATGGTAAATCGTGGTAAATCATGGTATACTATAGTAAATCATGGTAAACTATGGTAAATCATGGTAAACTATGATAAATCATGCTAGAATCAGTAAATCATACTGGAACATGGTAAATCATGGTATACTATAGTAAATCATGGTAAAGTATGGTAAATCGTGGTAAATCATGGTAAACTATGGTAAATCATGCTAGAATCAGTAAATCATACTTGAACATGGTAAATCATGGTATACTATAGTAAATCATGGTAAAGTATGGTAAATCGTGGTAAATCATGGTAAACTATGGTAAATCATGCTAGAATCAGTAAATCATATTTGAACATGGTAAATCATGGTATACTATAGTAAATCATGGTAAACTATGGTAAATCGTGGTAAATAATGGTAAACTATGGTAAATCATGGTAAACTATGGTAAATCATGCTAGAATCAGTAAATCATGCTTGAACATGGTAAATCATGGTAAACTATGGTAAATCGTGGTGAACTATGGTAAATCATGGTAAACTATGGTAAATCATGGTAAACTATGATAAATCATGCTAGAATCATAGTAAATCATACTTGAACATGGTAAATCATGGTATACTATAGTAAATCATGGTAAACTATGGTAAATCATGGTAAATCATGCTAGAATCAGTAAATTATAATTGAACATGGTAAATCGTGCTATACTATAGTAAATCATGGTAAACTATAGTAAATCGTGGTAAATTGTGGTAAACTATGGTAAATCATGCTAGAATCAGTAAATCATACTTGAACATGGTAAATCATGGTATACTATAGTAAATCATGGTAAACTATGGTAAATCATGGTAAATCATGGTAACTATGATAAATCATGCTAGAATCAGTAAATTATACTAGAACATGGTAAATTGTGGTATTCTATAGTAAATCATGGTAAACTATGGTAAATCATGCTAGAATCAGTAAATCATACTTGAACATGGTAAATCATGGTATACTATAATAAATCATGGTAAACTATGGTAAATCGTGGTAAATCATGGTAAACTATGATAAATCATGCTAGAATCAGTAAATCATACTTGAACATGGTAAATCCTGGTATACTATAGTAAATTATGGTAAACTATGGTAAATCGTGGTAAATCATGGTAAACTATGGTAAATCATGCTTGAATCAGTAAATCATACTTGAACATGGTAAATCATGGCATACTATAGTAAATCATGGTAAACTATAGTAAATCGTGGTAAATCATGGTAAACTATGGTAAACACCTTAGCAACTGCCTAGCAACCACACTGAATACCCTAGCAACCACTTAGAAACCCCCTAGCAACCACCCAGAATACCTTGGAAACCTCCCAGAACACCATAGCAACCACCTAGTAAAACCCTAGCAACCGTGCCGAATTTTGCCACTGCAAGCACCACTTCACATTTTCTTCAGGAAATGTACATTCTAGTTAGTGGTGCTTTTTTAAAAGCATCACTATTGTTATTGCTCATACTTATTATTCTTCTTCTTCTTATTATTATTATTCCGCCCAAAGTTTGGCGCGTAACTCGCCCCGCACAGTTTGTCACAGACCCCTGAGTGAGGTGTCAAATCGACCGGCTCATTGAGGAGAGGTGTGCTATGACTTTTCTAAGCGATCGGGTGTACGATGTTCGCACAGCGGACGAAAAAGCGGCCAAAAAAGTCCCATTGACTTAACATGGGGAGTTCTAAAAACATTTGAATCCCAACCGACGTTTTCACACACACAGACTCCAAAGGGCCTGTCACCCCTGCATCTCTCCCTCTCTCTCTCCCTCAGAGGATTTATATTATCAAGCAACCAATAAGTAATGGCCTAAAATCTTCATAGCCACACCTTAGCAACCAGTTACAGCACCCTAGCAACCACTAAGAGCTCCCTAGCAACCACCCTAAACCAAAAAAAATACATTTTTACATTTTTTTTTATTTTTTAAAGCAATATTACACTCGTGGCCTTGTGATATCGCTCCATGCTTGTGCCTATTCGGCCATAGGCACGAGGCCGCAGGCCGAGTGCCGTACTGAAGGCACTCGTTATTAAAGATTTTAATAACTCTATAAAAACTCCATAGTAACCATCTTTGACAACTACCAACCACCTAGAAACACCATAGCAACTAAAAAAAATACCTTAGCAACCATCCTGAACACCCTAGCAATGTCTAGAAATGCTCAAGTAACCACCAAAAATACCGTAGCAACCACCCTGAACACCCTAGCAACTGCCTAGCAACCACCCAGAACACCTAGCAACTGCCTAGCAACCACCCAGAACACCCTAGCAACTGCCTAGCAACGCCCTAGCATCCACCCAGAATACCATAGCAACTGCCTAGCAACACCATAGCAACCACCCAGAACACCCTAGCAACCACCTAGCAATGCCCTAGCAACCACCAAAAATACCCTAGCAACTGCCTAGCAACCACCCAGAACACCATAGCAACTGCCTAGCAACACCATAGCAACCACCCAGAACACCCTAGCAACCACCTGGCAACAGCATCTTGCTAAAAACATGCTAGCAACATGCTAATCATGCTAGCATCATGTTATCAACATGCTAATCAAGCTAACATCATGCTAGCAACATTCTAATCATGCTAGCATCATGCTAGCAACATGCTAATCATGCTAGCATAATGCTAGCGACATGCTAATTATGTTAGCATCTAGCTAAAAACATGCTAGCAAAATGCTAATCATGCTAACATCATGCTACCAGCATGCTAATCAAGCTAGCATTATGCTAATCAAGCTAGCATCATGCTAGCAACATGCTAATTAAGCTAGCATCATGCTAGCAACATGCTAATTAATGCTAGCATCATGCTAGCAACATGCTAATCAAGCTAGCATCATGCTACCAACATGCTAATCAAGCTAGCATCATGCAAGCAAAACGCAAATTATGGTAGCATAATGCTAACAACATGTTAATTAAGCTAGCAAAATGCTAATCAAGCTAGCAAACATGCTAATCATGCTAGCATCTATCTAAAAACATGCTAGCAACATGCTAATCATGCTAGCAACATGCTACCAACATGCTAATCATGTTAACAACATGCTAATCATGCTAGCATTATTCTAACAACATGTTAATCATAGTAAATCATCCTGGAATGTGGTAAATCGTAGTAAATCATCTTAGAAAAATAGTAAATCGTGGTAAATAATGCTAAAACGTGGTATATCATGGTATCACAACATGGTAATTGTGTTAGCATCTGCCCAGTGGCGAATTTTGCCACTGCAAGCACCACTTCACATTTTCTTCAGGAAATGTACATTCTAGTTATTATTATTGTAAACTATGGTAAATCATGGTAAACTATGGTAAATCATGCTAGAATCAGTAAATCATACTTCAACATGGTAAATTATGGTATACTATAGTAAATCATGGTAAACTATGGTAAATCATGGTAAAGTATGGTAAATCATGGTAAACTATGGTAAATCATGGTAAACTATGGTAAATCATGGTAAACTATGATAAATAATGCTAAAATCAGTAAATCATACTTGAACGTGGTATATCATGGTATACTATAGTAAATCATGGTAAACTATGGTAAATCGTGGTAAATCATGGTAAACTATGGTAAATCATGGTAAACTATGGTAAATCATGCTAGAATCAGTAAATCATACTTCAACATGGTAAATCATGGTATACTATAGTAAATCATGGTAAACTATGGTAAATCATGGTAAACTATGATAAATCATGCTAGAATCAGTAAATCATACTTGAACATGGTATATCATGGTATACTATAGTAAATCATGGTAAACTATGGTAAATCGTGGTAAATCATGGTAAACTATAGTAAATCATGGTAAACTATGGTAAATCGTGGTAAATCATGGTAAACTATGGTAAATCATGGTAAACTATGGTAAATCATGCTAGAATCAGTAAATCATACTTCAACATGGTAAATCATGGTATACTATAGTAAATCATGGTAAACTATGGTAAATTATGGTAAATCATGGTAACTATGATAAATCATGCTAGAATCAGTAAATTATACTAGAACATGGTAAATTGTGGTATACTATAGTAAATCATGGTAAACTATGGTAAATCATGCTAGAATCAGTAAATCATACTTGAACATGGTAAATCATGGTATACTATAATAAATCATGGTAAACTATGGTAAATCGTGGTAAATCATGGTAAACTATGATAAATCATGCTAGAATCAGTAAATCATACTTGAACATGGTAAATCCTGGTATACTATAGTAAATTATGGTAAACTATGGTAAATTGTGGTAAATCATGGTAAACTATGGTAAATCATGCTTGAATCAGTAAATCATACTTGAACATGGTAAATCATGGCATTCTATAGTAAATCATGGTAAACTATAGTAAATCGTGGTAAATCATGGTAAACTATGGTAAACACCTTAGCAACTGCCTAGCAACCACACTGAATACCCTAGCAACCACTTAGCAACGCCCTAGCAACCACCCAGAATACCTTGGAAACCTCCCAGAACACCATAGCAACCACCTAGTAAAACCCTAGCAACCGTGCCGAATTTTGCCACTGCAAGCACCACTTCACATTTTCTTCAGGAAATGTACATTCTAGTGTTGTGATTACTATTCACCTAGACAAAACTTCGGCGCGTAACTCGCCCCACACCGTTTGTCACAGACCCCTGAATGAGGTGTCAAATCGACCGGTTTATTGAGAAGAGGTGTGCTATGACTTTTATAAGCGATCGGGTGTACGATGTTCGTCTAGCGGGCAAAAAATTTGCCGAAAAATGTCCCATAGACTTAACATAGGCACAAAATTTGCAAAATCATATCTTTGGCTCAGAAGGTCATAGAGCCTTGGGGTTGGGCTCTTTTGATTCGTCCTATCAAGCAGCCAATAAGTAGTGACATAACAACTTCATAGCCACGCCCTAGCAACCAGTTACAGGCCCCTAGCAACCATTGAACAACATTTACAAGCCATATCTCAGCAACAAAACATTGTACAAACACAGAGATGGGCATTTTTTGACCCAGACCTGCAAATACTCTTTAAATATTACCCCATAAACTGTATAAACAAACCTTAGCAACCATTTGGAGTACCCTAGCAACCGTACAAACACATAATTGGGCTATATCTCAGCACAAAAACATCGTATAGACATGGGGATGTGTTTGTTTGTTTTGGTTGGGAAACCAATCTGTAAATATCATCATGGTAACTGTGTAACCACACCTTAGCAACCGTTTAAAGCTATCTAGCAACCATATTGCAACATATAGAAGCCATATTTCAGCTCCACAACATCGTACAGACATGGTTGTTGGCTCGTATGCAATCATGTACAACACCCTAGCAACCGGGTGGCGAATTTTGCCACTGCAAGCACCACTTCACATTTTCTTCAGGAAATGTACATTCTAGTTAGTGGTGCTTTTTTAAAAGCATCACTATTGTTATTGCTCATACTTATTATTCTTCTTCTTCTTCTTCTTATTATTCTGGACAAAAGTTTGGCGCGTAACTCGCCCCGCACCGTTTGTCACAGACCCCTGAGTGAGGTGTCAAATCGACCGGCTCATTGAGGAGAGGTGTGCTATGACTTTTCTAAGCGATCGGGTGTACGATGTTCGCACAGCGGACGAAAAAGCGGCCAAAAAAGTCCCATTGACTTAACATGGGGCATTCTAAAAACATTTGAATCCAAACCGACGTTTTCACACACACAGACTCCAAAAGGGCCTGACACCCCTGCGTCTCTCCCTCTCTCTCTCCCTCAGAGGATTTATATTATCAAGCAGCCAATAAGTAATGGCCTAAAATCTTCATAGCCACACCCTAGCAACCAGTTTCAGCACCCTAGCAACCACTAAGAGCTCCCTAGCAACCACCCTAAACCAAAAAAAAATTGTTTTTACATTTTTTAGTATTTTTTAAAGCAATATTACACTCGTGGCCTTGCAATATCGCTCCATGCTTGTGCCTATTCGGCCATAGGCACGAGGCCGCAGGCCGAGTGCCGTACTGAAGGCACTAGTTATTAAAGATTTTAATAACTCTATAAAAACTCCATAGTAACCATATTTGACAACTACCAACCACCTAGTAACACCATAGCAACTAACAAAAATACCTTAGCAACCACCCTGAACAGCCTAGCAACGTCTAGAAATGCTCTAGTAACCACCAAAAAACTCTAGCAACCACCCAGAACACCCTAGCAACTGCCTAGCAACCACCCAGAACCCCTAGCAACTGCTTAGCAACCACCCAGAACACCTAGCAACTGCCTAGCAACCACCCAGAACACCCTAGCAACTGCCTAGCAATGCCCTAGCATCCACCCAGAATACCATAGCAACTGCCTAGCAACACCATAGCAACCACCCAGAACACCCTAGCAACCACCTAGCAACGCCCTAGCAACTGCCTAGCAACCACCAAGAATACCCTAGCAACTGCCTAGCAAACCTTAGCAACTGCCTAGCAACACCATAGCAACCACCCAGAACACCCTAGCAACCACCTGGCAACAGCATCTTGCTAAAAACATGCTATCAACATGCTAATCATGCTAGCATCATGCTAGCAACATGCTAATCAAGCTAGCATTATGCTAGCAACATGCTAATCATGCTAGCATTATGCTAGCAACATGCTAATCATGTTAGCATTATGCTAACAACATGTTAATCAAGCTAGCAACATGCTAATCAAGCTAGCATAATGCTAGCAACATGCTAATCATGCTAGCATTATGCTAGCAACATGCTAATCATGCTAGCATTATGCTAGCAACATGCTAATCAAGCTAGCAACATGCTAATCATGCTAGCATTATGCTAGCAACATGCTATTCATGCTAGCATTATGCTAACAACATGCTAATCATGCTAGCATTATGCTAGCAACATGCTAATCATGCTAACATTATGCTAATCATGCTAGCATTATGCTAGCAACATGCTAATCAAGCTAGTATCATGCTAGCAACATGTTAATCATGCTAGCATAATGCTAGCAAAATGCTAATAATGCTAGCATCATCCAACCAACATGCTAATCATGCTAGCAACATGCTAATCCTGCTAGCATCATTCTAACAACATGTTAATCATAATAAATCATACTGGAATGTGGTAAATCGTAGTAAATCATCTTAGAAACATGGTAAATCATGGTAAATGATGCTAAAATGTGGTATATCATGGTATCACAACATGTCAATTGTGTTAGCATCTGCCCAGTGGCGAATTTTGCCACTGCAAGCACCACTTCACATTTTTGTTGTGATTACTATTCACCTAGACAAAACTTCGGCGCGTAACTCGCCCCCCACCGTTTGTCACAGACCCCTGAATGAGGTGTCAAATCGACCGGTTTATTGAGGAAAGGTGTGCTATGACTTTTATAAGCGATCGGGTGTAAGATGTTCGTCTGGCGGGCGAAAAATTTGCCGAAAAATGTCCCATAGACTTAACATAGGCACAAAATTTGCAAAATCATATCTTTGGCTCAGAAGGTCATAGAGCCTTGGGGTTGGGCTCTTTTGATTCATCCTATCAAGCAGCCAATAAGTAGTGACATAACAACTTCATAGTCATGCCCTAGCAACCAGTTACAGGCCCCTAGCAACCATTGAACAACATTTACAAGCCATATCTCAGCAACAAAACATTGTAAAAACACAGAGTTGGGCATTTTCAGCACCAGAACATCGTATAGACATGGGGGTGTGTTTGTTTGTTTTGGTTGGGACACCAGTCTGTAAATATCATCATGGTAACTGTGTAACCACACCTTAGCAACCATTTAAAGCTACCTAGCAACCATATTGCAACATATAGAAGCCATATTTCAGCTCCACAACATCGTACAGACATGTTTGATGGCTTGTATGCAATCATGTACAACACCCTAGCAACCGGGTGGTGAGTTTTGCCACTGCAAGCACCACTTCACATTTTCTTCAGGAAATGTACATTCTAGTGTTGTGATTACTATTCACCTAGACAAAACTTTGGCGCGTAACTCGCCCCACACCGTTTGTCACAGACCCCTGAATGAGGTGTCAAATCGACCGGCTCATTGAGGAGAGGTGTGCTATGACTTTTATAAGCGATCGGGGGTGCGATGTTTGCCCCAGGGGCAAAAATGCGGCCAAAAAAGTCCCATAGACTTAACATTGCGACCAACTTTGACGACTCATAGCTCAGAGCGAGGATTTCACATAAACTTGTGATTTGCCACATTTGAAGAGGCTGACAGGCTCTGTAAGAACATACCTCACAATGGGGTAAAAGTTGCACTCCTGGGGGGCAGAAGCTGCCCAAAGTTGCCCCATTGACTTACTATGGGGAAGGAACGTCCTGTGAAACACACTTGCTTTTCCTACTATGGTAAATTGCATAGGGATTTTGTATTGAACATAGCTCTGGATCACAGTGTCATAGAGACAAGGGGGCGGGCTCATTTTACTCAGACGACCAATCAGTCTCTCACGATCATTGTGACGCTATCAAGCCACGCCCTAGCAACCATTTAGAGCACCTTAGCAACAAGTCCCATAGACTTCCATTGAAAGAGATCAAAGGGATATCTCCGGACTGAATTGTCATAGAAACATGAGGGTGGTCTCGTTTGACTCGGGGCAGCAAACAGCCAATCATGAATCACCTCAACACTTCCTAGCCCCTCCCTAGCAACCATTGTCGAGCACCATAACAACCAAAATCCAAAGAGGGATATCTTCCATTCTGAATGTCACAGAGGCATGGGAGTTGGTTTATATCATTCACCATGACAAGAAGCCTTTGGAGTTTCATCATTGGCAGCTGTCAAGAAACTCCATAGCAACCAAACAGAGTACCCTAGCAACCAAAATCCAAAGAGGGATATCTTCCATTCTGAATGTCACAAAGGCATGGGAGTTGGATTATATCATTCATCGTGACAAGAAGCCTTTGCAGTTTCATCATTGGCAGCTGCCAAGCAACTCCATAGCAACCAACAGAGTACCCTAGCAACCAAAATCCAAAGAGGGATATCTACCATTCTGAATGTCACAAAGGCATGGGAGTTGGATTATATCATTCATCGTGACAAGAAGCCTTTGCAGTTTCATCATTGGCAGCTGCCAAGCAACTCCATAGCAACCAAACAGAATACCCTAGCAACCAAAATCCAAAGAGGGATATCTTCCATTCTGAATGTCACACAGGCATGGGAGTTGGTTTATATCATTCATTCTGGCAAGCAGCCTTTGGAGTTTCATCATTGGCAGCTGCCAAACCACGCCATAGCAATCAAACAGAGTACCCTAGCAACCATTTTGCAAGACATATATCTCTGCATCAGAACATTGTAAAGAGATGGGGGTTGGTTTATATCATTAATACTGACAAGCAGCCTTTTCAGTTTCATCATTAGCAGCTGCCAAGCAACTCCATAGCAACCAAATAAATATCCTTAGCAACCAAAATCCAAAGAGGCATATCTTCCATTCTGAATGTCACAGAGGCATGGGAGTTGGTTTATAGCATTCATGCTAACAAGCAACCTTTGGAGTTTCATGATTGGCAGCTGCCAAGCCACTCCCTAGCAACCAAACAGAGTTCCCTAGCAACCAAAATCCAAGAAGGGATATCTTCCATTCTGAATGTCACATAGGCATGGGAGTTGGTTTATATCATTCATAGTGACAAGAAGCCTGTGCAGTTTTATCATTGGCAGCTGCCAAGCAACTCCATAGCAACCAAATGGAGTACCCTAGCAACCAAAATCCAAAGAGGCATATCTTCAATTCTGAATGTCGCAGAGGCATGGGAGTTGGATTATATCATTCATACTGACAAGAAGCCTTTGGAATTTCATCATTGACAGCTGACAAGCTACTCCCTAGCAACCAAACAGAGGACCCTAGCAACCGTTTATCAAGACCCATGTCTCTGCATCAGAACACCGTGAAGAGATGGGGGTTGGCTCTTTTCTTTTGGTTGGGAAACAGTCTGTAAATATCCCCATGTTAACTTTTTATTCACACCCTAGCAACCATTTACAGCCACCTAGCAATCATATTGCAACATATAGAAGCCATATTTCTGCTCCACAACATCGTACAGACATGATTGTTGGCTCGAATGCAATCATGTACAACATCATACCAACCGAGTGGCGAGTTTTGCCACTGCAAGCACCACTCACATTTTCTTCAGGAAATGTACATTCTAGTGTTGTGATTACTATTCACCTAGACAAAACTTCGGCACGTAACTCGCCCCACACCGTTTGTCACAGACCCCTGAATGAGGTGTCAAATCGACCGGTTTATTGAGGAAAGGTGTGCTATGACTTTTATAAGCGATCGGGTGTAAGATGTTTGTCTGGCGGGCGAAAAATTAGCCGAAAAATGTCCCATAGACTTAACATTGGCACAAAATTTGCTAAATCATATCTTTGGCTCAGAAGGTCATAGAGCTTTGGGGTTGGGCTCTTTTGATTCGTCCTATCAAGCAGCCAATAAGTAGTGACATAAAAACTTCATAGCCACGCCCTAGAAACCAGTTACAGGCCCCTAGCAACCATTGAACAACATTTACAAGCCATATCTCAGCACCAGAACATCGTATAGACATGGGGGTGTGCTTGTTTGTTTTGGTTGGGACACCAGTCTGTAAATATCATTATGGTAACTGTGTAACCACACCTTAGCAACCTTTTAAAGCTACCTAGCAACCATATTGCAACATATAGAAGCCATATTACAGCTCCACAACATCGTACAGACTTGGTTGTTGGCTCGTATGCAATCATGTACAACACCCTAGCAACCGGGTGGCGAATTTTGCCACTGCAAGCACCACTTCACATTTTCTTCAGGAAATGTACATTCTAGTGTTGTGATTACTATTCACCTAGACAAAACTTCGGCGCGTAACTCGCCCCACACCGTTTGTCACAGACCCCTGAATGAGGTGTAAAATCGACCGGTTTATTGAGGAAAGGTGTGCTATGACTTTTATAAGCGATCGGGTGTAAGATGTTCGTCTGGCGGGCGAAAAATAAGCCGAAAAATGTCCCATAGACTTAACATTGGCACAAAATTTGTAAAATCATATCTTTGGCTCAGAAGGTCATAGAGGCTTGGGGTTGGGCTCTTTTGATTCGTCCTATCAAGCAGCCAATAAGTAATGACATAAAAACTTCATAGTCATGCCCTAGCAACCAGTTACAGGCCCCTAGCAACCATTGAACAACATTTACAAGCCATATCTCAGCAACAAAACATTGTAAAAACACAGAGTTGGGCATTTTTTGACCCAGACTCCCATACACTCTTTAAATATTACCCCATAAATTGTATAAACAAACCTTAGCAACCATTTGGAGTACCCTAGCAACCGTACAAACACATGAATGGGCTATATCTCATCACCAGAACATTGTATAGACATGGGGGTGTGTTTGTTTGTTTCGTTTGGGAAACCAGTCTGTAAATATCATCATGGTAACTGTGTAGCCACACCCTAGCAACCGTTTAGAGCCACCTAGCAACCATATTGCAACATATAGAAGCCATATTTCAGCTCCACAACATCGTACAGACATGGTTGTTGGATCGTATGCAATCATGTACAACACCCTAGCAACCGAGTGGCGAGTTTTGCCACTGCAAGCACCACTTCACATTTTCTTCAGGAAATGTACATTCTAGTGTTGTGATTACTATTCACCTAGACAAAACTTCGGCGCGTAACTCGCTCCACACCTTTTGTCACAGACCCCTGAATGAGGTGTCAAATCGACCGGTTTATTGAGGAGAGGTGTGCTATGACTTTTATAAGCGATCGAGTGTAAGATGTTCGTCTGGCGGGCGAAAAATTAGCCGAAAAATGTCCCATAGACTTAACATAGGCACAAAATTTGGAAAATCATATCTTTGGCTCAGAAGGACATAGAGGCTTAGGGTTGGGCTCTTTTGATTCGTCCTATCAAGCAGCCAATAAGTAGCGACATTAAAACTTCATAATCATGCCCTAGCAACCAGTTACAGGCCCCTAGCAACCATTAAACAACATTTACAAGCCATATCTAAGCAACAAAACATTGTAAAAACACAGAGTTGGGCATTTTTTGACCCAGACTTGCAAATACTCTTTAAATATTACCACATAAATTGTATAAACATACCTTAGCAACCATTTGGAGTACCCTAGCAACCATACAAACACATGAATGAGCTATATCTCAGCACCAGAACATCGTATAGACATGGGGATCTGTTTGTTTGTTTCGGTTGGGAAACCAGTCTGTAAATATTATCATGGTAACTGTGTAACCACACCTTAGCAACCGTTTAAAGCTACCTAGCAACCATATTGCAACATATAGAAGCCATATTTCAGCTCCACAACATCGTACAGACATGGTTGTTGGCTCGTATGCAATCATGTACAACACCCTAGCAACCGGGTGGCGAATTTTGCCACTCCAAGCACCACTTCACATTTTCTTCAGGAAATGTACATTCTAGTTAGTGGTGCTTTTTTAAAAGCATCACTATTGTTATTGCTCATACTTATTATTCTTCTTCTTCTTATTATTATTATTCCGCCCAAAGTTTGGCGCGTAACTCGCCCCGCACAGTTTGTCACAGACCCCTGAGTGAGGTGTCAAATCGACCGGCTCATTGAGGAGAGGTGTGCTATGACTTTTCTAAGCGATCGGGTGTACGATGTTCGCACAGCGGACGAAAAAGCGGCCAAAAAAGTCCCATTGACTTAACATGGGGAGTTCTAAAAACATTTGAATCCCAACCGACGTTTTCACACACACAGACTCCAAAGGGCCTGTCACCCCTGCATCTCTCCCTCTCTCTCTCCCTCAGAGGATTTATATTATCAAGCAACCAATAAGTAATGGCCTAAAATCTTCATAGCCACACCTTAGCAACCAGTTACAGCACCCTAGCAACCACTAAGAGCTCCCTAGCAACCACCCTAAACCAAAAAAAATACATTTTTACATTTTTTTTTATTTTTTAAAGCAATATTACACTCGTGGCCTTGTGATATCGCTCCATGCTTGTGCCTATTCGGCCATAGGCACGAGGCCGCAGGCCGAGTGCCGTACTGAAGGCACTCGTTATTAAAGATTTTAATAACTCTATAAAAACTCCATAGTAACCATCTTTGACAACTACCAACCACCTAGAAACACCATAGCAACTAAAAAAAATACCTTAGCAACCATCCTGAACACCCTAGCAATGTCTAGAAATGCTCAAGTAACCACCAAAAATACCGTAGCAACCACCCTGAACACCCTAGCAACTGCCTAGCAACCACCCAGAACACCTAGCAACTGCCTAGCAACCACCCAGAACACCCTAGCAACTGCCTAGCAACGCCCTAGCATCCACCCAGAATACCATAGCAACTGCCTAGCAACACCATAGCAAC
Organism: Rutilus rutilus; assembly: GCF_951802725.1. Taxonomy (NCBI): domain Eukaryota; kingdom Metazoa; phylum Chordata; class Actinopteri; order Cypriniformes; family Leuciscidae; genus Rutilus; species Rutilus rutilus. The sequence continues at coordinate 40,106,916 of NC_140222.1, forward strand.
CACCCAGAACACCCTAGCAACCACCTAGCAATGCCCTAGCAACCACCAAAAATACCCTAGCAACTGCCTAGCAACCACCCAGAACACCATAGCAACTGCCTAGCAACACCATAGCAACCACCCAGAACACCCTAGCAACCACCTGGCAACAGCATCTTGCTAAAAACATGCTAGCAACATGCTAATCATGCTAGCATCATGTTATCAACATGCTAATCAAGCTAACATCATGCTAGCAACATTCTAATCATGCTAGCATCATGCTAGCAACATGCTAATCATGCTAGCATAATGTTAGCGACATGCTAATTATGTTAGCATCTAGCTAAAAACATGCTAGCAAAATGCTAATCATGCTAACATCATGCTACCAGCATGCTAATCAAGCTAGCATTATGCTAATCAAGCTAGCATCATGCTAGCAACATGCTAATTAAGCTAGCATCATGTTAGCAACATGCTAATTATGCTAGCATCATGCTAGCAACATGCTAATCAAGCTAGCATCATGCTACCAACATGCTAATCAAGCTAGCATCATGCAAGCAAAACGCAAATTATGGTAGCATAATGCTAACAACATGTTAATTAAGCTAGCAAAATGCTAATCAAGCTAGCAAACATGCTAATCATGCTAGCATCTATCTAAAAACATGCTAGCAACATGCTAATCATGCTAGCAACATGCTACCAACATGCTAATCATGTTAACAACATGCTAATCATGCTAGCATTATTCTAACAACATGTTAATCATAGTAAATCATCCTGGAATGTGGTAAATCGTAGTAAATCATCTTAGAAAAATAGTAAATCGTGGTAAATAATGCTAAAACGTGGTATATCATGGTATCACAACATGGTAATTGTGTTAGCATCTGCCCAGTGGCGAATTTTGCCACTGCAAGCACCACTTCACATTTTCTTCAGGAAATGTACATTCTAGTGTTGTGATTACTATTCGCCTAGACAAAACTTCGGCGCGTAACTCGCCCCACACCGTTTGTCACAGACCCCTGAATGAGGTGTCAAATCGACCGGTTTATTGAGGAGAGGTGTGCTATGACTTTTATAAGCAATCGGGTGTAAGATGTTCGTCTGGCGGGCGAAAAATTAGTCGAAAAATGTCCCATAGACTTAACATAGGCACAAAATTTGCAAAATCATATCTTTGGCTCAGAAGGTCATAGAGCCTTGGGGTTTGGCTCTTTTGATTCATCCTATCAAGCAGCCAATAAGTAGTGACATAACAACTTCATAGCCACGCCCTAGAAACCAGTTACAGGCCCCTAGCAACCATTGAACAACATTTACAAGCCATTATCTCAGAAACAAAACATTGTAAAAACACAGAGTTGGGCATTTTTTGACCCATACCTGCAAATACTCTTTAAATATTACCCCATAAACTGTATAAACAAACCTTAGCAACCATTTGGAGTACCCTAGCAACCGTACAAACACATGAATGAGCTATATCTCAGCACCAGAACATCGTATAGACATGGGGGTGTGCTTGTTTGTTTCGGTTGGGAAACCAATCTGTAAATATCATCATGGTAACTGTGTAACCACATCTTAGCAACCGTTTAAAGCTACCTAGCAACCATATTGCAACATATAGAAGCCACATTTCAGTTCCACAACATCGTACAGACATGGTTGTTGGCTCCTATGCAAACATGTACAACACCCTAGCAACCGAGTGGCGAGTTTTGCCACTGCAAGCACCACTTCACATTTTCTTCAGGAAATGTACATTCTAGTGTTGTGATTACTATTCACCTAGACAAAACTTCGGCGCGTAACTCGCCCCACACCGTTTGTCACAGACCCATGAATGAGGTGTCAAATCGACCGGTTTATTGAGGAGAGGTGTGCTATGACTTTTATAAGCGATCGGGTCTACGATGTTCGTCTGGCGGGCGAAAAATTAGCAGAAAAATTTCCCATAGACTTAACATTGGCACAAAATTTGTAAAATCATATCTTTGGCTCAGAAAGTCATAGAGGCTTGGGGTTGGGCTCTTTTGATTCGTCCTATCAAGCAGCCAATAAGTAGTGACATAAAAACTTCATAGTCACACCCTAGCAACCAGTTACAGGCCCCTAGCAACCATTGAACAACATTTACAAGCCATATCTCAGCACCAGAACATCGTATAGACATGGGGGTGTGCTTGTTTGTTTTGGTTGGGACACCAGTCTGTAAATATCATCATGGTAACTGTGTAACCACACCTTAGCAACCTTTTAAAGCTACCTAGTAACCATATTGCAACATATAGAAGCCATATTACAGCTCCACAACATCGTACAGACTTGGTTGTTGGCTCGTATGCAATCATTTACAACACCCTAGCAACCGGGTGGCGAATTTTGCCACTGCAAGCACCACTTCACATTTTCTTCAGGAAATGTACATTCTAGTTATTATTAGTGGTGCTTGCTGAAAGCAAGGCATCACTATTGTTATCCTCCATACTTATTATTAGTGGTGCTTGCTGAAAGCAAGGCATCACTATTGTTATTGCTCATACTTATTAGTGGTGCTTGCTGAAAGCAAGGCATCACTATTGTTATCCTCCATACTTATTATTATTATTATTATTTTTATTCCACTTTTTTTTCGGCGCGTAACTCGTCCCGCACCGTTTGTCACAGACCCATGAATGAGGTGTCAAATCGACCGGCTCATTGAGGAGAGGTGTGCTATGACTTTTATAAGTGATCGGGGGTACGATGTTCGTCTGGCGGGCGAAAAATTAGTCGAAAAATGTCCCATAGACTTAACATAGGCACAAAATTTGCAAAATCATATCTTTGGCTCAGAAGGTCATAGAGCCTTGGGGTTTGGCTCTTTTGATTCATCCTATCAAGCAGCCAATAAGTAGTGACATAACAACTTCATAGCCACGCCCTAGAAACCAGTTACAGGCCCCTAGCAACCATTGAACAACATTTACAAGCCATTATCTCAGAAACAAAACATTGTAAAAACACAGAGTTGGGCATTTTTTGACCCATACCTGCAAATACTCTTTAAATATTACCCCATAAACTGTATAAACAAACCTTAGCAACCATTTGGAGTACCCTAGCAACCGTACAAACACATGAATGAGCTATATCTCAGCACCAGAACATCGTATAGACATGGGGGTGTGCTTGTTTGTTTCGGTTGGGAAACCAATCTGTAAATATCATCATGGTAACTGTGTAACCACATCTTAGCAACCGTTTAAAGCTACCTAGCAACCATATTGCAACATATAGAAGCCACATTTCAGTTCCACAACATCGTACAGACATGGTTGTTGGCTCCTATGCAAACATGTACAACACCCTAGCAACCGAGTGGCGAGTTTTGCCACTGCAAGCACCACTTCACATTTTCTTCAGGAAATGTACATTCTAGTTAGTGGTGCTTTTTTAAAAGCATCACTATTGTTATTGCTCATACTTATTAGTGGTGCTTTTTTAAAAGCATCACTATTGTTATTGCTCATACTTATTATTCTTCTTCTTCTTCTTCTTCTTATTATTCTGGACAAAAGTTTGGCGCGTAACTCGCCCCGCACCGTTTGTCACAGACCCCTGAGTGATGTGTCAAATCGACCGGCTCATTGAGGAGAGGTGTGCTATGACTTTTCTAAGCGATCGGGTGTACGATGTTTGCACAGCGGACGAAAAAGTGGCCAAAGAAGTCCCATTGACTTTACATGGGGAGTTCTAAAAATATTTGAATCCCAACCGACGTTTTCACACACACAGACTCCAAAGGGCCTGACACCCCTGCGTCTCTCTCTCTCTCTCTCCCTCAGAGGATTTATATTATCAAGCAGCCAATAAGTAATGGCCTAAAATCTTCATAGCCACACCCTAGCAACCAGTTTCAGCACCCTAGCAACCACTAAGAGCTCCCTAGCAACCACCCTAAACCAAAAAAAAATTGTTTTTACATTTTTTTGTATTTTTTAAATCCATATTACACTCGTGGCCTTGCAATATCGCTCCATGCTTGTGCCTATTCAGCCATAGGCACGAGGCCGCAGGCCGAGTGCTGTACTGAAGGCACTCGTTATTAAAGATTTTAATAACTCTATAAAAACTCCATAGTAACCATCTTTGACACATACCAACCACCTAGTAACACCATAGCAACTACCAAAAATACCTTAGCAACCACCCTGAACACCCTAGCAACGTCTAGAAACGCTCTAGTAACCACCAAAAACTCTAGCAACCACCCAGAACACCCTAGAAACTGCCTAGCAACCACCCAGAACACCCTAGCAACCACCTAGCAACGCCCTAGCAACCACCAATAATACCCTAGCAACTGCCTAGCAACCACCCAGAACACCCTAGCAACTGCCTAGCAATGCCCTAGCATCCACCAAGAAAACCATAGCAATTGCCTAGCAACACCATAACAACCACCAAGAACACCCTAGCAACTGCCTAGCAACGCCCTAGCATCCACCCAAAATACCATAGCAACTGCCTAGCAATGCCCTAGCAACCACCCAAAATACCCTAGCAACCGCCTAGCAACATTGTTAATGTGTGTTTATTTTTGTTTGTTTGTTGTTGTTTATAGTATTTAATGATTATACACACACATTAAGCATGATTAACCAATTCAGTCGATGAAACTACAAAGGTGGCACAGAGGTATATAATTACTAAATAAAGTCATCACGATTGTTATTAATATTATTTTATAAAGTAAGTAACATGTAAGATAAAAGTAGTTTAATCACGTGAATACGTGTGACGAAGCCGTTTCTGTGACAGCTCGAGCTCTCCTACCCACCGTGTATCAGTCAAAGTATCAGTGTCCGAATTCACGCACTTCACTTAGCAGATATAGTGCACTTAAATTCCACACACTGTATAGGGATTAGTGAATGAGTGAAGGAGTGAGCAGTAACTGGATAATCCCGAGTCATAGATTTGTTTACAATGAACGAATCTTGCATGACCGATTCATCACTAGAAGGTGTGATTCTATTGGTTGTACAATCAAAGCTCGCCGCTGATTGGCTGCGAGATCGACTTCACTGGAGCAGAACTGGTCAACTGCCTGCAGTATTCTCTTGAGGTAAGTGGAGACGGTTGTTTTCAAATATGCTGTTTTATAAAGCCTTGTATTGTCAAATGCAGCTCTTTGTTTGAATTAAATGTAGTAATATTATTTGTATTGGAATGAGTTGTAGTTAATATCGTTTTTGTTTGCACTATACCTTTTTCTCTGTAAAGAGGGTCATGTACGATACGTTATGTGATGTCTACAGCTAACGCACTTAAATCTTTGTGTAAAAACATGATGTTGTGCGTCTGATGGATATTATGTCCTTTAGTTTTTGTTGTTTGTGTAGCTTACAATAGCTTAAATACGTGAGGAGTGTGTTATTTTGGTTACTTTTAAGATAAAGCATCCTTAATGATAGATAATGTACAAGTATACTTCTGGCACTCGCCGTTTGTATTTTACATGGATGCATGTGGACGCAGAAATATTATAATGAAAATTGTCGATTGATGCAGTTCGCTTGCGCTTCATGTCAAAGGCAGCGTCTTCCTCATGTAATCAAAGGCGGTTAACGTTAGATTAGTCACCGGTGATGAATTCCGTTGTGCACCGATTTCAGTGCGCGCTCACTGAAAGAATTCATCATAAAACACAGTGTAAATATAATGTATAAGAAATTATTTTTTCTCTGTATTTAGCTTTTAATATAACGGGAGTTCCATGAGTGTTTTACTGGTATTTTCTCAAGAGTGAGTTGATCACCTAGCTTTCGCGCCTTTCGGTCACGTGCTTCATGTTACACAAATCCGCGTTTACAATCTGTTTGAATGGGTTTCAAATAGGATAGAGACGCCAGCTTCACTATATTTGCAGCATTTTTTTGTTAATATTAAAGCATGATGTGACGCATAACGCATCGATTACTATGTTGACGATATTCACAGTATTTTAAGGAGTGATGAAGAGGCAAAATGAATGTTTTTCTAAAGATATTCCTTAGATTGTTGGTCAGCCTCAAAATCGACCAAATACCTTGAGTGTAACTTTTATCAATTAAAAATAAATTCACTATATTTTAGTTAAGTTATATTTAGAATATATTTTATGGTAATAAAAAGTTATAATCAAATAATGTCGACTGGTGTATTATGTAATACAGTGTTCATGTCTATCAAATTATTTTTTCACTGTAGATAGACAGCTTTGTTTCTGGGTTTTCCCTACATTTGGCGGCCGCCGAATCGAATTTTTGTCCTGCCAGAGCCTTATTTGATCGGTGAGTGATGACTGCTCTGCTGCGCTTGTGAAAGAACGAGCAGAGAAAGCCCCGGCGGCGCGCGCGCACTCTCACGTCTTCAAAGCGATGTCTTGCTCTCTCCCTCGCGCAATATATCAAAATCAAATGACACGATGGTAAACTATTCAATGATGAAATGTGTTCTGTGTTGACACAATCTCGTGCGATGTAGATTGTCTTAACTGCTGGGATAATCACTCAACGCGGACACGTCCGACTCGCAAACTAATGACTCTTTTGAACCGATTCACTTTAATTGTTAAAACAACTGCTCTGTCCACCACTGAACTCACAAGACAATCATAGACCGATAGCACTTTACAATAAGGTTCCATTTATCAAACTCTTGTTAACTACATTAGTTAACATTAACTATTAATAAACTATTAATCTTTGTTAATGTTAATTTCACCATTTACAGCGTACATTATTGAAATCAAAAGTTGTATTTGGTAACATTAGTAAATGCACTGTGAAGAAACATGAACAAACAATGAAAAGCTTTATTTTTATTAACTAAGATTAACAAAGATTAATAAATACAGGAACAAAATCTATTGTTCATGGTTAGTTCATGTTAGTTAGCCTAATACACGAACTAATGTTAAATCAAACCATACTGTAAAGTGTTACAAACATAATTTACTCAGAACTCAGAAGTGCTTACCCCATTTTTTTTTATTAATAGTGGTTAGCAAGATTTCACCTTAATAAACTACAGTATTTTTAGGTTATTTATATAACAATGTGTAGGTTTTTGTAGAAAATGACGTGAGGTGAACATTTTCAGCTTTTTTTCCAGTGTTATTATTTGCAATGAAAGTTCAAGTTACATGGTTTGTGAGTGTGGTGTTGAGTTTTATGACACTCTTTTTCTCTGTTTCAGAATACTGTTTTCACACGCATTCCTTACTGCATATCAAAGGTAAAGGTTTAATTAGGGACATGGCCACAAATACAAAATGCTTCAGATTTGGCTTATTGATAAGTAAATCGTTATAGTTTCAAAAATGATCAAGAATATAAAAGCTATTAGAAAAAAATAGTTTTGTTAATGCCACAAATAATTAAGACTACATTTACCCATCCATTCTCCAAACCACTTATATAGTATATAGTCCTATAAAGTAAACCTGCTGGATGGTTGGTCCATCACAGATTTTTGGGCCGCATATTTGACATAACTCAGCTTCTAGAAAATATTAGAGTATTTAAAAAAAAAACTTTCTTGAGATAAATTCCTAAAATTATCTGTATTCTTCATATACATAAAATATAAAGTATCATAAGTATTATCATAAAGTCATATTTCATTATGTTGTCGTCATTTTTTTCAGACTGACTAATCAGAGCACAACCTGCATTTTCTGCTGCACTTTTCTCTCTGGTTAGTATTAATATTGGTTCTTAAGCTGTATTATGGTATTTTCATCCCATCGCCATAATTGTAATCCCTGTGCCTTAATATGTCTGTTTTTATGTCTTTTTCAGGTTCCTTGGGTTTTGCCGTTTTCTACAGAGAGCAGTTTATTTCATTTCTTACCCCACGTCCTCTACCTTCACCACCCACCCACCACCTACCTCCTCCACCTTCACCCCCACCCCACCACACGACCTACCCCCTCCACCTTCACCTTCACCCTCCCCCTCAACCCACCATCAACCCCCAAAAAAAAACAAGCAAAAAAAACTTTATTGCAATTTACAAGTTTACACAGTGTCCCTTTTGTTGTTCTTGTTTAACTGTTTGTTTTCTTCCTGAGAGTACTACAGGTTTTATCTTTCTAGGCTCAACAGCTGTTACATCTGGAGAACGTTCAAAGTATGTGCCTACCTAAGTGAGAATGTCCAATTAAAATGAATTTGACTAACAAATAAGTGCATTTAAATATGTATTACTTTTGAGTATAAAAAATAAATCCATGGCTACTTTTTATGATTTGAGTAAAATCTGTACTTTTAAAAGTTACTTAATTCACTGAAATTTAAACAGTTAAACAGATAAATTTGTCAAGAATAATTTTTTGTCATTTCTTTTTATCTCTTTGTATTTTAAAGGATGCCGCGGAAAGGAAAGAGATCTCAGGCTCAAAAAATTCGTTGGAGAAAGTTTGACCTGGAGGATGACCAGACCAGACCCTCCAGGATTAACCAGGTACTATTGATATCTGTGTCTTGCAACATGCTCATTTCAGGGCACCTTAATGTTTGGGACTAGGGCTGTCACGATTTCACAAATGCGACCACATAAAATTTTAACTCGCAAATTCTCAAAAAATGGTCGTATATGACGACTTTTTTGGTTGCAGCCTGGAGCCCTGCAATGCTAATCATAATGACTTTATCACTCTATACAACACTTTAAAATAATGTAATTTCTGCCTTATTCTATGATTTACAGTGCTTGCAGAGTAGCATTTACTGTGAACCGGTCGATCCGCTTTGATCTCAGTGCTGCGCATAGAATTATTTAATTAAAATATTGCAATTTTTTAAATAATCACACTAAGTCAAATTGTGATTTCGATTAAGTTATGTTAATCGTGCAGCTCTAGATATAAACAATAAAACAACAATGCCCACTCACCTGCTATAAGTATATGAATATCACTAGATTGCCGATTGATAATCTCCATTAGGGATGCACCGATACCAGTATCAGTATTGGGCCCGATACTGAGCTCATGTACTCGTAAAAATGCTCTTAAACCAATAACCAATACCAGGCAGCGTGTGTAGGCTACAGTACAGTGTTTGTGTCCAGACAAAGAAACACTGACAATAGAGGGGATAAAAAAGAAGGCTGTTTATGAAGTAAATGTATCTTATTAGTGGAATATTTAACTAAATATAATAACACATAGCTGTGGTACACGAGCTGATCAGAGAAAAACATGCAGTGGATTGAGAGCACAGCGGCACAGCAAGCTGGTCGAGCGCATCCCTTTGTCACAGACGTCAGTGGAAAGTTTGTAGTTCAGTCGTATGTTAATGGCAAAGAAAGTAAAACGAGGCATGTAGCTTATTATTAACGTTAACTGACCAGAGAGAGAGAGAGAGAGCATACTTCTGTTGAATGTTAATCAAACAAAGGACAAATAAATTACTCACTGCTGTTGACTTAATATGTGCCTTAGTATTAAATGAAAGATAAAATATGATAGAGCAATAGAATGAACAGTATATATACAGGGCTCGAGACTAACGGCGTCCTATCGTCCTGGGGACGATAGAAAATGTGTTTAGGACGAACAGAAATATTCTCTAGGACGCCTACAGGACGAAAGACATTTTTGTATGTATGTTCATTTATTACTAGCCTATTAGGGTAACTTACTTAGAAAATGTCAAAATTAACCGACCAAGCGCTGACTACAACGGAGCGCGTCTTCTCATGCTGTTACTATAGTTACTATCACTGGCCGGCTACTCACCCGGAGACTTGTTTCGCGGTACATCTATCACATGGCTTATTTTCACAGACAAAAACGAGACGATAACTAAATAAAAACTAGTTTTGAATGACAAAAACCATGACGAAAATCTATTGACATTTTCGTCAACGAATAAAAACTAGACAAAAATGTTAGATAGTGATGATTTGGGAAGCGATCCAGTCAGAACTGATGTCCTGCGTTTGTGGTAGATGCGCACATTTGTACTGTAACGTGCTGATCTACCCAGCGGCACACGGGTTGACATGCGCTGTCTCATAAAACGTTAAAAAATGTAAACGTCTGGGAGAATGAGTAGAGCAGACATATAGATCTGAATAAGAGTGACGACGCAAAAAAAAAAGAGCTGTATTCAGTACAGTTTTCTGTGCGCACACACCCGACCCGAAGCGTGACGCCATGCACATAGACACCTACAGTATACAGCGCGTGAGTACTGAATTGAGCTCTCTTTCGTGTCTGAATGAACAAATACTATGACGAAATGTCCTTTTTGGAGTGTATTCACGTAAACTATGTTGGTTAAGTCTTAAACAGTTTTGAGTGTATCGGATGTGCATCAGCGCACGTCCCTGGACATGATCCGATGTCTTAAAGTGACAGTGGGTAATAAACCTAATGCGGTCTGTGTATTGATCAAGCAACAAAATAAAAAGAGAAAAGCATTCACTGCTCGTTAATAGCTTTAATAATAATTCATTATATTTAATTCATACAAATAAATATGTCTGTTGCTTGAAAGAATAAAGAATGATGATATTTTTGAGATATGTTGTCACCAGTATTTATTTGTTATTTTTTAATCCAACCAACTCCAAAACGTTTTGAGCTGTATGTATTTTTATCTTAATTTTCGTATATGTAAAAAAAAAAAAATTCTGCATGAATACAAAAAAGCATACACTCCTGTTATTTTTTTATTAAATCTGTTTTTTACCTGTTTACAGATAATTACTTTGAATAGAGCTAAATAAATATAATACTATATATCATAAACATTTTAATGGTGTTTTTGTTATGTGACTAACAACTAACAACTATAGATGATAATAACAAAGTACAGAAACAACATGTTTATTTTGGGACGGTTGACATTCACTTTAGGACGGTTCAAATCGTTTTTCAGGACGGTTCCAGGACGGAGGTGAAAAAAGTTAGTCTGGGGCCCTGCATATATATATATATATATATATATATATATATATATATATATATATATATATATGGAAAAGCTGATAAAGACACATAAGCCATGTTTACATTTACAAATTCGTATAGCACATTTATTACAGTGTAAATTGATAAATTTAATCACTAATTAATCAAATAAATTAATTAATCTTTAATTTTAAATATCTTTTCTTTAGTTTTTTAGTTTATCTTTAATACTGTTTAGTAAAAATGTCTTCGTCCCAAACACTATGAAGTGCAACACTATAACACTAATTTTTACCAACAGCCTAATTCCATGTATGATGATTTACAGGTTAAACAGGCAAGCACCAGTGCAGCTGTAGCTCAGTTTTCGGGTAGAACGTATGCAGAAGGTGGTGATATTGCACCCAGGGTTTTGTCTGTGCAGGCATCTCATTGTCAAGGTGATGATAGGTATGAGAGTTTCTCTAGAAATCATCAGTGCACGTGTGTAGCGTTGACTTTTTTAGCTAATCAGAGTGAAGGGATTACGTTCAAGATGCCTGACCTTGATAGAGTTTTAGAGGAGGGAGATGCGTGTTATGTCTATATTAAAATGCAGCTTATTGCTGAAGGGAGGTTTAATCGCAACCATCTGACAATGGAGGAAGTACCGTTGAGCGTTGAATCATTTCACCGGACACATAATGTGCTGAAGTCAGGAGTGATGTTTGGATACCTCAGAGCCACAGGGACCCCTGGCACTGAAGAGTGGTGGATTCCTCTCACTGAAAGGCTACAGTGTCTCTCCACAGATGTCAGACATGCTTTGCTCCTTGTCGCTCCAGAGTGTATTGCTGTGTTCAGAGACAGATCTGGAAGGTACGGATACTTTGATTCTCACTCGAGGACTGCTTCAGGCTTGCCCCATCCTACTGGTCATGGAACTGCTGTCATGTTGACTTTCACCCACCTGAGTGACATGACAGACAGAGTTCTCAAGATCTTCCGGGATCGTGGTGATGAGACCAGCTATGAATTCATGCCTGTGTCTTTTGAAACAGAGCAACAGTCTGTCCAACTGCCTTCACCATCTGTTTGTGAACCTGTATCACAAGTGATTTCAGCTCTACCAGAACCAGCAACAAATGTTGGAGCCAAAGTAAATTTTGTTGGCTCAGGAGCTGAAAACCAAGATGTGGTAGATAAAACGAATAAGCACAGGAGAAGAAGAGAAATGCGTAAAAAATTTAAAATTTCTAAACAAGCCGGAGAATCTAAGGACACAGCTGCATCTTATGCCACCAGGAAACATAAAAAAAGGGATTGTGAGAGACTGAGGTATGACACTTCTTTGCAATGCCAATCAAAGAAAAAAGAAGCAAATAAGATAAAGTATAATCAAGATGCTCTCTTCCGAAACAAAGTGAAACAGTATATAGTAAGAAGATACAGCACAGATACTGTCTTCCAGAGGAAGATGAAAGAGTATACGAAGAAGAGATACAGCACAGATGCTCTCTTCCAGAAGAAGAAGAAAGAGTACATTAATAAGCGGTACAGCACAGATACTCTATTCCAGAAGAAGAAGAAAGAGAACATTAAGAAGCGGTACAGCATGGATGCTCCCTTCCAGAAGAAGAAGAAAGAGTACACGAATAAGCGGTACAGCACAGATGCTCTCTTCCAGAAGAAGAAGAAAGAGTACATTAATAAGCGGTACAGCACAGATGCTCTCTTCCAGAAGAAGAAGAAAGAGTACATTAATAAGCGGTACAGCACAGATGCTCTCTTCCAGAAGAAGAAGAAAGAGTACACGAATAAGCGGTACAGCACAGATGCTCTCTTCCAGAAGAAGAAGAAAGAGTATATTAAGAAGAGGTACAGCACAGATACTCTCTTCCAGAGGAAAATGAAGGCATACATGGTTAAGAGATATGCTTGTGACCCAGAGTTCAGAGCACATCACATCCTGCGATGTACGCTGCGCAAGACCCAGAAATGTGTCAGTGATGTTCCATATCACGTTCTTCATCGATTGCAATGCGCACTGCGGATAAAAAAGAAATATAAACCGTACATCCGTTCCAGCCAGGAAACACCCCAGCCTTTGGTTAGCAAAGAGATGGAAAGTGCCATACATGCATTCCGGTGTAAGATTCAGCATGGCCCTACACATGTCTGCACAGTCTGTCACAGAGCCCTGTTTCCTAATCAAGTCAAGGTCTGTAATAGAACAAGTTATGCCAAAAACGTTCATGTTGCAGCGTCTTGCCTAACTGGGAAGTATGTTCACGCTTGTGATAGTGTCTGCTCAGGTTCCTGCGTAGTTCCGGAAGAGAGAAGACAGGAATGGATTTGCCACACTTGTGACAGCCACCTCAAGAGAGGACAGATGTCTTCAATTGCAGCAGCCAACAAACTAGAGTTGCCACCAATCCCTGCGGAATTGGATGAATTAAATGTCCTTGAACGTCAACTCATTGCAAAAATTTTACCATTTGCAAAAATAATTGCATTACCCAAAGGACAGCAGAGAGCAGTACGTGGTGCCGTTGTGTGTGTGCCCTCCGAGATGGAGAAGACTGTCAACTCTCTGCCAAGACCAAGAAGTGAGGCCCAGCTGCTGCAGGTGAAGCTGAAGAGACACGTTAAGTTTAAAGGATACCAGCAGTTCCACACGGTGAACATGCATAACGTGCTTGCAGCTTTATCGAAGCTGAAAGCAATGCATTCGGAATACAGGGATATCTCCATAAGAGAAACTGCTGTATTTGAAAGTCCCCTAGATGAGGAAGCTGATGTCTCTGAAAGTCACCTAGACGAGGAAGCTGAAGTCTCTGAGATGCAACAAGAAGTCGGTGTTGCTGAGCAGGATGAGCAACACGTTAGCGTCGAGGAAAAGGATGAGCTTCGACCCGGGCTCACATTAGACACGTGCATGCAGCCGCCCGACATCGGACATGAGATCTTGTCGTACGGTGAGGGAATATTTAGTATCGCACCTGCACAAGGACAAAAGCCTGTTGGATTTTTCAAAATCCCAAAGCTGGAAGCCATGGCGTTCCCTGTTCAATTCCCCACTGGACAGAATTCCATTGACGAGGAAAGACAAATTTCAATATCTCCCAGTATGTATTTCAACGCGAGATTGTTCAGCGTTGACACGCGTTTTGCAAAAGATCAGAGTTATCTTTTCTTTGCTCAGTTTGTAACAGAAACGCAACTGGCTAGAAACAGCATGTCTATTCAGTTGCGAAAAGGCAAACCTCTCACAAGAGACGGCCGAAGAATTTCTAACAGACTGCTTCAAGACAACCGGGAGATTGAAAGATTGGTACACAACAAAGACGCCACACGGTTCATGCAACCACTGAGAGGCTCTCCATCGTATTGGGAGAAAACTTTGAGGGATCTACAGGCTATGATAAGACAGTTAGGAACCCCTACGTTTTTTTGCACATTCAGTGCAGCCGAAATGAGATGGCCTGAAGTAATTACAGCAATCAAGGCCCAGCAAGGTGAACACGTCGACTTTTCCGAGCTTGACTGGACGACAAAGTGTGAAATTCTCCGAAGCAATCCGGTCACTGTCATGCGTTTGTTTGAGAAGCGGGTGGATGCGCTAATGACTCATCTGCTTTTGTCGCCTGCCCAACCCATTGGTAAAGTTGAGGACTACTTTTACCGAGTGGAGTTTCAAGCTAGAGGAAGCCCACATATCCATCTTCTTGTTTGGATAAAGGACGCACCCGAGTTTGAAAAGGACTCTGATAAGGATGTTTGTGACTTTATTGACCGCAACATAACCTGCCAGTTGCCCGATCCCTCGGCTGATCCTGAGCTTCACAAGATCGTCACAGAGGTCCAGCTTCACAGCAGGAACCACTCAAAGTCCTGTAAGAAGGGAAATCTATTGTGTCGATTTGGGTTCCCCAAACTACCGGTGTCTAGCACCACGATCACTCGTCCGCGACCACAGCGTCCTGAAGAAGAGGATGACACGGACACTTCTCCATCTGGAAGCTGCATGTTTGCATCTAAACAACCACAGCGACCTGACGAAGAGCATGTGAAAGAGCAAAAGCAAGCAGACAGAAGGAAGTTGAGACGGGAGGCTGCTCAAAAGGCAATGAGCGAAGCCAGGACAAAACTCAAGCCGGTGTGGGATCTGTTGAATGACCCCCAAGCCTCTTTTGACAGCTTGTCAGACCTACTGACAAAGAGTAAGTTGTCCATTGATGACTACAACGAGAACGTCGAAGCATTGTCCAATGCCAACGTGATTCTGCTGAAGCGTGATCCAAAGGAGTCTTGGGTGAATGGATACAATCCCGATTTGTTGAGGGCATGGAACGCTAATATGGACATTCAGTTCGTTCTTGACGCTTTTAGCTGCGTTATGTATATGCTTTCGTATATTTCCAAACCGGAGCATGAAATGGGCGATTTACTTAAGAACGTAATCAAGAGTGTGCGTGAGACGAACGTTAGCGAGGAAGATGAGATGAAGCAGATAATGCAAGCCTACTCCAAACACAGGCAAGTTAGCGCTCAGGAGTCTGTGGCACGAACATGCAGCTTACCGTTGAAGAAGTGTTCACGAAGTGTTGTGTTTCTACCGACGGATGATGATGCGCTAAAGATGAGTCTTCCCCTAAGCGTCCTACAAAATAAAAATCCCGATTCGGAGGATGTGTGGATGTCAGGGATGATAGAGAAATACAGAGCAAGGCCTCAAACGCGTGACTTTGAGAAGATGTGTCTGGCAGATTTTGCTTCGGAGTGCCGCATCGTGTACGGTCAACAAACTAAAGGCAAGAACGTTCACCAGCTGCTCAACGGCATGGGTTTTTTTCAGAAGAGAACGTCTGGGAAGGCTGCAGTTATTAGGTATGCACGTTTTTCGGAGGAAAAACAACCCGAAAAGTTTTACAGTAGATTACTTAAGCTTTATATGCCACATCGGAGCAACGAACAGCTAAAACCGCCTAGATTTCCGACATACGAGACATTTTACAAGAGTGCAAAGGTGGAACTACCTACCCACCCTGGTTTGCTTTTCCCTGTCTGCGCCGTAGTGCAAGTAAACAAGGAAAAGTTTGAAAAACACAGCGACGAGGTGGATAAGGCGTTCGATCAGCTGCAACAGCAAGGGCCATCCGAGAATGCGTGGACCGCTTTTGCACCTGAAATTGAAGTGGATCGCTTAGAGTGCGTTGCAGAACGACAAGACATCAATCCAGATGATGAGGATGTACAAGACGATGTCCCAGAATTTCAGATTCTTGAACATGGAGATGGAGTTGTGCCACAAATAGAGGCACCGCAGATGAGCATCGAATTTGTTAGGAAGATGTTCAGGAGTCTAAACGAGACGCAGGCAGCCATATTCTACACGGTCTGCCAGTGGTGTCAGAAGCGTGTGTGGGGTCATAATCCAGAACAGTTTTTCTACTTCATGTCAGGTGGTGCTGGTTGTGGCAAATCACACGTCATCAAGTGCATATACACGGAAGCGACCAAAATTCTGCGACAACTGCCTCGGCTACGGGAGGAAGGAGATCTGTCCGTGCCTACGGTGCTCTTGAGTGCGTTTACTGGAACGGCAGCGTTCAACATATCCGGTAAAACTCTGCATTCCATCTTAAAACTTCCACGGAATCTGAAGCCACCGTATCAAGGACTTGGAAATGCCCTAGATGAACTACGAGCAAGACTACGCGACGTGGAGATTCTTATCATCGATGAAGTGTCCATGATTTCGAAGGATCTATTTGCCTACATAAACTGGAGATGTCAGCAAATCAAAGGCAGCAAGAAACCTTTCGGAGGAATCTCTGTCCTCGCCGTGGGTGACTTTTACCAACTGCCACCTCTGGGTAAAGCCAAACCACTCTGTGTGTATGAAGAGGATGTTTTGGACTTCTGGAAAGACCATTTCCAAATGATTACCCTCACCGAGATCATGCGTCAGAAAGAAGACCTGGCTTTTGCCCAACTTTTAAACCGCCTACGGGTGAAGCAGAAGACCGATGATCTTGCCGAAGTAGATAGAGCTTTGCTACTCCAGGCTGTGAAGGACCCCAAAGACTGCCCGTGTGATGCACTTCACATATTTGCCACCAACAAGGAAGTTCACGGACACAATACCAAAACAATCCATGCTCTTCACACTGACATCGTTACCATCGATGCCGAGGACTACAGGAAAGACCCCAGAACAGGAGGGATGAAGAGACAAAAGAAGCCCATCACCGGAAAAAAGGACAACTTGCCTGACACCATACAAATTGCATTGGGAGTACGCATAATGGTGACTAGAAATTTGGACGTTGAAGATGGAATAGTCAACGGGTGTTTTGGAAAGATTGCAAACATTGTCAATACGACAAAAGATGGAATCGACACCGTGCAAATGTTAGGACTTCAGCTCGACAATCCAAACGCAGGCAGGAAACACCGCAAAAGGGTGCAAGGTGAAGAAGACGACTTGGTTTACATCGAGAGATCCGAAGAAACTCTTAGCAAAGGAGCAGTTCGTCGACAATTCCCCATCAAGTTAGCCTATGCCTGCACAGCTCACAAAGTCCAAGGCATGACCATGGAGAATGCCGTGGTGTCACTGAAGAAGATTTTCGAGCCGGGAATGGCCTACGTTGCCCTCAGCAGAACGACCTCACTTCGTGGATTGCACATCACAGACTTCAATGAGAAGAAGATATATGCTGATCCTGCAGTAACAGCCTCGTTGGATAACATGACCAGAGCAACATTCGAAGGAATCATGCCACTTTTGCAGCAGGTGAGGGAAACCAACATGGATCAAACGCTTAAAATCATTCATCACAACACAGAAGGACTGTCATCCCACATTAAAGATATCAGATGCCATCATGAACTGCTTCTATCGGATATTCTTTGCATGACGGAAACTCACCTGACCGGATCATTCACTACACCTCACGTCCAATTGGAAGGATACAACATGTTTCTGCGTAACAGACATGTCTCCTACTCGACACACCAAGAAATTGCGCAGAAAGCTGGCGGTGGAGTTGCAATATATTGCAAAGAGCATATTTCAGCTCAGCCTAGGCAGTTTGTTCAAAATGTGACCGATCTGGAGTACGTCGTCATCAAAGTAGATAGCCCGATCAAAGCAACAATCGCTGCTGTCTACAGGCCACCACACTACGGATTCGAAGGATTCCTGGAAAACTTGAAGAGTCTGCTGGATTATTTGGACATCCTGGACGAACATCCTGTAATAATCTGTGGCGATTTTAATGAGGATCTACTCTGCGCAGGGAAAAAAACTGTTCTGGAATTGTTTAAATCTAAAGGATACACGCAACTGATCACCACATCAACAACCAAAAAGAACACTCTATTGGATCATATTTACATCTCTCATCCGGATTTGTGCCTTCAGTCAGGTGTCTTGCATAGTTATCATAGTTATCACAATCCCGTGTACTGTATTTTGCGTAAATGAGTTTTTGTGATGGACCAGTATTGTTGTGTGTTGCGGTAGGTTAGTATGCCATACGGAACCGTTTGCCACTGAACCTTGCTTTAAATGAGACAGTGGGGCTTCGACAGCCTTAGTTGAACGGTTGGGCGCGTATGGTCGGGTTGTTAGGTAGGCCATACGGAACCGTTGCCAATGGACCTGGATACATGACATCAGCAGGGCTTCGACAGCCTTAATCAAACGGGTTGGCGCGTATGGTCATGTTGCGGTTAGATTGTGGTTAGGAGATTGTGGTTAGGTCATGTTTATGGTTTATGCCACTGAGCTACGAGGAAGGAGCAACCACAGCAGCAGCAGGAAGTATGGAGGAGTAGTGTGACAGCTCCAGGGAGGACACAGACAGTCATTGAGCAACAGTGGCAGTAAGTTATAAAAGACAAGGGAAAGAGAGAAGTAGCAAGACACCATTGTAATGTTTGATTTTGACCTTATAACATACATTTTACTTGAATTGATTTCAATCTACACAATTTGTGACAATCTGTGTGGGATATGCAGTCCCCTGCTATTTTATGATTGATATGTGCACTTCTATAAAGTTGCAGGAAGAATTGGGAGACCATAGCAGTCCTGTCTGGATACGAGTGTGCAATATACCTTCTAAAGCTAAGTGTTAAAAGATTTTGCTTCAGTCGGTGTACTACTGCTTTTCATAACCGCATTTGAATCGAAATGTTATATTTGAATCTAATTTTGATTTTAATGTTTTTCAGGAACCAGCCAAATGAAGTCAGATTGTCTGAGAAGATCACGTGTGCTACATCAATGACGATGACGAGCTGGATACCAGATTACGTGCCAATTTCTTTCCGTAAGTTTTATTTCTATATTTCTTTCTTTTTTTTGTTTATTAGTTCCGGGTGTATTAGTGATCCCATTGTTAATTTATTAGTTTCATGCCCGGAGAACAGGTCCAAATATCTATGGCATTGAGGACAACGCTGAAGAATGAAGAAGCAGAGGAAGAAGCAGACTGAGGTAAAGTTTGTCAATACTACTGATAAGGTCTAGTGTTTCAGTGCATTTTATTATACAACGGTTTCATTGTTTTTCCCAGGTCAAAAATGGTCTTCGTTGGTGGCCAACAGACACTGCTGTCCTATCTTGCCCTCTTATTTAAAAAAAGAGCAGATTTTACCAGTGGATTTCATAGTTTTGTAAGATAAAATTATAATTTTGTTATATTGATATTAAAAAGTTAAACTAAAAAAAGTAGCATCAAAAGGTTTATTTAAACTAATAGTCTTAATTTTCTACCATATAGCTAACAATTGAATAAAATTAACAGGTAGCTAACAACAACTTGCTTTGCGCTTTATGATGTTAATCACTCCAGTATGAACTTAATTTTATTTATTTATTTTTGACAATGTTATTTATTTTAAAAACTGCTGTTCAATGTTTATTCATGTTAGTTCACTGTATTTACTAATGTTAGCACTTAAAACTTTTAATTTTAACAATGTACCAGTATTAGTAAATGTTAAAAATCACTGACAAAGATTAATAAATGCTAAAAAAGTTAAATGCAGGAAAAACCATGGGTTTTGTTCAAAGGTGTATGATTTGATGTGAAAAGCTTTGATTTTAACGTGCATGATGGTTCTCAGAAGTGACAGAGCAAAAATGGTATTTTGCCAGGCTTACATTTGACCCATCAACTATGCTGCTTAATAAGTCTTGGAGAATCAGAACAATTCAAATAAATTCACTAACATTATCATATATGTTTTACCTCCTCTGCCCTCAGGATATCCACGGAGACAGATGCGCGCCATTCAGCATAGAAACATCGGCCTCTCCCATCTGTGCAGAGACGGAGTTCACCTGAGCACAGAGGGAAACCAGCTTCTCCTGAGCAACCTCAGAGAAGGTCTGCAGGTGGAACTCCAAAGTTGAAGCCAAATGTCCTTTTAAAGGCAACAACGGCTCTTTTCAGAGCTACCCACTCATTCAACTAAAGAGCATTTTTACAAAATGTATTCACAACTAGGGCTGAACGATACATCGAATTTTCATCGTCATCATGATATGAACTCGCGCAATGAACACATCGCAACAGACAGCCTGACACAATGAATAATGCCTGGTTCAGATTACAAGATTTTTGTGTCTGTTAAAATGTCACGGTGTCAGATTACACGATTTTGACTCCTAACAAGAAACATGTCAGACTACACGTTGCTTTCCGACCAGTCATCGCATGTCGTCACACGCACACATTCACTCGCAAACATTTACTCACACACGCTCACTCGCACACACTCACACACACACTCACTGTCCCTCGCTCACTCACTTGCGCTCTCTCACTCACTCACTCTCTCACACACACACACACTCGCTCACTCAAGCACACACACACACTCACTGTCCCTCGCTCACACACTCGCGCACACACACTCGCTCACTGGCGCACACACACACTCACTGTTGTTCGCACTCTCACTCTCGCTCACATACTCAACCCGTCGTGGAGGACCGTTCAAAAATTAAACATGCTAGTCTTTCTGTCATGATGTCCTGAAGCATCGCAGAGGTTGTCGCCCACTATGACACGCTATATGAGATGAAACGATCGAATCTTGCGTCCCGACACCCATTGTCGTTTACGAATCCCCACGACACCCTACGTCAAACGGATTGTGCCAAAATCGTGCTAAAATCGTGTAATCTGAACCAGGCAGGTAATAAACTTTTGACCTAACACGCAAATAACCTATTAAAGCACTAAGACATGGGAACAGTATAGCTAACATTCACATTCAGGCTAAACTAGTACATAATTTAAAAAAATGCTTTTTATAATCTTAGGGGTAATGCTGTAAAGATAATTTTAATACAAAGTAATAACTAGTACAACACTAGGGTCTAATCCATTTGCTGGGTGGAATTTGACACAACAGGCGTTTAAAAAAATCTTTTAAATAAACATTTGGTTAATTGGCACATACTGTGTTTTTGTCTTTATTGAATGGTATTGAAAGTTACTCATTGTCACATTATGAATATTTTCTTGTGAACTTCAGAGAAGATCCAGGTATATTCACAGATGGTTCTTTAAGATGGTAAGAGGCCGGGTCATTTAAAAGCTTACATTTAAATGAGCTTTATATACTCAGCATTTATAAAATCAAGACCACTACATGTACAGGATATCAACGATCAATTAATGTTTGATGCTTTGAAAAGAATAACATGCATTCATATTCAGACACACCTGTTAACGTGTCTTCACACAGCTTCACTGAACAGCATCCAAATGGCATTTTAATCCAGAAGTGTGCATAATTGGAGGAATATTGATACATTTAGAAGTTTGTTTCATTTATTTAGACAAAATCATTATTTCTATTCATATTCCAATAAACTATGCGATCTGATGAGCAGAAGTGGCTTCCAGCGATCGCTGTTATGACCAAAGTAGGTACAGTAGGTGTGGTGTCATATTATAATTTTAAACTACAGTACAGTTGTTTTTTAATTCAACAATTTTTTACATAACAAAAAAAAAAATTAAACAATTATTTAAAAAAAACAATAAAAATGAATTATAATTTAACACACTTCAATGATTGGTTTAAACAAAAAGGAAAATGTGCAGTATGATCGATGGGGTGTCACAGTTAAGTGCCTTTTATAAAGTAACTGCACATGCGTCCTCTACTTGGGTCCTTCACACAAACGAATCTGCCATTTAAAACAATACAAATGATGCACTGTTGCTCAGTATTAAGTTATAGATTGTGCTGTATGATTTCTTTTCATTTGCTACGACCTGGCTACACAAGAAGCACGTGCAGGGACGTGCAGATGGTAGTCATGGTAACGAACACAATATAAACCTGTTGTGCGTCTGTGCTGAGCTTCCGGTGGAATAACAACAAAAATGCACACTAATTAAGTGTCTGTGCTCTATATGCAACCACTAATCAGCCTATTCTGTTTGGTTAGTAAAAAAAAAAAATGATTGCGGATTAGATCCTAGAACCCCTGACACGAGAGGCAAAAGTTCAACCGCTGGACTATTAACGTAGACAAACAATCATCGCGGATATGCATTTATCAACCTGAAAATATTTGGTAGTAGGATCTACAACTGGTAGCAGCTAGATCTCATTAAACAATCAATTAAACCCAAAGCACTGTTTCTAAATTTCTGGACATCGTAACGTTATTTTTTATTTTTGTATTAATTGTTATTGGTACTTTAAAATAGTAAGAGGGTCTGCACATCCAAAACGCTAAAAATCAGTATATATTACCATATAAATATTGAAATGTAAAAATTGCCCATAGGTTGTTTTAAAAGTTAATTTGATGAGAATTTGATTATACCAAAATAAACAAGCATGCATTTTGTTTGTAATTTGTGTCATGTACGACTATTGTGCATCTGACATAATACTATTATGGTAAATGTGATGTCCTAATTATAAAACATATCAGATTAGATTAGTAATGAGGCTGAATGCCATACTAAAGGCACTCGTTATTAAAGATTTTAAGAACTCTAAATATTTTAACCATCTTAGACAACTACCAACTACCTAGTAACACCATAGCAACAACCAAAAATACCTTAGCAACCACCTAGTAACACCATAGCAACCACCTAGTAACACCATAGCAACCACCCAGAACACCCTAGCAACCGTTTAGAGCCACCTAGCAACCATATTCCAACATATAGAAGCCATATTTTAGCCCCACAATATCGTATAGACATGTTTGTTGTATACAGTCGTACAGAACACCCTAGCAGCCGAGTGGCGAGTTTTGCCACTGCAAGCACCACTTCACATTTTCTTCAGGAAATGTACATTCTAGTGTTGTGATTACTATTCACCTAGACAAAACTTCGGCGCGTAACTCGCCCCACACCGTTTGTCACAGACCCCTGAATGAGGTGTCAAATCGACCGGTTTATTGAGGAGAGGTGTGCTATGACTTTTCTAAGCGATCGGGTGTAAGATGTTCATCTGGCGGGCGAAAAATTTGCAGAAAAATGTCCCATAGACTTAACATAGGCACAAAATTAGCAAAATCATATCTTTGGCTCAGAAGGTCATAGAGCCTTGGGGTTGGGCTCTTTTGATTCATCCTATCAAGCAGCCAATAAGTAGTGACATAACAACTTCATAGCCACGCCCTAGAAAACAGTTACAGGTCCCTAGCAACCATTGAACAACATTTACAAGACATATCTCAGCAACAAAACATTGTAAAAACACAGAGTTGGGCATTTTTTGACCCAGACCTGCAAATACTCTTTAAATATTACCCCATAAACTGTATAAACAAACCTTAGCAACAATTTGGAGTACCCTAGCAACCGTACAAACACATGAATGAGCTATATCTCAGCACCAGAACATCGTATAGACATGGGTGTGTGTTTCTTTGTTTCGGTTGGGAAACCAGTATGTAAATATCACCATGGTAACTGTGTATTCACACTCTAGCAACCGTTTAGAGCCACCTAGCAACCATATTGCAACATATAGAAGCCATATTTCAGCTCCACAACATCGTACAGACATGGTTGTTGGCTCGTATGCAATCATGTACAACACCGTAGCAACCAAGTGGCGAATTTTGCCACTGCAAGCACCACTTCACATTTTCTTCAGGAAATGTACATTCTAGTGTTGTGATTACTATTCACCTAGACAAAACTTCGGCGCGTAACTCGCCCCACACCGTTTGTCACAGACCCATGAATGAGGTGTCAAATCGACCGGTTTATTGAGGAGAGGTGTGCTATGACTTTTATAAGCGATCGGGTGTAAGATGTTCGTCTGGCGGGTGAAAAATTAGCCGAAAAATGTCCCATAGACTTAACATAGGCACAAAATTAGCTAAATCCTATCTTTGGCTCAGAAGGTCATAGAGCCTTGGGGTTGGACTCTTTTGATTCGTCCTATCAAGCAGCTAATAAGTAGTGACATAACAACTTCATAGCCACGCCCTAGAAAACAGTTACAGGCCCCTAGCAACCATTGAACAACATTTACAAGACATATCTCAGCAACAAAACATTGTAAAAACACAGAGTTGGGCATTTTTTGACCCAGACCTGCAAATACTCTTTAAATATTACCCCATAAACTGTATAAACAAACTTTAGCAACCATTTGGAGTACCCTAGCAACCGTACAAACACATGAATGAGCTATATCTCAGCACCAGAACATCGTATAGACATGGGGGTGTGCTTATTTGTTTCGGTTGGGAAACCAATCTGTAAATATCATCATGGTAACTGTGTAACCACACCTTAGCAACCGTTTAGAGCCACCTAGCAACCATATTGCAACATATCGAAGCCACATTTCAGCTCCACAACATTGTACAGACATGGTTGTTGGCTCGAATGCAATCATGTACAACACCCTAGCAACCGAGTGGCGAGTTTTGCCACTGCAAGCACCACTTCACATTTTCTTCAGGAAATGTACATTCTAGTTAGTGGTGCTTTTTTAAAAGCATCACTATTGTTATTGCTCATACTTATTATTAAGTTGGCTTGAGAAAGCCAACATATTGAAATCCTATTTAAACTTATTAAGTTGGCTTGAGAAAGCCAACATATTGAAATCCTATTTAAACTTATTATTATTTTTCTTCTGACCCTAAAAAAATCTATATCAAACTCCTCCTAGAGCTTTAACTCTACATACTCCAAACTCGGCTCAGACACACAAACTGATCTGACTCGGTATGCTATATCTTTTCAGACTGATCGGACTTACGGTTTTCCTAAAAATGACGATCAAAACTCGAAAAAACTCATTCAAAAACTCCATTGACTTACATTGGGGAGTTCTAAAAAATTCAAACCGACAAAAATTTAAATCTAAACACCTTGAAGACTAAACCAAACTGCCGTTCTATATACTATATGAGCCATTGAGACTCATTTAAACTAATAAACTCTAAACTATAAACACTTATAAACTAATTAACTTATAAACTCATGAATTCATAAACTTATGAACTCTTAAACTCATAAATTAATAAACTCTGAACTCTTAATCTCATTTAAACATAAACTCTAAACTGATTTAAACTTATAAACTCAAAACTCAAGAACTCATACACTTATAAACTCATCAATTTATACACTTATAAACTCTAAACTCAGACACACACACTGAGTTTATGAGTGAGTGTGTGAGCGAGTTAGTGGGTGTGTGTGTGTGTGTGTGTGTGTTTGTGTGTGTGTGTGTGTGTGTGTGTGTGTCTATCTAACTTATTTATCTATCTGTCAAACTTCAAACTACTGTAAACTACTGTAAACTTCAAACCACTATAAACTTGTTAAGTTTAAATCTTCCAGCTCCCAAGCAACTCCATAGCAACCAAACTCGAGTACCCTAGCAACCGTTTTGTAAGACCTATATCTCTGTATCAGAACATCGTATAGAGATGAGGTTTGGCTCTTTTGACTCATGCTAGCAAACATCACTTCCAACATACTACACATGCTAGCAGTGAATAGCTACATGCTAATAGTGATTAGTTAAGTGTTAAATCATGCCAAGATCATGCTAAGAACTCTATAAAAACTCCATAGTAACCATCTGTGACAACTACCAGCCACCTAGTAACACCATATCAACCACCCTGAATACCTTAGCAACCGTCTAGCAACACCTAGCAACCACCCATAACACCCTAGCAACCACCTAGCAACCACCCAAAAGACCCTAGCAACCACCTAGCAACCACCCAAAATATCCTAGCAACCACCCAAAACACCCTAGCAACCGCCTAGCAACCACCCAAAAGACCCTAGCAACCACCAAAAATATCCTAGCAACCACCCAAAAGACCCTAGCAACCACCGAAAATATCCTAGCAACCACCCAAAAGACCCTAGCAACTACCCAAAATATCCTAGCAACCGCCTAGCAACTACCCAAAAGACCCTAGCAACCACCCAGAACACCCTACCAACCGCCTAGCAACCACCCAGAACACCCTAGCAACCACCCAAAATACCCTAGCAACCACCCAAAAGACCCTAGCAACCACCCAAAATATCCTAGCAACCACCCAAAAGGCCTAGCAACCACCCAAAAGACCCTAGCAACCACCCAAAACACCCTAGCAACCGCCTAGCAACCACCCAAAAGACCCTAGCAACCACCCAAAAGACCCTAGCAACCACCCAAAATATCCTAGCAACCACCCTAGCAACCACCCAAAATACCCTAGCAACCACCCAAAATATCCTAGCAACCACCCAAAACACCCTAGCAACCGCCTAGCAACCACCCAAAAGACCCTAGCAACCACCCAAAACATCCTAGCAACCACCCAAAACACCCTAGCAACCGCCTAGCAACCACAAAAAAGACCCTAGCAACCGCCTAGCAACCACCCAAAAGACCCTAGCAACCACCTAAAATATCCTAGCAACCACCCAAAAGACCCTAGCAACCGCCTAGCAACCACCCAAAAGACCCTAGCAACCACCTAAAATATCCTAGCAACCGCCTAGCAACCACCCAAAAGACCCTAGCAACCACCCAAAAGACCCTAGCAACCACCCAGAACACCCTAGCAACCACCCAAAATACCCTAGCAACCACCCAAAACACCCTAGCAACCACCTAGCAACCACCCAAAAGACCCTAGCAACCACCCAAAAGACCCTAGCAACCACCCAAAACACCCTAGCAACCGCCTAGCAACCACCCAAAAGACCCTAGCAACCACCCAAAATATCCTAGCAACCACCCAAAACACCCTAGCAACCGCCTAGCAACCACCCAAAAGACCCTAGCAACCACCCAAAATATCCTAGTAACCACCCAAAACACCCTAGCAACCGCCTAGCAACCACCCAAAAGACCCTAGCAACCACCCAAAAGACCCTAGCAACCACCCAAAAGACCCTAGCAACCACCCAAAACACCCTAGCAACCGCCTAGCAACCACCCAAAATATCCTAGCAACCACCCAAAACAGCCTAGCAACCACCCAAAACACCCTAGCAACCGCCTAGCAACCACCCAAAATACCCTAGCAACCACCCAAAAGACCCTAGCAATCACCTAGCAACCACCCAAAAGACCCTAGCAACCACCAAAAATATCCTAGCAACCACCCAAAATACCCTAGCAACCGCCTAGCAACCACCCAAAAGACCCTAGCAACCACCGAAATATCCTAGCAACCACCCAAAAGACCCTAGCAACTACCCAAAATATCCTAGCAACCGCCTAGCAACTACCCAAAAGACCCTAGCAACCACCCAGAACACCCTAGCAACCACCCAAAAGACCCTAGCAACCACCCAAAATATCCTAGCAACCACCCAAAACACCCTAGCAACGCCTAGCAACCACCCAAAAGACCCTAGCAACCACCGAGAACACCCTAGCAACCACCCAAAAGACCCTAGCAACCACCCAAAACACCCTAGCAACAGCCTAGCAACCACCCAAAAGACCCTAGCAACCACCCAAAATATCCTAGCAACCACCCAAAATATCCTAGCAACCACCCAAAACACCCTAGCAACCGCCTAGCAACCACCCAAAAGACCCTAGCAACCACCCAAAACATCCTAGCAACCACCCAAAAGACCCTAGCAACCACCCAAAAGACCCTAGCAACCACCTAGCAACCACCCAAAAGACCCTAGCAACCACCTAAAATATCCTAGCAACCGCCTAGCAACCACCCAAAAGACCCTAGCAACCATCAGAAATATCCTAGCAACCGCCTAGCAACCACCCAGAATACCCTAGCAACCGCCTAGCAACCACCCATAATACCCTAGCAACCACCTAGAACACCCTAGCAACCACCCAAAATACCCTAGCAACCACCCAAAAGACCTTAGCAACCACCCAGGACACCCTAGCAACCACCCAGAACACCCTAGCAACACCATAGCAACCACCCATAACATCCTAGCAACTGCCTAGCAAAAAAACGTTCTGCTCCAAACTTTTCTCAAGCCAACTTAAAGTTTGTCTCGACGAACTTTCGCATCTAGTTATTATTATTCTTCTGACCCTAAAAAAATCTATATCAAACTCGTCCTAGAGCTTTAACCCTACATACTCCAAACTCGGCTCAGACACTCAAACTGATCTGACTCGGTATGCTATATCTTTTCAGACTGATCGGACTTACGGTTTTCCTAAAAATGACGATCAAAACTCGAAAAAACTCATTCAAAAACTCCCATTGACTTACATTGGGGAGTTCTAAAAAATTCAAACCGACAAAAATTTAAATCTAAACACCTTGAAGACTAAACCAAACTGCCGTTCTATATACTATATGAGCCATTGAGACTCATTTAAACTAATAAACTCTAAACTATAAACACTTATAAACTAATTAACTTATAAACTCATGAATTCATAAACTTATGAACTCTTAAACTCATAAATTAATAAACTCTGAACTCTTAATCTCATTTAAACTTATAAACTCTAAACTGATTTAAACTTATAAACTCAAAACTCAAGAACTCATACACTTATAAACTCATCAATTTATACACTTATAAACTCTAAACTCAGACACACACACTGAGTTTATGAGTGAGTGTGTGAGCGAGTTAGTGGGTGTGTGTGTGTGTGTGTGTGTGTGTGTGTGTTTGTGTGTTTGTGTGTGTGTGTGTGTGTGTGTGTGTCTATCTAACTTATTTATCTATCTGTCAAACTTCAAACTACTGTAAACTTCAAACCACTATAAACTTGTTAAGTTTAAATCTTCCAGCTCCCAAGCAACTCCATAGCAACCAAACTCGAGTACCCTAGCAACCGTTTTGTAAGACCTATATCTCTGTATCAGAACATCGTATAGAGATGAGGTTTGGCTCTTTTGACTCATGCTAGCAAACATCACTTCCAACAAACTACACATGCTAGCAGTGAATAGCTACATGCTAATAGTGATTAGTTAAGTGTTAAATCATGCCAAGATCATGCTAAGAACTCTATAAAAACTCCATAGTAACCATCTGTGACAACTACCAGCCACCTAGTAACACCATATCAACCACCCTGAATACCTTAGCAACCGCCTAGCAACCCCTAGCAACCACCCATAACACCCTAGCAACCACCTAGCAACCACCCAAAAGACCCTAGCAACCACCTAGCAACCACCCAAAATATCCTAGCAACCACCCAAAAGACCCTAGCAACCACCAAAAATATCCTAGCAACCACCCAAAATACCCTAGCAACCGCCTAGCAACCACCCAAAAGACCCTAGCAACCACCGAAAATATCCTAGCAACCACCCAAAAGACCCTAGCAACTACCCAAAATATCCTAGCAACCGCCTAGCAACTACCCAAAAGACCCTAGCAACCACCCAGAACACCCTACCAACCGCCTAGCAACCACCCAGAACACCCTAGCAACCACCCAAAAGACCCTAGCAACCACCCAAAATATCCTAGCAACCACCCAAAAGACCTAGCAACCGCCTAGCAACCACCCAAAAGACCCTAGCAACCGCCTAGCAACCACCCAAAAGACCCTAGCAACCACCCAAAATACCCTAGCAACCACCCAAAACACCCTAACAACCGCCTAGCAACCACCCAAAACACCCTAGCAACCACCCAAAACATCCTAGCAACCACCCAAAACACCCTAGCAACCGCCTAGCAACCACCCAAAAGACCCTAGCAACCGCCTAGCAACCACCCAAAAGACCCTAGCAACCACCTAAAATATCCTAGCAACCACCCAAAAGACCCTAGCAACCGCCTAGCAACCACCCAAAAGACCCTAGCAACCACCCAAAAGACCCTAGCAACCACCCAAAACATCCTAGCAACCACCCAAAACACCCTAGCAACCGCCTAGCAACCACCCAAAAGACCCTAGCAACCGCCTAGCAACCACCCAAAAGACCCTGGCAACCACCTAAAATATCCTAGCAACCACCCAAAAGACCCTAGCAACCGCCTAGCAACCACCCAAAACACCCTAGCAACCACCTAAAATACCCTAGCAACCGCCTAGCAACCACCCAAAAGACCCTAGCAACCACCCAAAAAATCCTAGCAACCGCCTAGCAACCACCCAAAAGACCCTAGCAACCATCAGAAATATCCTAGCAACCGCCTAGCAACCACCCAAAACAGCCTAGCAACCACCCAGAAAACCCTAGCAACTGCCTGGCAACCACCTAAAATATCCTAGCAACCACCCAAAAGACCCTAGCAACCGCCTAGCAACCACCCAAAAGATCCTAGCAACCACCTAAAATACCCTAGCAACCGCCTAGCAACCACCCAAAAGACCCTAGCAACCACCCAAAAAATCCTAGCAACCGCCTAGCAACCACCCAAAAGACCCTAGCAACCATCAGAAATATCCTAGCAACCGCCTAGCAACCACCCAAAACAGCCTAGCAACCACCCAGAAAACCCTAGCAACTACCTAGCAACCACCCAAAAGACCTTAGCAACCACCCAGGACACCCTAGCAACCACCTAGCAACCACCCAGAACACCCTAGCAACCGCCCAAAATACCCTAGCAACACCATAGCAACCACCCAGAATACCCTAGCAACCACCCAAAACAGCCTAGCAACCACCCAAAATATCCTAGCAACCGCCTAGCAACCACCCAGAACACCCTAGCAACCACCCAAAAGACCCTAGCAACCACCCAAAATATCCTAGCAACCACCCAGAACACCCTAGCAACCACCTAAAATACCCTAGCAACCGCCTAGCAACCACCCAAAAGACCCTAGCAACCGCCTAGCAACCACCTAGAACACCCTAGTAACCACCCAAAATACCCTAGCAACACCCTAGCAACCACCCAAAACATCCTAGTAACCACTCATAACACCCTAGCAACCGCCTAGCAACCACCCAGAACACCCTAGCAACCGCCCAAAATACCCTAGCAACACCATAGCATCCACCCATAACATCCTAGCAACCACCTAGCAAAAAAGTTTCTGCTCCAAACTTTCTCAAGCCAACTTAAAGTTTGTCTCGACGAACTTTCGCATCTAGTTCTTCTTCTTCTTCTTCTTATTATTCTGGACAAAAGTTTGGCGCGTAACTCGCCCCGCACCGTTTGTCACAGACCCCTGAGTGAGGTGTCAAATCGACCGGCTCATTGAGGAGAGGTGTGCTATGACTTTTCTAAGCGATCGGGTGTACGATGTTCGCACAGCGGACGAAAAAGCGGCCAAAAAAATCCCATTGACTTAACATGGGGAGTTCTAAAAACATTTGAATCCCAACCGACGTTTTCACACACACAGACTCCAAAGGGCCTGACACCCCTGCATCTCTCCCTCTCTCTCTCCCTCAGAGGATTTATATTATCAAGCAGCCAATAAGTAATGGCCTAAAATCTTCATAGCCACACCCTAGCAACCAGTTTTAGCACCCTAGCAACCACTAAGAGCTCCCTAGCAACCACCCTAAACCAAAAAAAAACTTTTTTTTACATTTTTTTTATTTTTTAAAGCAATTTTACTCTTGTGGCCTTGCGATATCGCTCCATGCTTGTGCCTATTCGGCCATAGGCACGAGGCCGCAGGCCGAGTGCCGTACTGAAGGCACTTGTTATTAAAGATTTTAAGAACTCTATAAAAACTCCATAGTAACCATATTTGACAACTACCAACCACCTAGTAACACCATAGCAACTAACAAAAATACCTTAGCAACCACCCTGAACACCCTAGCAACGTCTAGAAATGCTCTAGTAACCACCAAAAAACTCTAGCAACCACCCAGAAAACCCTAGCAACTGCCTAGCAACCACCCAGAACAATCAGCATCTTGCTAAAAACATGCTAATCATGCTAGCAACATGCTAATCAAGCTAGCAACATGCTAATCATGCTAGCATTATGCTAGCAACATGCTAATCAAGCTAGCATAATGCTAGCAACATGCTAATCATGCTAGCATTATGCTAGCAAACATGCTAATCAAGCTAGCAACATGCTAATCATGCTAGCAAACATGCTAATCAAGCTAGCATAATGCTAGCAACATGCTAATCATGTTAGCATCTAGCCAAAAACATACTAACAACATGCTAATCATGCTAGCATTATGCTAGCAACATGCTAATCGTGCTAGCATTGTGCTAATCATGCTAGCATTATGCTAGCAACATGCTAATCAAGCTAGCATCATGCTAGCAACATGCTAATCATGCTAGCATTATGCTAGCAACATGCTAATCATGTTAGCATCTAGCTAAAAACATGTTAGCAAACATGCTAATCATGCTAGCATCTTGTTAAAAGCATGCTAATCATGCTAGCATCATCCAACCAACATGCTAATCATGCTAACAACATGCTAATCCTGCTAGCATCATTCTAACAACATGTTAATCATTATAAATCATGCTGGAATGTGGTAAATCGTAGTAAATCATCTTAGAAACATGGTAAATCATGGTAAATGATGCTAAAATGTGGTATATCATGGTATCACAACATGTCAATTGTGTTAGCTTCTGCCCAGTGGCGAATTTTGCCACTGCAAGCACCACTTCACATTTTCTTCAGGAAATGTACATTCTAGTGTTGTGATTACTATTCACCTAGACAAAACTTCGGCGCGTATCTCGCCCCACACCGTTTGTCACAGACCCCTGAGTGAGGTGTCAAATCGACCGGTTTATTGAGGAAAGGTGTGCTGTGACTTTTATACGCGATCGGGTGTAAGATGTTCGTCTGGCGGGCGAAAAGTAAGCCGGAAAATATCCCATAGACTTAACATTGGCATAAAATTTGTAAAATCATATCTTTAGCTCAGAAGGTCATAGAGGCTTGTGATTGGGCTCTTTTGATTCGTCCTATCAAGCAGCCAATAAGTAGTGACATAACAACTTCATAGTCATGCCCTAGCAACCAGTTACAGGCCCCTAGCAACCACTAAACAACATTTACAAGCCATATCTCAGCAACAAAACATTGTAAAAACACAGAGTTGGGCATTTTTTGACCCAGACTTGCAAATGCTCTTTAAATATTACCCCATAAACTGTAATAACAAACCTTAGCAACCATTTGGAGTACCCTAGCAACCGTACAAACACATCAATGGGCTATATCTCAGCACCAGAATATCGTATAGACATGGGGGTGTGTTTGTTTGTTTCGGTTGGGAAACAGTCTGTAAATATCACCATGGTAACTGTGTATTCACAGCCTAGCAACCGTTTAGAGCCACCTAGCAACCATATTGCAACATATAGAAGCCATATTTCAGCTCCACAACATCGTACAGACATGGTTGTTGGCTCGTATGCAATCATGTACAACATCCTAGCAACCGAGTGGCGAGTTTTGCCACTGCAAGCACCACTCACATTTTCTTCAGGAAATGTACATTCTAGTGTTGTGATTACTATTCACCTAGACAAAACTTCGGCGCGTAACTCGCCCCACACCGTTTGTCACAGACCCCTGAATGAGGTGTAAAATCGACCGGTTTATTGAGGAAAGGTGTGCTATGACTTTTATAAGCGATCGGGTGTAAGATGTTCGTCTGGCGGGCGAAAAATAAGCCGAAAAATGTCCCATAGACTTAACATTGGCACAAAATTTGTAAAATCATATCTTTGGCTCAGAAGGTCATAGAGGCTTGGGGTTGGGCTCTTTTGATTCGTCCTATCAAGCAGCCAATAAGTAATGACATAAAAACTTCATAGTCATGCCCTAGCAACCAGTTACAGGCCCCTAGCAACCATTGAACAACATTTACAAGCCATATCTCAGCAACAAAACATTGTAAAAACACAGAGTTGGGCATTTTTTGACCCAGACTCCCATACACTCTTTAAATATTACCCCATAAATTGTATAAACAAACCTTAGCAACCATTTGGAGTACCCTAGCAACCGTACAAACACATGAATGGGCTATATCTCATCACCAGAACATTGTATAGACATGGGGGTGTGTTTGTTTGTTTCGTTTGGGAAACCAGTCTGTAAATATCATCATGGTAACTGTGTAGCCACACCCTAGCAACCGTTTAGAGCCACCTAGCAACCATATTGCAACATATAGAAGCCATATTTCAGCTCCACAACATCGTACAGACATGGTTGTTGGATCGTATGCAATCATGTACAACACCCTAGCAACCGAGTGGCGAGTTTTGCCACTGCAAGCACCACTTCACATTTTCTTCAGGAAATGTACATTCTAGTGTTGTGATTACTATTCACCTAGACAAAACTTCGGCGCATAACTCGCCCCACACCGTTTGTCACAGACCCCTGAATGAGGTGTCAAATCGACCGGTTTGTTGAGAAGAGGTGTGCTATGACTTTTATAAGCGATCGGGTGTACGATGTTCGTCTGGCGGGCAAAAAATTTGCCGAAAAATGTCCCATAGACTTAACATAGCCACAAAATTTGCAAAATCATATCTTTGGCTCAGAAGGTCATAGAGCCTTGGGGTTGGGCTCTTTTGATTCGTCCTATCAAGCAGCCAATAAGTAGTGACATAACAACTTCATAGCCACGCCCTAGCAACCAGTTACAGGCCCCTAGCAACCATTGAACAACATTTACAAGCCATATCTCAGCAACAAAACATTGTACAAACACAGAGATGGGCATTTTTTGACCCAGACTTGCAAATACTCTTTAAATATTACCCCATAAACTGTATAAACAAACCTTAGCAACCATTTGGAGTACCCTAGCAACCATACAAACACATGAATGAGCTATATCTCAGCACCAGAACATCGTATAGACATGGGGGTGTGCTTGTTTGTTTCGGTTGGGAAACCAGTCTGTAAATATCACCATGGTAACTGTGTATTCACACCCTAGCAACCATTTAGAGCCACCTAGCAACCATATTGCAACATATAGAAGCCATATTTCAGCTCCACAACATCGTACAGGCATGGTTGTTGGCTCGTATGCAATCATGTACAACACCCTAGCAACAGAGTGGCGAGTTTTGCCACTGCAAGCACCACTTCACATTTTCTTCAGGAAATGTACATTCTAGTTATTCTTCTTCTTCTTATTATTATTATTCCGCCCAAAGTTTGGCGCGTAACTCGCCCCGCACCGTTTGTCACAGACCCCTGAGTGAGGTGTCAAATCGACCGGCTCATTGAGGAGAGGTGTGCTATGACTTTTCTAAGCGATCGGGTGTACGATGTTCGCACAGCGGACGAAAAAGCGGCCAAAAAAGTCCCATTGACTTAACATGGGGAGTTCTAAAAACATTTGAATCCCAACCGACGTTTTCACACACACAGACTCCAAAGGGCCTGTCACCCCTGCATCTCTCCCTCTCTCTCTCCCTCAGAGGATTTATATTATCAAGCAGCCAATAAGTAATGGCCTAAAATCTTCATAGCCACACCCTAGCAACCAGTTTTAGCACCCTAGCAACCACTAAGAGCTCCCTAGCAACCACCCTAAACCAAAAAAAAACATTTTTTTACATTTTTTGTATTTTTTAAAGCAATTTTACTCTCGTGGCCTTGCGATATCGCTCCATGCTTGTGCCTATTCGGCCATAGGCACGAGGCCGCAGGCCGAGTGCCGTACTGAAGGCACTCGTTATTAAAGATTTTAAGAACTCTATAAAAACTCCATAGTAACCATATTTGACAACTACCAACCACCTAGTAACACCATAGCAACTAACAAAAAACTCTAGCAACCACCCAGAACACCCTAGCAACTGCCTATCAACCACCCAGAACATTCAGCATCTTGCTAAAAACATGCTATCAACATGCTAATCATGCTAGCATGATGCTAGCAACATGCTAATCAAGCTAGCATCATGCTAGCAACATGCTAATCATGCTAGCATTATGCTAGCAACATGCTAATCAAGCTAGCATTATGCTAGCAACATGCTAATCATGCTAGCATTATGCTAGCAACATGCTAATCAAGCTAACAACATGCTAATAATGCTAGCATTATGCTAGCAACATGCTAATCAAGCTAGCATAATGCTAGCAAAACATGCAACATGCTAATCATGCTAGCATTATGCTAGCAACATGCTAATCGTGCTAGCATTGTGCTAATCATGCTAGCATTATGCTAGCAACATGCTAATCATGCTAGCATTATGCTAGCAACATGCTAATCATGTTAGCATCTAGTTAAAAACATGCTAGCAACATGCTAATCATGCTAGCATTATGCTAGCAACATGCTAATCGTGCTAGCATTGTGCTAATCATGCTAGCATAATGCTAGCAACATGCTAATCAAGCTAGCATCATGCTAGCAACATGCTAATCATGCTAGCATTATGCTAGCAACATGCTAATCATGTTAGCATCTAGCTAAAAACATGCTAGCAAAATGCTAATCATGCTAGCATCTTGTTAAAAGCATGCTAATCATGTTAGCATCATCCAACCAACATGCTAATCATGCTAGCAACATGCTAATCCTGCTAGCATCATTCTAACAACATGTTAATCATAATAAATCATGCTGGAATGTGGTAAATCGTAGTAAATCATCTTATAAACATGGTAAATCATGGTAAATGATGCTAAAATGTGGTATATCATGGTATCACAACATGTCAATTGTGTTAGCATCTGCCCAGTGGCGAATTTTGCCACTGCAAGCACCACTTCACATTTTCTTCAGGAAATGTACATTCTAGTTAGTGGTGCTTTTTTAAAAGCATCACTATTGTTATTGCTCATACTTATTAGTGGTGCTTTTTTAAAAGCATCACTATTGTTATTGCTCATACTTATTATTCTTCTTCTTCTTCTTCTTATTATTCTGGACAAAAGTTTGGCGCGTAACTCGCCCCGCACCGTTTGTCACAGACCCCTGAGTGAGGTGTCAAATCGACCGGCTCATTGAGGAGAGGTGTGCTATGACTTTTATAAGCGATCGGGTGTACGATGTTCGCACAGCGGACGAAAAAGCGGCCAAAAAAATCCCATTGACTTAACATGGGGAGTTCTAAAAACATTTGAATCCCAACCGACGTTTTCACACACACAGACTCCAAAGGGCCTGACACCCCTGCATCTCTCCCTCTCTCTCTCCCTCAGAGGATTTATATTATCAAGCAGCCAATAAGTAATGGCCTAAAATCTTCATAGCCACACCCTAGCAACCAGTTTTAGCACCCTAGCAACCACTAAGAGCTCCCTAGCAACCACCCTAAACCAAAAAAAAACATTTTTTTACATTTTTTTTATTTTTTAAAGCAATTTTACTCTTGTGGCCTTGCGATATCGCTCCATGCTTGTGCCTATTCGGCCATAGGCACGAGGCCGCAGGCCGAGTGCCGTACTGAAGGCACTTGTTATTAAAGATTTTAAGAACTCTATAAAAACTCCATAGTAACCATATTTGACAACTACCAACCACCTAGTAACACCATAGCAACTAACAAAAATACCTTAGCAACCACCCTGAACACCCTAGCAACGTCTAGAAATGCTCTAGTAACCACCAAAAAACTCTAGCAACCACCCAGAACACCCTAGCAACTGCCTAGCAACCACCCAGAACAATCAGCATCTTGCTAAAAACATGCTAATCATGCTAGCAACATGCTAATCAAGCTAGCAACATGCTAATCATGCTAGCATTATGCTAGCAACATGCTAATCAAGCTAGCATAATGCTAGCAACATGCTAATCATGCTAGCATTATGCTAGCAAACATGCTAATCAAGCTAGCAACATGCTAATCATGCTAGCATTATGCTAGCAACATGCTAATCAAGCTAGCATAATGCTAGCAACATGCTAATCATGTTAGCATCTAGCCAAAAACATACTAACAACATGCTAATCATGCTAGCATTATGCTAGCAACATGCTAATCGTGCTAGCATTGTGCTAATCATGCTAGCATTATGCTAGCAACATGCTAATCAAGCTAGCATCATGCTAGCAACATGCTAATCATGCTAGCATTATGCTAGCAACATGCTAATCATGTTAGCATCTAGCTAAAAACATGTTAGCAAACATGCTAATCATGCTAGCATCTTGTTAAAAGCATGCTAATCATGCTAGCATCATCCAACCAACATGCTAATCATGCTAACAACATGCTAATCCTGCTAGCATCATTCTAACAACATGTTAATCATTATAAATCATGCTGGAATGTGGTAAATCGTAGTAAATCATCTTAGAAACATGGTAAATCATGGTAAATGATGCTAAAATGTGGTATATCATGGTATCACAACATGTCAATTGTGTTAGCTTCTGCCCAGTGGCGAATTTTGCCACTGCAAGCACCACTTCACATTTTCTTCAGGAAATGTACATTCTAGTGTTGTGATTACTATTCACCTAGACAAAACTTCGGCGCGTAACTCGCCCCACACCGTTTGTCACAGACCCCTGAATGAGGTGTAAAATCGACCGGTTTATTGAGGAAAGGTGTGCTATGACTTTTATAAGCGATCGGGTGTAAGATGTTCGTCTGGCGGGCGAAAAATAAGCCGAAAAATGTCCCATAGACTTAACATTGGCACAAAATTTGTAAAATCATATCTTTGGCTCAGAAGGTCATAGAGGCTTGGGGTTGGGCTCTTTTGATTCGTCCTATCAAGCAGCCAATAAGTAATGACATAAAAACTTCATAGTCATGCCCTAGCAACCAGTTACAGGCCCCTAGCAACCATTGAACAACATTTACAAGCCATATCTCAGCAACAAAACATTGTAAAAACACAGAGTTGGGCATTTTTTGACCCAGACTCCCATACACTCTTTAAATATTACCCCATAAATTGTATAAACAAACCTTAGCAACCATTTGGAGTACCCTAGCAACCGTACAAACACATGAATGGGCTATATCTCATCACCAGAACATTGTATAGACATGGGGGTGTGTTTGTTTGTTTCGTTTGGGAAACCAGTCTGTAAATATCATCATGGTAACTGTGTAGCCACACCCTAGCAACCGTTTAGAGCCACCTAGCAACCATATTGCAACATATAGAAGCCATATTTCAGCTCCACAACATCGTACAGACATGGTTGTTGGATCGTATGCAATCATGTACAACACCCTAGCAACCGAGTGGCGAGTTTTGCCACTGCAAGCACCACTTCACATTTTCTTCAGGAAATGTACATTCTAGTTATTCTTCTTCTTCTTATTATTATTATTCCGCCCAAAGTTTGGCGCGTAACTCGCCCCGCACCGTTTGTCACAGACCCCTGAGTGAGGTGTCAAATCGACCGGCTCATTGAGGAGAGGTGTGCTATGACTTTTCTAAGCGATCGGGTGTACGATTTTCGCACAGCGGACGAAAAAGCGGCCAAAAAAGTCCCATTGACTTAACATGGGGAGTTCTAAAAACATTTGAATCCCAACTGACGTTTTCACACACACAGACTCCAAAGGGCCTGTCACCCCTGCATCTCTCCCTCTCTCTCTCCCTCAGAGGATTTATATTATCAAGCAGCCAATAAGTAATGGCCTAAAATCTTCATAGCCACACCCTAGCAACCAGTTTTAGCACCCTAGCAACCACTAAGAGCTCCCTAGCAACCACCCTAAACCAAAAAAAAACATTTTTTTACATTTTTTGTATTTTTTAAAGCAATTTTACTCTCGTGGCCTTGCGATATCGCTCCATGCTTGTGCCTATTCGGCCATAGGCACGAGGCCGCAGGCCGAGTGCCGTACTGAAGGCACTCGTTATTAAAGATTTTAAGAACTCTATAAAAACTCCATAGTAACCATATTTGACAACTACCAACCACCTAGTAACACCATAGCAACTAACAAAAAACTCTAGCAACCACCCAGAACACCCTAGCAACTGCCTAGCAACCACCCAGAACATTCAGCATCTTGCTAAAAACATGCTATCAACATGCTAATCATGCTAGCATGATGCTAGCAACATGCTAATCAAGCTAGCATCATGCTAGCAACATGCTAATCATGCTAGCATTATGCTAGCAACATGCTAATCAAGCTAGCAACATGCTAATCATGCTAGCAAAATGCTAATCATGCTAGCAACATGCTAATCAAGCTAACATAATGCTAGCAAAACATGCTAATCATGTTAGCATCTAGCTAAAAACATGCTAGCAACATGCTAATCATGCTAGCATTATGCTAACAACATGCTAATCGTGCTAGCATTGTGCTAATCATGCTAGCATTATGCTAGCAACATGCTAATCAAGCTAGCATCATGCTAGCAACATGCTAATTATGCTAGCAACATGCTAGCAACATGCTAATCATGTTAGCATCTAGCTAAAACATGCTAATCATGTTAGCATTATGCTAGCAACATGCTAATCGTGCTAGCATTGTGCTAATCATGCTAGCATTATGCTAGCAACATGCTAATCAAGCTAGCATCATGCTAGCAACATGCTAATCATGCTAGCATTATGCTAGCAACATGCTAATCATGTTAGCATCTAGCTAAAAACATGCTAGCAAAATGCTAATCATGCTAGCATCTTGTTAAAAGCATGCTAATCATCCTAGCATCATCCAACCAACATGCTAATCATGCTAGCAACATGCTAATCCTGCTAGCATCATTCTAACAACATGTTAATCATAATAAATCATGCTGGAATGTGGTAAATCGTAGTAAATCATCTTAGAAACATGGTAAATCATGGTAAATGATGCTAAAATGTGGTATATCATGGTATCACAACATGTCAATTGTGTTAGCATCTGCCCAGTGGCGAATTTTGCCACTGCAAGCACCACTTCACATTTTCTTCAGGAAATGTACATTCTAGTGTTGTGATTATTATTCACCTAGACAAAACTTCGGCGCGTAACTCGCCCCACACCGTTTGTCACAGACCCATGAATGAGGTGTCAAATCGACCGGTTTATTGAGGAGAGGTGTGCTATGACTTTTATAAGCGATCGGGTGTAAGATGTTCGTCTGGCGGGCGAAAAATTAGCCGAAAAATGTCCCATAGACTTAACATAGGCACAAAATTAGCTAAATCATATCTTTGGCTCAGAAGGTCATAGAGCCTTGGGGTTGGGCTCTTTTGATTCATCCTATCAAGCAGCCAATAAGTAGTGACATAACAACTTCATAGCCACGCCCTAGAAACCAGTTACAGGCCCCTAGCAACCATTGAACAACATTTACAAGACATATCTCAGCAACAAAACATTGTAAAAACACAGAGTTGGGCATTTTTTGACCCAGACCTGCAAATACTCTTTAAATATTACCCCATAAACTGTATAAACAAACCTTAGAAACCATTTGGAGTACCCTAGCAACCGTACAAACACATGAATGAGCTATATCTCAGCACCAGAACATCGTATAGACATGGGGGTGTGCTTATTTGTTTCGGTTGGGAATCCAGTCTGTAAATATCATCATGGTAACTGTGTAACCACACCTTAGCAACTGTTTAGAGCCACCTAGCAACCATATTGCAACATATAGAAGCCATATTTCAGCTCCACAACATCGTACAGACATGGTTGTTGGCTCGTATGCAATCATGTACAACACCCTAGCAACCGGGTGGCAAATTTTGCCACTGCAAGCACCACTTCACATTTTCTTCAGGAAATGTACATTCTAGTGTTGTGATTACTATTCGCCTAGACAAAACTTCGGCGCGTAACTCGCCCCACACCGTTTGTCACAGACCCCTGAATGAGGTGTCAAATCGACCGGTTTATTGAGGAGAGGTGTGCTATGACTTTTATAAGCGATCGGGTGTAAGATGTTCGTCTGGCGGCCGAAAAATTAGCCGAAAAATGTCCCATAGACTTAACATAGGCACAAAATTTGCAAAATCATATCTTTGGCTCAGAAGGTCATAGAGCCTTGGGGTTGGGCTCTTTTGATTCATCCTATCAAGCAGCCAATAAGTAGTGACATAACAACTTCATAGCCACGCCCTAGAAACCAGTTACAGGCCCCTAGCAACCATTGAACAACATTTACAAGCCATATCTCAGCAACAAAACATTGTAAAAACACAGAGTTGGGCATTTTTTTACCCATACCTGCAAATACTCTTTAAATATTACCCCATAAACTGTATAAACAAACCTTAGAAACCATTTGGAGTACCCTAGCAACCGTACAAACACATGAATGAGCTACAGTATATCTCAGCACCAGAACATCGTATAGACATGGGGGTGTGCTTGTTTGTTTCGGTTGGGAAACCAATCTGTAAATATCATCATGGTAACTGTGTAACCACACCTTAGCAACCGTTTAAAGCTACCTAGCAACCATATTGCAACATATTGAAGCCACATTTCAGTTCCACAACATCGTACAGACATGGTTGTTGGCTCCTATGCAAACATGTACAACACCCTAGCAACCGAGTGGCGAGTTTTGCCACTGCAAGCACCACTTCACATTTTCTTCAGGAAATGTACATTCTAGTTATTATTCTTATTCTGGACAAAAGTTTGGCGCGTAACTCGCCCCGCACCGTTTGTCTCAGACCCCTGAGTGAGGTGTCAAATCAACCGGCTCATTGAGGAGAGGTGTGCTATGACTTTTATAAGCGATCGGGGGTGCGGTGTTTGCCCCAGGGGCGAAAAAGCGGCCAAAAAAGTCCCATTGACTTAACATTGCGACGAACTTTGACCACACGTAGCTCTGAGCGAGGATTTCGCAGAAATGTGTGATTTGCCACATTTGAAGAGGCTGACAGGCTCTGTAAGAACATACCTCACAATGGGGTAAAAGTTGCACCCCTGGGGGGCAGGAGATGCCCAAAGTTGCCCCATTGACTTACTATGGGGAAGGAACGTCCCGTGAAACACACATGCTTTTCCTACTATGGTAAATTGCATAGGGACTTTGTATTGAACGTAGCTCTGGATCACAGTGTCATAGAGACAAGGGGGAGGGCTCATTTTACTCAGATGACCAATCAGTCTCTCAGGATCATTGTGAAGCTATCAAGCCACGCCCTAGCAACCATTTAGAGCCCCTTAGCAACAAGTTCCATAGACTTCCATTGAAAGAGTTCAAAGAGATATCTCCGGACTGAATTGTCATAGAAACATGGGGGTGGTCTCATTCTACTCGGGCCAGCAAACGGCCAATCATAAATCACCTCAACACTTCCTAGCCCCTCCCTAGCAACCATTGTCGAGCACCTTAGCAACCACAATCCAAAGAGGGATATCTTCCATTCTGAATGTCACAGAGGCATGGGAGTTGGTTTATATCATTCATAGTGACAAGAAGCCTTTGGAACTGCATCATTGGCAGCTGCCAAGTAACTCCATAGCAACCACACAGAGTACCCTAGCAACCAAATTCCAAAGAGGGATATCTGCCATTCTGAATGTCACAGAGAAATGGGAGTTGGTTTATATCATTCATAGTGACAAGAAGCCTTTGCAGTTTCAACATTGGCAACTGCCAAGCCACTCCCTAGCAACCAAACAGAGTACCCTAGCAACCGTTTAACAAAACGAATATCTCTGTATCAGAACATCGTATAGAGATGGGAGTTGGTTTATATCATTCATACTGACAAGCAGCCTTTGGAGTTTCATGATTGGCAGCTGCCAAGCCACTCCCTAGCAACCAACAGAGTACCCTAGCAACCAAATAACAAAGAGGGATATCTTCCATTCTGAATGCCACAGAGGCATGGGAGTTGGTTTATGTAATTCATAATGACAAGAAGCCTTTGCAGTTTCATCATTGGCAGCTGCCAAGCCACTCCCTAGCAACCAAACAGAGTACCCTAGCAACCGTTTAGCAAGACCTATATCTCTACATCAGAACATCGTATAGAGATGGGAGTTGGTTTATATCATTCATACTGACAAGAAGCCTTTGCAGTTTCATCATTAGCAGCTGCCAAGCAACTTCATAGCAACCAAACAGAGTACCCTAGCAACCAAAATCAAAAGAGGGATATCTTCCATTCTGAATGTCACAGAGGCATGGAAGTTGGTTTATATCATTCATACTGACAAGCAGCCTTTGTAGTTTCATTATTGACAGCTCCCAAGCCACTCCTTAGCAACCAAATAGAGTACCCTAGCAACCAAAATTCAAAGAGGGATATCTTCCATTCTGTATGTCACAGAGGCATGGGAGTTGGATTATATCATTCATACTGACAAGCAGCCTTTGGAGATTCATGATTGGCAGCTGCCAAGCCACTCCCTAGCAACCAAATAGAGTACCCTAGCAACCAAAATCCAAAGAGGGATATCTTACATTCTGTATGTCACAGAGGCATGGGAGTTGGTTTATATCATTCATAGTGACAAGAAGCCTTTGGAGTTTCATCATTGGCAGCTGCCTAGCAACTCCATAGCAACCAAATAGAGTACCCTAGCAACCATTTTACAAGACCTACATCTCTGCATCAGAATATTGTATAGAGATGGGGGTTGGCTCATTAGTTTCGGTTGGAAAACAGTCTGTAAATATCACCATGGTAACTGTGTATTCACACCCTAGCAACCATTTAGA
This sequence comes from Rutilus rutilus, assembly GCF_951802725.1. Taxonomy (NCBI): domain Eukaryota; kingdom Metazoa; phylum Chordata; class Actinopteri; order Cypriniformes; family Leuciscidae; genus Rutilus; species Rutilus rutilus. Next base: position 40,151,851 of record NC_140222.1, read on the forward strand.
GCCACCTAGCAACCATATTGCAACATATAGAAGCCATATTTCAGCTCCACAACATCGTACAGACATGGTTGTTGGCTCGTATGCAATCATGTACAACACTCTAGCAACTGAGTGGCGAGTTTTGCTACTGCAAGCACCACTTCACATTTTCTTCAGGAAATGTACATTCTAGTTATTATTATTATTTACGACTTTACATAAAATCTCAAATGGCTTTCATGAATACACAGTTTAAAATTTTACTCTTGTCACAGATCCAGACTTTCAGTTGGAAAATAGGAAAATTCATCATAAAAATATAAAATTGTCACTATTTTAACAATTTAAATATTTATACTGTACAAAAATATTAATATATAAAGGACATCTAATTTTTTCTATCTCATTATTACTCATTTTAGAGAATACAAAAGTATTCCACAACTTTATTATTATTATTATTATTATTATTATTTACTACTTTGCATAAAATTTCAATTGTAAAGTATTAAAATTCATCATAAAATTTGACAATTTTTTTTACAACTTGATTATTTAAATATGTATATTGTACAAACAAATATAATATAAAAATATAGTGTTGTTCTTCCATGCATCAAATTTTTTACAATAGTACAAATTTGTTAGTAACATTTTAAAATGTTTTTTTTTTTTTTTTTTTTTTAATAATAATTCATAATGATTTGATGATATAACACTGAATGGGAAGTGATATATATCTCTTAAAATTATAATAGGGATTTAGAGATTTTGTTCTAGATCTGGTCCTGGTGAAAAGACACACAAAAAAAATGTGTTGCATTTGCATGTATTCCCACGGTTAGTAGACAAATTCAACTATAGTGCAAGTGTGAAAAGTGCATTTTTAAGTGTCTATTGTTAAAGAAACTCCCATATTTGCAGTATGTGTGATCTATACCGCAATATTCTAATGCATCAGCATTCATTTCAATGTGTTCCAAATGTGAACCTGGAAAAACAGCAGAAATGTGTGAAAATATGCTTCTGTGAAACTATGTCTGCATTTAAATTAAGATTCCTTTGAGATCACAATCTTCCCTCTGCCAGATGAATTCATTTTGCATCTGAGTTTTGACAGATAGCGCTTCAGATTTGTTTGTCTTATTAAGCAGGCATTGCATCTGTCCATGATTTTAAAGTGCTGACAATCACTTCAACTGCTTAAGAAACCAGAAATAAAAAACATACGCCTGACAACATCAAACAAGCATGAAATCAACCAACAATACTTTTGCTAGTTGATGCAAGTCATTGTTAAAATTCCTTCCCCAATGAATCATACATTATTAACCAGTATTGATTATTCAATAGGTATAATTACTTTTGCTTATACTTTGGGTTATACATTTTTCAAAACCTCTACTGGAATAGGAATCTCAGTTTAATTTCTTTTTAGAAAACTAAAAATCTCAATATTTATTAGTAAGAGAATGTGCAGTTTATCATGATGTATTGCTCTTGTCTTAGTTCTGAACTTGAATCAGATGGATATTTTCCTCTTGTGTGGACACCCGGGCCTAATTTTAAGGGTTTTGTGTGTATTTCATGTAACTGAATGATTCAGCAAACCCCTCAAGCACTCCTTTTACACATTAGTGGTTGTGTGACTCTTTCAGATCTGCTTCCCAGTCCAAATGGTTTGGATGAATATTCGTAATAAAGGCCACATTAATGCTAAATACACACCCTAATTGCTTCACCCTAATTTAATAAAAAATGATTAAGGGGGGAAATGATGCCCCCACGCAATAGCGTCCTGTTAGAAAATGTTTTGGTGTATCTTAGCAAGGATTTTTTTAATTTTTTTTTAATGGCATAATACATTCGCACACACACACACACACACACACACACACACACACACACACACACACACACACACACACACACACACACACACACACACACACACACACACACACACACACACACACACACACACACACAAAGCTGAGATTTCTATTATTGTAATTCAGTTGTGATAATAATAATAATTTTGTTGTTAATAATATTTCTTTCATAATAATATTTAATATCATTTAATTAGTTTTGTTTTTAATAATAGTGATTATTAGTATTGTTGATACAAATTATTGATGCAATTACGAGTACTATGACTACTAATAAGTAAAACATATTGATTTACTTTGCCATGTTGATTTTCAAAGATGTTAAGATCAATGCAAATACAAGCAATATTTATCCATAAAGTGATAGATTAATACTTAACTGACTAATTATTATTATTATTATTGACTAAATTAAATATTATTGACTACATAACAACAACAACAACAATACTACTACTACTACTACTACTACTACTACTAATAATAATAATTTTGAATAATAATAACAACAATAACATTTTATTTATGTATTTACTCACATACAAAGCATTTGTGGATAAATAATGGTTTCATTGAGCTTAACATTTTGAAAAAAAAAACATTCACAATCAATATTTATCCATAGAGTAATGGACTAATACTTTGAGATGGTTTGACAGATATGTTCTCTGAAAGGGGTTTGACATAATTCTATGATTAACTGTGACTGTTTTAGTCCCAAGGAAGATGAAAAAGGTTCCAAAAATGTTCAAATAACAAAAAAGGTATTAAGCTGCCCATTTTATTTTTCCTTTCTTAATGAGGTTTCAAATGGAAATATCTTATTGTCAAGAGCCAGTCCAAAATACCATCATTCAATAGATCTGGAAACCATTTATATTAATTTAAATCAAGTTGCTTGCTTTATGTCCATGACAGAGGAGCTCAGTGCAAACCATGTTGTATCAACATATACTGTATCATATATCAGTGGCTAAGATCACTATTTGAATCTGGTCCTACCAATACTGAATTATGACCACATAATAAGAAGATATGCCTTTCAAAATCTGTTGAATTGTGGCCGCTTCCCAGTCTCCATGGCTTGTGCACAGTACAGCTTTTAAAGTCAGTTTTCTCTTTCAGGTCAACTAATCGTCATAGTGGATCAATAGTTTCAAAATAATCTTGTTCAGTAAGATAAAGTTATATGTTTAGCTAAATATCCGTATGATAAAACATTCTGTTTAATGGGAAATAATGTGCTTATTTTCTTTTGGGTAAGTATCCATGTCAGTTAGCAGTTTACTGAGCATTCAAGTTGTTTCTTTACTTCAGGTTTGTGCCCTGAAATAATGTTGTTGAGCAATAAATGACATTAAAGGAATAGGTAATTTACTCCCCCTCAAGTTGTTTCAAACCTGTATGAATTTCTTTCTTCAGGTGAACACTAAAGAAGATATTTTGAAGAATGTCTGTGTAACCAGACAGTTGATGTACCTTTTTTTCCCGACTTTGGAAGTCAATGGGGTACATCCAACGCTATCTAACGACCAATTCGTACAAATTCGTACGATTTTTCTAAACCCCAGTGATGGATAGGTTTAGGGGCGGGGTCAGTATGAATTCGTACGAATTTGCTAGCTCGTAAAATATGTACGAATTGCCGTGAGATCGGGTTGGTACATCAACTGTTGTGTATTTAGCATCACTGTATTTAGCATCATGGTACACCACTTTTTTGTTAGTAGAATTAGCTTGTTACTGGAAAAGTGACACTGTTTTGGAAACAACTATTGTCACGCTACCAGAGGTGTCAAGTAACGAAGTACAAATACTTCGTTACCTCACTTAAGTAGAAATTTGGGGTATCTAGACTTTACTGGAGTAATTATTTTTCAGACGACTTTTTACTTCTACTCCTCACATTTTCACGCAATTATCTGTACTTTCTACTCCTTACATTTTAAAAATAGCCTCGTTACTCCTATTTAATTTCGGCTTGTTTTCATTCCGGCTTGTCGTCGTAAAAAAAAAAATTGGCCAATTACACAAACGGTTTAGATCTGAGTCCCGCCTCCTGAACACACATCGCTAAACTGATTGGCGTTGTGTTTTCTTTCTAACTTGTGAGAGGCTGTAGTCACATTTGGTTGTGCGAAGCGGCAAAACTCCTCCGAAGGAAACCTAGATGCGGTAAGCGAGGGAGAAATCGGGGCAAATCGCGTCAAATATTGATTTAGAGAGAGAGAGAGAGAGAGAGCATTAATTGCATTTTTTTTCCTTACATTACTTTTACTTTTATACTTTAAGTAGTTTTGAAACAAGTACTTTTATACTTTTACTTGAGTAAAAAGCTTGAGTTGATACTTCAACTTCTACAGAAGTCTTTTTAAACCCTAGTATCTATACTTCTACCTGAGTAATGAATGTGAATACTTTTGACACCTCTGAACGCTACTAAAAAACTGAGTCAAGTTAGCAGTGTAGCTACTTTTGTTTATAAGCTACCGTTCCTCATCAACCAGTACACCAGTTTCACTTGATAACGTGACAGCTTTATATATTTAAACTGTCTCTGGGCTCAGCGTCTCCCGTTCTAACCTTGTCTACCTCTCCGTCTCTCTCCCTTCAGCTCATTATCAGCCGTCTGTCTGTTTGATGTGGTTAGCCGCGGGAGCTGCATTTGAAGTCTGTGTGGCCCGCCTATCATGAACATGCTAATCCAGCGGAAAACCAGGCTCCAGACACCTGTTCCACGCAACATCTGTCCCTGGCACAGCTGTCTTCCCGTGCCCTTCACACAGCGCTCCGGAAACTTGGAAGGACACCATGTGAAGTGCCAGGTTTAGCAGTGACATTGTGCAGCTATTTAGGGGGGGGGGGGGGGAGGTATCTTCTCATTCAGAAATACAGCTGAATGAATTCACACAGCAGAATTAATCTTGAGTCATTCATTGGGATACTGTATATTGGAATACTGCTACTGAAATTCCAAGTGATTTTTATAGAAAGTTTGCCATGTTTATTCACAATTCGAAATACCTCATTCTTTACATAAATGTATATTACTAGTGTAACAAAACAAGCATTATTATTATTATTGCTCAGACTTGGATTATGTAATTTAGTTTGCGCTACAGACATGAATGATACTCCAAATTGAGTAGCTTAATGAGTAGAAGTGTGCTGATATTTTATTATGTTCTGTAGTGGACATAAACTTGTGAGGTTCTCTAATCCTCCAGACCACTAGAGGGCACTGCCCACTGTAGAGCGATTGAAGGAAGAGATCATCTGGGGAAGAACCCTCATATTTGGGATATTTTATTAGTTTTTAGTACACCAAACAAGCAAGGTTCTCCACATGGAGTTACTTATTAATAACTTACTTACTTTTACAGAATATACTTAAGTGTGAATTGAATGTAATGGTTTTGGACACTTAAGTCCATGCTATTTGCAATTAAATGGAAATGTGTTAGAGTTTAAATTTATATTAAATGGAATTAGTTGAATTTAAGAGTGCTATTTGACGCACTTTACTAGGACTTAAGTACGTTTTTAAATGCAATTTCATATTTACTTTTATTTTCTTTAAAATATGGTTAAAGTGCACTGCCGAATGAACTGACAAGCAATTTAGCTGCAATAAAGTTGCAGTTTAGTACATTTTAAAGAGTTACATTCTAGAATTAAAGAGTAAAAACAAAAGTATGTTAGTCGACACCTCAAAATAAGTGTACGTCTTTAAAGCACTACAAAAGAGTATTAAAACAGATTGATTTAAAATGCGCTTTAAAATAAACGTTTAATTCAACGTTACACGTTTAATTACAAAGTGCATGTTTTAAAAGTGTACTTAAGTGTGTTAAGAAACAGTCATGAAAGTGGACTCTATTAAAGTACACTTAAGTTGCCTTTTATTTAATTAATTTTATTATCTGCAAGTACAGTTTTATGATTTGAAGTACTCTACAAGTGCACATTCAACGCAATTAAGCGCACTTCTTTTTCACAATTGGGTTTGAATTGAGGTACATCCTTGCTGCTATATTGTCCAACTGCATAATCAAAATTGTGCTTGATTTGTGTTTGCCAATGCTGACTGTTGCATTTGTCTTCCTGTTGAAAATATGACAAGACTAATTGACTAATGGATTCACTACTTTTTTTTTTTAGGAGACCCATTTGTTCTTAAAATTCTGTATTCCATATCTGTTTCTCCAACTTCAACTGAAATATAAATCCGGGATATTGAGCCATATATCATTCATCCAAAGCTTCTAGAATAATAGACTTTTCCACCAGGTATGCTCAATAGGGCCTATTCAACTTTATGATTAAAATCCTGACCAGTGTATTTTCAAACAGCTCTTGAAAGGACTGCTGGTAACAGTTACAATATATCCGTACCTCTCAATCAAGCCCGGAGAGATGACAACGGTGATTTATCTGCAGCCATTTCGCTTGTCAAAGATGTTAAACTTCCTCAAGCGAAATTGCTCTTACACACTGAGTAAATAGCCATTACCAGTGTGTTTATTTGGAAGGACGAGCCTGCATGGCTGAGGCCCAGACCTGAGTGGACACCATGCCAAAAAGATGAGGCCAGAGAGGAAGAGAAAAGAGCGCGAGAGAGGAAGACCCAATTTATTTTTGGTAATTGGCTCCACTTGAGCAAACAGCCTCTCTTGCCCAGTGGCCTCTCAGATTCAGCTTGATGCCAGTGATAAAAGCAATAAACCATTTCCCTTGTTCACCAAAGAAGGCAGTAGACACCAAATTAACATGGGTGCTATTTAGAGAGATAGCTTCCTGTTGCGGCTTCTTTTTCTGAAGTGTTCTGTACCTGTTACACACATGGGGTCTATTTAATATCTCTGACCTGTTGAGGATGTCTGAAACCTGAACGAATCGTTCTTTTGGGTTGGTTCTTTTTAATGAAACAGTTGAACTGGTTCACGAAACCAGTCTGAAGGATTTGTTCACGATTTAGACTAAGGACAACTTGATGCGAAAGTTGTGGATGTCCGACTCAGGATGAGCCTACAACCGATACTAGGAGATTCAGAAGTTTTTTTTTAAATCTTACTGAGCAAAATGTATATATTTCCAAGTACTCCTGAATGGGAATAACTGATGTAAACGATCAACAGAATCAGTCTTGTTTCATTGGAATGGTTCAAATGAACCCATTTATGGAAATAAGTAGGACTTCTGATCATTGTGCAATGCTGCATCTTGCAGTGCATGATAGAAGATTGTTGGTATATGATCCTTATTGAAGCACACATTTACATAAAGGGGAACTACAGACCTTTCGCTCACCCCTTCAGTTTGCAGAAGTCGGACATGGTTGTCATCACCTAATCCATGCTGTGAGGTGCCGATGTATATCTCGCCTTCCCAGCAGGACTGTCCTGTTCAGGAAAAAGGAAGCCCTATGAAACAATACGCTGGCTGGACTCCTGAGGCATGGCGGTGATAACAGACTCATCACCGGGCGCTTTGACAGATTGTGTTAGTCCAACCGTAAGGACCATGGCCAGCCTATATCTGTAAACCATTCTGCGAGGAGCAAGAGGGCATGATAAATTCCCTGAAGGAGTGTTTTAGGGCAGTCAGTGACCCTGGCAGCAAAGGTTGTAGTGAGTGATGAGTCACCATTGGATATTGGGTCTGTATCTTCTGGACATTAGTTGACCACTCATCGAGATGTACCACCTTAGATGGCCCTTATTTTATGGTGACATTTTCCATTGCTTGTCCTGTGAGGATCAATGCTTGCCTGGTGTTCAGTGGGGGGATCTAGGAACCCCCCTTTCAAAAGAAAAAAGTTGGGAATCCGGTTCCATGCAATCTTGTGACCCTCAGTCCTGTGAAATGACTAGCAATGAAGCAGAAACAAAGAATTATCTGAAATGTATCAATAAGATGTTTTAAATATTTAAAAGCCAAAGATAAACCATCCATCCATTTTCCAAACCCCTTGTCCTGTGTAGGATTGTGGCGATGCTTGAGTCCCAGCACCTTAGACCAAACACCCTTGACAAATGGCCAGTCTCTCAAAGTGCAAACACACTTTTAGAAAATTCATAGGCTGCATCCAAAATCATATACTTCCAAAATCATATACATGACAAGAGTAGTATGGCCGAAACAGAAGGCGAAAATCACCCAAATGGCTTATTACTTCCGGGGTGAGATTCTGAAGTGTGCATTCGATGGACACTTTACTATCCCATGAGGCCACTAGAGAGGATTTGTGAATGCTAGTGAAGCGACACAACTGTAACCGCAGGTCATATGATTCTGACAAGATGACGAATGTAGTACATTCGAAATACATTCATACTACACACATTCATGCTTTATAGACATATTTTATTCAAAAGAAGCCCCAACATTCAACCTCCACATTAATCCAGATATATTTGAAAACGTCTCGGGTTACGACTGTAACCCTTGTTCCCTGAGAAAGGGAACGAGAGCTGCGTCGAATGACACTTTGGGGGAACGCCCAAAGTGTCATTCGACGCAGTTCGAGTTCCCTCGAAAGGGAACAGCGTTTCATTTCAAAATGTTCTCCATCCGCACAAACGTTTTTTTAAGCATTTTCCAAAAGTTGCTTTTCCAAACTGAAATGTCTGAAAACGTTCAAATCATCTTACTACGTATGCATAAAACGTAATAAAAGCTCACAGAGATGATACCTAGAGAATTCCTGCAAAATTTGCCCTAAAACGCCTAAAAAGGCATCCCCAAAATAAATTGGATTCTGTTCTTGAACCATTTGGAGTATATGCATGGTTTTGGTCTCTTTTGAAAGGGGACACTTTGAGGTTTGTTCCTAATCTGTCAGAATCACTGTAAGTCTTACTGTTATTGAGTAATAGAACTGTGAACACACTAAAAAAGGGGGAACATTTTTCCACCTACATTTTTTTTTTTTTTGTAAACAGATGCCTGCAGATAACTATAGCTGGGAGGTATTAGCTGGAAAACACAGTGGGATCACAGCATGAAGCCTTACCAAGCCCAGTTTAAATGTTGATAACAATACCTTGGATAATGAGTGTTTTACACAGGTTTATCTAAGTTTATGTCTAGGCGCTTCCCAAAAAAAAGGGCCATTTGGAGACTCCAAATGACACTTTGTAACCACAGACACATGACATGCTGCTATTCTTGAATGCTTTACTGTACAGTCATAATTTTGGGCTCTAATGAAAGGTTACACTTAGAGCTATTCTATTCCTTATCCAGATTCACTGTCAGTAATTGCTGACACATAGTAACTGAAGCATAAACACATTATAGTGTTTTTTTTTTGTGTGCAATTCTTAAAACTGAAATTTGTGCAAATAAGGAGTGCTATGGTATTAAAATATTTTTTTAATATTAGTCTATTATACACTATATATATACAGTCAAACCATTTACAAATGTATGAATAGGTTTTTCTTTGGTTATTGAACCTCTCTAGGAAGGTGAAGGACGGGGCTCCTCTCTTGATTTCCATCATATGGCTTTCTGTTGACTAACTTCCAGTCTTCATCCAGTTCAATGTCAGATGATTTTCTGTGATATAAAAAAAAGCAAAGAAAGAAATAATTTACATCTTTTATGTATTGTGTACTATTTTATACAGAAACGCACGTACACTAACAACCAGGCATATTCTCTCTCTCACACACACACACACACACACACACACACACACACACACACCCGTGGATAAAGACACAAACATACATTTTTACCTCATAACAGCTCAAGAGCGCTCATAACACCACACACACACACACACACACACACACACACACACACACACACACACACACACACACACACACACACACACACACACACAAACCCCTGGATAAAGACACACAGGGACAACAAACATACATTTACACCTCATAACAGTAACAGCTCAAGAGCGCTCATAGCATCAAACACACATACGCTCGTGGACGAGCAAACACACATTAGCAAGTTAGCATGGCCATCTCAAAACACAAATGCATCAGTATACTCAGTATACAAGTCAAATATGTTATATAGTATAATAAAACACTTACTTGTCGAGAGAGACGTCTTCCCATCAAAAAAGCATATCTCCAAGAGTCACTATATGCCCTTTGCTACACTATATGCCACGTTACGCCGCAATGCGCAGTAGGGCTGTCACTTTTGAGAAAAATCGAATTCGAAACGGATATCAAATATCAAGCAATGTATTCGAATATATTCGAATATCTACGAGTAAAATGTCAAATTAAGTTAACGAACAACCTCGATCCATCAGGAAACGCCACATGGTCGCTGAATTTCACTGCGCTTCATGAAGATTTTTTCTTTTGAGTGAAAAAGCCGTTCGCCGGAGATGTGTTACAGTAAAAGATAGCGGAGTGCATTCATGATTAGGCTAACGTTACCGGTATAATAATCCTCCTGGCGCCGGGTCTGAGTGAGTAATTATCTCTCTTACCTTTGTTCTTTGATTAACATTAAAGGTATAGCGGAGGATTTTTTACTTCCGGGTGGATCACCTATACTATTGGTCCTCCTAATTGTCAATCATTCTGGTGAATCAATCAAACTTATTCAAAAAGTGGAGAGGGCGGGTCTTATCTAAAATTCGGAAAGATCCTCCACTATACCTTTAATGACACTTTAAGACCAGCCGCTGCTGACAGAGACGCGATCTGACACGCGTCCCATTTTCTCACAAATCTCTACGTTCATTTAAGATTTTATTTAAATAATTTAAGACTGCTCTTATGAGGACACTCGACAAAATGGACATTTGGCAAAATTTGTGTGTTGTCAAGCCCGAAAGAGAACTCGATACTGACACGCGTCTTTTCTGTGGGTCGTGTGTGTGTGTGTGTAATAGGCAGGAATTACAGCGTGGTCTCTTTAGTCTTGACGTTATCTTCCATTTTCAAAACAAGCTGGCTATTGGCTATTATTCGCTTGATTTGGTCATGGGCCTACGCTACAATACGTTTAGAGCGGCCGCTACTGGATGAGATGGCAAACAATAAAATAAAAAGCAAACGGTCAATCATAGACTGTAAAAAATCCGCAAAACATGGCACTTTAAAAACCGGATAGTTTATTTATAGTTCGATTTCGGATATTTCACATCATGTTCGAATGCATATTCGAATATCAAATAAAAAGTGACAGCCCTATTGCGCACGGACGCGCTGGTCAACATGAAACTTTGCGCACCGTCTCTGTTGTCGGTGTCTTGATTCCTCCCACTAAAACTGCATATCAATGTCTTCAGGAGATCATTGGCTATCAGATAAGCCAGTCATTTGCGAACTCTGCTCCAATTGGAGTAGCCAAATGTCCCTCAAAGTGAAGGAGGGACCATGCCCATACTGCGCCCTTGCACTCCCCGATTCGCTAAAATCAGCTGTCACTCAAAAGTTCAGGGGTCAGCGGCCATTTTGACGTTGAAATAGCTGTATTATTTCATCAGCTGAATGCATCGAAGTTGTGACAGCTCTGTCGGCTAACTTGAAATGCTACTACTACATTACGTGGATGTTTACTTATCTATAAATGTGTTATGGACTACATACTTCGCTGAATTGGATTGTATGGAGCCTTTACAGTGTAACTAAACCATTGTTGTTGGAATGTAATGGATCAGTGGACGAACAGAAGGATTTTTAGGTGAGTTTCTTCCAGTTTGTGTTTGTTTATTTGGCTGTTGGTGGTCTGGCAAAGACACAGATTGTACCCGCTGTGTTGATTATCCTAAAATGGTTTACATCATTCGAATCACAAGAATCTCAGCTTTCCAAAGATATGTAACATGTTTAACGTAAGTTTAACCTCTTACACACCCAATGGCCCGCGGGCGGGTCGTCGGAACACAAAGAGGCTAGAGAACAGACATAATAGTTCTCAATCTATTCACTCAGTGAAAATAATCTATCTCACTCAAAATAACCCACCACTCAATGGTGCGTTCAGCTAAAATGCAATTTGCTGGAGACAAAAACAGCATCTCAATGTGGACAAAAAATTCTGTTATTTTTTTTTATTTATCCAGATTAATGTGGATATAGTCTCAGAGCAGTAGCAGCCTTCGCTATGTTTCACCCGTTTGCCAATTACCGTTTGCAATTAATGCGCTCAAAAAAGACGGAAAATTAATTGGGGCTTGGGGCAAAAATGCCACCAAAACTAATACAATTGCCCCCCAACAATCAAGATATATGGGACAAAAATGTCCCTGTATGAGTTCATGTTTTTAATATTTATAACAGGATATAAAAGTGCTGTTTTCCCAAATATCAGCACAGTTGCACAGTTGATTTTATACAACAGTTAATGTTAGGTGACTTTCATTTTAGACATAGAACCTTCTTGATCCTTGTCTGTTTTTGCTCTATTTCTCAACAAATCCACAGTAGAGCCACTGCACGCCTCCGAGCAACTGAATGAGTCCACGTTTTGAAGGAATCGTTTGACTGAATGATTGAATAACTCACTCGTTATGACAATGATTCGACGCCACCTACTGGCAGTTCTACCAGAAAGACTCGGGAGAATAAATACTGTGACAATTAAACATTTATTAACAGCCCAGCAAGCAATCAAGTTCTTTGGCGTAGGCCCCGTCCGTAGCTTGCAATCCGAGGGTCCGGACTCTGCATATCCTGCCTGAAGACGAAGGCAGGGGCGCAGCCGGCCCCCCTGCGAGGTATAGGAAGGGACCATCCTGGTGGTGTTGGGGAGGATGGAGGGAAAGACCCGTCTTGGTGGTGGTGGTGGTGGGGAGGATGGAGGTGAATGGAAGCGTCAGCATCTGCGAACTCAGACGTGTGTAAGTACCAATCTTTTATACCACAAGTAAAGGAATATGATTGGATAGATGAGAAGGTAATAAGTGACGTAACAATTAAGTCTTCCCGGCAGAACTTATGCTAGAGCTTCATTTTTAGTTTGATTACATTTTTTATAATTTTTGTTTCATTTTATATTTTATATCTGATAAAATCATACTTACGGTCCACCATGCTACGAGAAAGACCGTACAACCCGATCTCACGGCAATTCGTACGTTTTTTTCGAGGTGGCTAATTCGTACGAATTCAACGTTTTTGCTAAATCTTACATATTTTACGAGTTGCCCAATTTGTATGAATCCTTACGAATGACCTTCCCCCCCCCAAACCTACCCATCACTGGGGTTTAGACAAATCGTACGAATTATTTGTACAAATTAGCCACCTCGCACTCACTCGTACGAATTAATACAAATTGGTCGTGAGATGGCGTTAAACTGTCCGCACTTGCCCTCCGACTGCTTGTTTGAAAAGGGCCGCCGAACTGCAAAGGCCACAGAGAGTATGCGATTTCTGATGCAGCCATACTCTCACTCTTCAGGCAGTTTAGTGTCTCTGAATCACCTATCCAACGAGAGGACCTGGAGGAAACCCATACCAACATGGTGAGAACATGAAACCACACAGAAAGATCTCCTGGCTTAGTCGGGAATCAAACCAGGGACCTTTTAGCTGTGAGGCCATATTGCTACACCAAAATGAACTATTATGCTTAAGAGTAGACCAGAAACATTGGGAATAAAGTGCTGTTCACAAAACATTGAGGATGTTCCTTAGTCGATGTTTATGCAACTAGCTGGAGATGGGAATATTAATATCACAAGTGGCCTCATCCATTTGATTAAATTCAGTCATATGAGCAGTAGAATTAGAGTAGTCATGCAAAGCAACTTTACTTTTACTTCAAGGACAATCCTGGCACAATGGTGACAGTAACCATTCAGTTAATGAATCAGCCCTTCCGGTTTCAGCCACTGCCCTTGGATAGGAAAAGAGCCACATGACAATGAAGAATGCCAAGTTTTGTTCTTTTCTTTGCATAAGTGAATCTACTGGGTATTCCGGTGAAGTTAAGAGTTTCGCGTGACTGGGGAGCAAATGTCGGGAGTTTAGTTTTGTGGTTTCGTGTTTAGCTTCAGTGGCTCGTGTTTTTCCTTAGCTGTTCCCCCAGGTGCCAAAGAGCCAGTCAACTGAGGCTGAAATGAAAAGAAGACGGAAAAATGCAAGAAAATACATACAACTTCCAAAACACTCCCAAGTGTCACCAAGAATCTAGGTCAGATTTACCGTTATGCTTGGTGGGACGTCATGTGCAGTCTGCTTGAAACAGTTTCTTAATTACTTATTTTTTCTTATTCCTTCAATGTTGTACAATGGTAAATAAGTGTCTAAGATAAAGAATAAACAAACATTTAAAAATCTAGTGTAGAATGCATGTTATATAATCTTTGTATTCATATGGTATTGAAAAAAATATTGACCAATTTCAAGAAAAGTGACAATTTATTTCCTCAAAATATGTTTAATATGTTAATATGTTTTCATTACACACTGACTATGTTATTTTTTTAAATAAATATAACTTTTTTAAATATTGGCACCATTTTAAATATATATATATATATATACACACACACACACAATGGTTTTTTTATGTTTATGGTTTAACAAAACTGCTTTCTTTCTTAGAAATAATAATAATCTATAAAGACATTTTTTTTCTTTTTAAATAAATTATTAGATCCAAACAAATGAGTTTCAGGTCATTTACACTTTTCCCACATTTGCTCCCACAAGTACCCTTCAACCTCAATAACAAACAATTTGGAAAACGTTTTCTCCTCCCTTTTAAAAGTTGATAAGCCCATTTATTGTGCTATCATAACTATATGCTTTATGTTTATATGTCTAGGTGCATTTAGCAACCATGTCTGCGCAGACCCATTTCTGAGTCACGACAGACCAGTTGAGAAACACTAGAGGATTTAGTCCAGTCAGTCAAACCAACGTCTCTGAACGAGCGCCTTTAGCAGTGTGTGTTTTACAGTCTGTTCTGTTTCACAGATCTCCCTTCAGTCGGTTTGTAAGAGTTAATAGGTCCTCTGCCTTGTGTGCTTCCACTCCAAGAAAATACGGCACCTTTCATCGGATTTCAGCAGAATCCTGGAAAGAACCTCTGTGTTTGTCTTGGACATAAAACAATCCGTCACCTTTTACAGAATGGTCAAAAAAGGCAAGAAACTTTTCGAGTGTTTCTACAGGGAACTGCAAGTCAGACAAGTTCCTGTGGAAGCCAGTTGAAGTAAAAAAAAAAGAAAAAAAAAAAGTATCTCACAATTTCTTCTGATTTTGGTGCTAAATATAACTACTAAAATTCAATTAATCATATAAATGTAAAGGATAACAACATTAGGTTCACCAGGGGGAGAAAAGCTTTTGACGTTTTGTGTGGTCCGAGATCATGAAACCACAGAAATTCAAGAAACTTTTTGATTCATATCCAGGAGATATAACACACGAAAAAAAAAATCTAATTTTAATAATAGTACATATCATTGAGCTTATGCAGTTCATGATGATATTACCCTTTGTATTATATACCTAATTGTATTGAATGTGCACTTACTGCATCCTAAAAGTATATTTATTTTTGCAAATAAAAGTGCATTTTAAAACATATTTTAATAATCTTTTGTTATGCTTTAAATAGACCATTAGCTGAATGTCTGATGCATATGGCACATGAAAATGGGTTTCTGAGTCATCATCTGATTGGTTTAATACTACAGGATTTCCAGGAGATGCTTGTTTTGCGTTCTTTAATGGTCTGCCTGGAAACAAAGATGCCGTGATGCCAAACTCTCTTATGGAAAAAGAGTTTGTTGGTCTGTTATTGTACGGATATTTTGTAAAATATCTCAGTATTGTTTTTAGTCAATGGGCTCCAACGTTTTGTTGTTTTGGACCCTATTGACTTTCTTTTTTATGGACAAAAACATTCTTCAATATCTCTTCCTCTGTGTTTTGCAGAGGAAAGGAAGGACATTTTTATTTTGTTTTAATCCGATACATTAAACAATAATCATTGGGTTTCAACTTGATGTCCAATGAAAGATTGGTATCCTGAAGCAAAACCAGTTGTGGAACCACTGATTTAGGACAACGATTAATGACCCAACAACATATTTACCTCCACACCAAAGCATTTGAGGAATTTCTTCATGCACCAGCTAATTTTAAAGTGACGAAAAGAGGGATGACGAGGGAAGACGCCACTATGCTCTGAATGGGTGGCTGTAATACATGGGATTGTGAAACGGTGCAACCGAAGTCATAAACCATCCATGCATTTTGGATTATGATGGATACCATTTGTCCCAAAGGCTTGTAAAGATTTCTAGTCCGGTGATATCACCACATTCCTGAGCTGGGATCCTGGGGAAAGTGTTTATATGGGATGGTGTCCAGACTGCCGTCAGCTCCAGAGACTTCTGCCCGTGGCTCCACTCGCCTGGGTGAACCATTTTCTTTGGCAAGCGAACGAACAGCAGTGATGTCACCGGTTCCCAGCACCAAATTCAACGGCCAACCGTAACTCCATGGAAACCTGATCTTGTAGTCTAAACTTTGGGGTGTCTCAGCTCTTTGTTGAGTCCTTTCATCTAGAGGGAGGATGATGGGTAATCTACACAGTAGCTCAGACGTAAAAATGAGAGACATGGGCACCCCTGGCGTTCTGGGAATAGGCCACCATGACGCACCGACAGCTGGGGTTATACTTGTTTGAGCCTACGGTCATAAGGATCTTTAGTCATAAAGCAGATAAAGTTTTTATCTTCAATCATAAAATGTTTCGGACAGCTGCAGCTGTAACAATAATGAGCTTTAGGACTGAGCATGTAGCGTCGACATTTCGCCAGCAACTGCTACTGTCAGCGTTCATAAGCATGCAACTCTAGATCATTTTAGTGCATATTAAGTAGACTCGTAGGCTACGTTTAAATACAAATTCATCAAAGTGTAAAGCTGACAGGTGGTGACTTTTTTAATATTAGTGGTTATGTGTCTTGTTCAGGATGACGACTCATTGGCGGATTGGGAAAATGAGCAACAACCCCGTTACATATCGTATAGTGTTGAATTTTAGGCCTTGCCTATATGCATATGGTGCCATATTCATGAATTTACATACTTTGTTAGCATGCATACATTGCATAAGGCATTCAAATACATTTGAAATATACATATAGGAAGTTTTATACATTTAAATACTGTGCAATACATTTTAAAAGTGGGATTGACAATGAAACATTTAGCTAAATGTTATTTATTTATTCAAAAATCCATTTCCACAGATAATAAGACAAAATACACTTGCAAGTTTTATGAAGGATTGTTTCTTAAGGATAGGAAATGTAACTTATTTTTAGATATTTATACTGGAAAATAACTTTTAAAAAAGACTAATTAAAAACTATATAAAAAAAATTCATTTAGAAAAAAAAATCTGATGTTTGCACAAAAAATGTAAACCTAAAAATCTCATAAACAAAAATTAATGTAACTATGTTGTTCTGTTTTTATTTACTATACTATATACTGTATGTCTTTATTAAAATAAGATCATTTCGTGGTAATACTACTAATTAAGCACAACCGTGCTTTATTGATATGTCCCTTTACAGCATGCAACAAATTCTGTTATGGTTTCTGACATTCTGACATGGTTATACTAAAGCAACCGCAACCCAATATGTTCTTTTAATACAGCACTCTTATATAGTACATACTTAGGTAGATAGATAGCTGTGCATGCATGTTTTTATATGTGTATGGCAGACGGATGATATTATATGTGCACATTTACTGTGGTAACCATCAAAGAGAAGACAGGATGTTGTAACGGGTGCAGGATGGGTTGGTGGTTATGAAGATCCCACAGGCCTTCTGGCCAGACGCCGCATGAGCATGAAGAAAAAGCTGAAACTCACGTCTTACAATGGCAAAGGACAGAGAAACACGAGCGCTGCATTTATAAAGCATTATGATAGACTATGAAGACACAAAACCATTTCAAAGAAGAAAGGCTGGAATCTGGAGACAAGTGATGTCAGATGTTAAGTTCACGTTTTGTTTTATTAATACTTTTAATAAAAGACACCAAGACGATTCAAAGGCAAGACCTGCATGACCGAAGACGCCTTGGAATGTGACTTTTGTTTTGATATTTCCCAGTAAAATGATAATGGTATACTCAAAGCATCTGTTTCCAGTTGCCTGTCTGCATTGAAGCTACAAGTACCAGTTGGTATTATTATTTCTCCAGAGTTATGCTGTGTCTTGGCAAGGTTATATGGGCTTATATCTTTTATCTTTTACAATCTAACCCACTTAACAAAGGTCATATGCTGTTGACTCCACAGTGCCTGCCGCCCATGCAGTCGTAATGGGGTTATTTTCAATAAAATGCAAGTTACTTTCTTCTTTAAATGGCCCACAATTAATCAAATGTCACATATATGATAGTAAATTGTTCTTACTGTCCTTGTAAAATGCTTTGTTGGCCACTGCAACTGAAAGACAAGGGCAACATTGGCCTTACATCTAGAATTTTTTTTTCTAAAGGAGTTTAAAATAAACATTTTGAATTGATGAATCAAAGTAAACAGCTTTGAGATGAATTATAATGCTATAAATGTTGATTTAATGAAAATGAGAAAAAAACAAAAAAAACATTATGAAGGTATTGGTCTTTTAAGCACTGAAAATGATGAATAAAAAATGAGGGCACAGTATAAACTATTGACTTGTTTATATATATATATTGGAAAATATTTTAATATGTGCAAATATGCTTTCAGAATTTGTTACTGTATTTGATGGTAAAGCCCCTCGAATCCCCCTGTAGTCAATCATTGTATTCCTTAAAACTCATCTTTGATCACCAAAATGCCATTTAAAAATATTTTTTTTCCTTGATTTTTTTATTATTTTATTTTATTTTTGTCATGTCTTAAAGTAGCTTGGATGTAACTCTTCTCCCTTCCCTTATTTAGTATATGCAGTTGTATGAATATGCAAATTAGCCCCGCCTCCACTCACTCACAGCTGCTCAGAGATCCACTCGTTGACGATCACACGTTGATCTGATTGGTTACAAGGTAGTTTGTGATGCCAGCGATTTCAAACCGCGTTTTTGAGACTGTCTTTGGTTCACTGCAGTTTTAAGGAGAAAATACTCCGCAATGGTGTCGACTTATGAGTTTGCACACCTTAAAAGGTGCATTCAGTAATTTGGTGCCCAATTTGAGGCTAATTTTTTGTTGGACAGCTAAGAGAATGAATTATTTGTTGCGTCCGAAATCAAATACTTCCCTACTATATAGTATGCGAAAAAGCGTATGTCAAAAGAGTAGTATTTCTGAATACATATTTGAAAAACAGCAGTGGAAAAGTACCTGGATGACCTACTACTTCCGCCGAGATTCTGAAGTGTGCATACGATGAACACTTTATTATCCCATGATTATGAATGGCAGTGAAGCGACGCAACTGATGCTGGTTGGTCACGTGACAGTAACAACATGGAGGACGAAGTACATCCGAATTTCATTCATACTACCCATATTCATACTATATAGAGCGTAGTTTCTTAACCATCTTGAAGTAAGTTCAAATTCAAATGTAGCACCTACTCAGACAGCATGCGATTTCGGATGCAGCGATTGTGTAGACGAATCATCTTTTAGCCTAAACTCATTAGTACCAAAGTATTTTACATAAAACTCAAAGAAGATCACGCTAATCCACGTCAGTAGATGGCAGTGTAGCATCTAACACAATTGTGGTATTGGTACTTAAAGGGGTCATATTTAATGGTACATGCACTTTTACAAGTTGATTGTACTGAAATGTGTGTTGGCAGTGCCTGTACACAACCATCATAAAATGATAAAAATCCATCCAGTGGTTTTTTTCTAATCTTCTTATATGTTTTCCAATCTCTCAAATCAAGCCGTTCGACCTAGTGACGTCACACGGTCGGACGCCCCTCCCACGATTGTTGATTGACAGCAGTGTTTCAACACAGACCCGCCCTCGCTCGTGAGCGAGCTGCTTGTCATCATAGTCCGCGCGTCATTGTTGATACGCTGGAGCACTGTCTATGAGCAGAATGGCGTCTAAGCGATTGTGGTGTTCTTGGGTGTAATAACGAACACAGCAGTCATTTTGATGTTCCTAAATCCGAACCGCTGAAGACGCAGTGGCTGAGTTTTGTTTTCGAAGGGAATATTCCCCACGATCAACGTCAATGCTTTCATGTTTGCGCGAATCATTTCACACACCAGACTGCTTTACAAACGAGGGTCAGTAACGTTATAAAGCTGGTTTTGCTAAGAAGCTGCTGCTGAAAAAAGGATCGGTACCAACTATTCGTGTTCCTGCTGCACCTCCAGAAGAAGAAGTGAGTGTAACGTTTTATTAACCTTTATATTTATATTTACATTAATCTTTGCAAATCGCTTGCTGCACGCTTCACGATGAATGCGGCTGTTTACAGTCAGGGTACATTACGGCATGGTTTCTATGTACGACGTTCTCAATATAATTCATAATCCCACGTTTATAATGAACAACGCGTTATGTTTATTGTGTTATGGTTATAACAAACGGTGTCTGCACAGAACAGAGGGGCGGGGTGAGCAAAGCTCATTATCATTTAAAGACACATGCACTTAAACGGCGTGCTGAAAACAGAGCTGTTTTTGACCGGGTAAAATGAGTGTTCACTTACAATACTAATGATAATTTTTAATTAAAGTATATTACAAACTTTTAAAGAATCATATTAGCTTGTACAAAAATGGCATTATATGACCCCTTTAAAGTACACAATGAACAACAATGCTGACGTTAGCTTTTTTTTCCTCTCACACACTGCACTGCTAACATTAGGGCTAGCGCATAAAACAAAAGCTAACTTTTAAAGAGGAAGCAAGGTAGGAAAGCTGGTTAAAATGCAAAGATTGTTCCCCAATGCTAATGTTTGAATAATGTCTTGATTAATTAGCATGATTTGCTAACTATAGCAGCAGGCAAGAGAAAGCTAGCCGCAGCACTTCATCAAGATTAGTGCCAAGTGCCTTTACCACAGTAAAGATTCTGAGATGACAGCATTATGGACTTTCATAAATTGGGGAAGTGTTTTTATGCACAAACTAAAGATGTTGCTATGATACAAATATTTTTTTCATGGACCTTGTCTTCTGCGTTGGAGACTCTTATCACTGGAGACACTTTAATCTGTCGGAGAACTGTTCAATCATTCTAGTCACACTTGAAGATATATCACCACAAGCAGCATTCACTGAAGCAGCACAGCCGCTAACGGCTCACTGATCTGATTTCAACAAGCTATGTGACAGAACCCAATACTGAGAATGGGATGAAAAACCACATAAAGCTGCAAAGCTAATTTTCTTGCTGCTTCAACAACAAGGTGTGCAGATGTGACGTTACTATATAAAAATGTGAGTATTAATTAAAGTCTTTAATATTAATGAGTTCATGCTGCGATTTCTCTGTGCTCTCCAGTTGTCGCCTAATTAATATTCATGATCTAAACCTTATCTTTAGTGCTATAAATGTATGGCCTTTTAGACGTTTCATGCATTCATAAAGCCCATTCACACCAAGAATGATAACTACAAAAATAACTATTTTGTAACGTTAACTATTGTCGTCTGCTGCTTTTAATGCTTGGATTCTGATTGGCTGTCAATGTTTTTATCGTTCATTGGCTGGAAAAAGGAATCTGAATGTATTTCCAACGGTATGATTACTCTGTGTTGTTATCCTTATAGTTGTGGTGTGGACGTCGCTATCTCATAGAATTAGAACGATTATTAACCATGTACATTTGTTTTAGTTATAGTCCATGGTGTGCACCACTAGAATCTCCAAACTCAAATGTTGAGTTTGCTTTGGTATGATGGATGTGTTTTGTTTTAGGATTCCCCCACCTGTAAATGTTTGTCTGGACAGGCGTTCTGATCAGACTGCGGGGCGAAAAGCACCTTTACTGTTTGAATCGATATCAGGTGCTAAACCTACAGCAAATTATAGCCTGAATCTGAAATGTCCTTTTAATGTGAGCCAACAGAAGTAGGAAACACATCAGCCGGCAGGGATATGGGCTAAAAGTGGGGGGTCTGCGGTGCGGAAATTGTGCAAACATCATGCAAACATTTACCCAGCTCAGTATGCCTACAGGGCTAGTAGATCCTCAGAGGACGCCTGTACCTTCTCTCCTTCCTCCAGCACCTACCCAAATAACAGTTTTCAGCTCCTGGAACATTCTGGAAAGGCAGGTTTTTGGTTCTCAGACCGTTAACAGAAAAGAGGTTTTGGGCTAGCCAGGAAATTCTCACTGAGTTTGTTTGCACCGCTTTTCCACTGTTGAGTTATGGGTACGTTTACACGACAACGATATGCTCAAAAACTGAGACGTTTTTCCTTTGAGTTTTCCACGTACAGACGACACCATTGCCCAAACGATCCCCATTCACACGGATCTGCGAAAACAACAAAAAAACGCTGTATTCTGCTGTCAGGCCAGTAGATGGCGACGAAACACTATAGACTGAACACGTAATACGCATGTGCATGACGTCATCGTCTTCAGAGATTCACGTTTTTGTTGTTCACACGGAGACCGTTTTCAAAAACCTGCACTTTGAAACCGGGTTTCAAAAGTAAACGAACGGCCAAAATCTTTAGTTGAAAATGGTGTCCTGTAAACAGGCCCTATGTATTCATGGTTTCTGGTTAGTTCTCATTTAGTTCAGGTGTGTGAATGTAATTAGCCTTGTTTGTATGTGTATTTAAGTCCTCTGTGTATATTCATTTGGTGTCGGGTCTCGTCTGTGTTACATGTATTGAAAGTCGTTCTCTCTGTTTGGATTAAATTGCCTGTGGATTTATTAAAGATTACCTTTTCCTTTATCATCATGTTCGTGAGTGTCCTACAACGCAGCATTGTGACATATATAGAACATTTGTTCAACAAAATCGTTCAGACAATGTTCCCCTAACATTAATTAAACCTCTAAATTCTAGGATTGCTTCTTCAACGTTAAATCACTCTACAAGCCATTTTTTTTTATTCCTTTATTAATCGTTTACTCTTTCCCTGTCAGCATTTTCTAAAAGAGTTATCAGCCACCGCCAGCATTTTTGATCATATTCCAAAAATTTTCATGGCCCCCAGAATATTTTTGTATGAATATGTAAACAGTCAGTTAATAAAACGAAAGAATGGAGCCAATGCTTTTAAACAACAACAAAATCAATGCTAGTTTCACTTACACCACATCATTACTCAAAATATTACACAAAAACTCATTTATTCATAATACCATCTAAAAGCCCCCATGCCTATTGCCACACCATTGGCATTTGACATTTCATGTGAAACCATATTTTAGCTGCATTTACGTATATACATTTTTCATGAATAATGGTTTGTGTGTATTACATCATTCTGCAACCCATGAATGCATGGAATATATTTTTCAGTGCGCATTATGACATTTTATTTTCTCTATAAGTTGTGCTCATGTCTCAAGAAATGTAGAGTACAAGTTATGTTCGTTTCAATCTTCTAGTGTTATTGTGTTAATGGTTTTCAGAGCCAGCTCACGGACACAGATTGATGGACTCCGCTCAAGCGCTGGTGCAAAACCAAACATTCCACATCCAGTGATGCCAAACTGTCCGATTCCAGATGCAACCGCGACAAAATGCTCTGACCACACATTGATAAATACTTTACACTTGCTAAATTTATCTCTCAAGGCTTTTCTCTATGCCACATAAGGTCATGTGTTTCATATTCAGATGTGTTTGGCTTCACTCACCTAACCGTGCTCTCACCTTTCACTGGACCATTGAAACCCCTCGGCTTGCTAAATAATGGGCTACCAAGCGTCTAAAACTGAGAGAATGGCGCCCATAGCTAAAAAGAAACAATTATTTTCATATAACTCATCACAGTCGTGGATTAGTCACATTCAAATGGATTAATGAACCACCTTCTTCCAAAGCCAAGTCGTGTCTCTTTTAGAAGAATCTTGCACCATGTGTTAAACACATTGTAATTACATGTTATTTTGAAGTCGTTACGTATGAATACATAAATTCTCACACTAAGTGTTGACTAAGCTGATGTTCGGATCCAAATCTTTCCATGCAGAGATGTCGTGGCTTTCTTAAACCACTATAATGCGGGCTCACATCATAGGAGGCTATATAATTTGACAGTTTCCTATTGTTACCAGCCTGTTGCTGGTCTAGGTCATGTGTTTATGTAGGGCACATCTGGTTCACCCAAAAGGACAGTCAAGTCTTTTGTCTTGGGAGCAAGAAACCACACTGTCTATGAAACCGAGAGTGTTTAAGGAACATTCAGAAGTATACACTTATACGTTTGGAGTCACGAATAACGATGAGTAACTAAATTTAAGACCAAGAAAGGTGGCCTGAACAAATAAGTTTAGACTGAGCAATAGCCTGTCTTAAAAATCTGAAAGTACATTTGGGATAGTTGATTTCCCAACCCCCAACATGCATTGTAGCATGAATAATAATTATTATTATTATTATTCTTTTTTGATAGATATTTTTCTTCCTCAAAAGCAAAAATTGCAGTTTGCAGTTAAATATTTGTTGGATAGATATGATTTGTTACTATCATTAAATCCCATCCATCAAATCGGGGATACATTCTCCACATAATTCAATACTGAGGGTGAGTTAGAAAAGAAAATCAATAATTCTGCACTAGTCAAAAATCTTATAGGAATGAGTAAATGGAATTTCACTCATAATTTTAAATCAATTCCAGAGGACCAAAATAATAAAGTAAAATAAAAAAAATATATATTCTGTGGGGAGACAAATAAATAATAGGTCCCTATTTGATTCTTAGGAGCAAGATTTATTATTATTAGGGTTGTCAATGTAAGCATGAATTTGTACAAAAAGTGTGATTAAAAATGAATGAATCTGAGGTGTAAATAATCCCATAATCACAAATGTTTCTACCATCAGAGCAATCTTGAGCATCATCATATTAGAATGATTTCTGAAGGATCATGTGACACTGACGACTGGAGAAACGATGCTGAAAATTCAGCTTTGATCTCAGGAATAAATTACATTTTAAAATACATTCACATTGTTTTAAATTGTAATAATATTTCACAATAGTTCTGTTTTTACTGTATTTTTAATCAAATCAATACAGCCTGGTGTGCAGAAGAGAGCAACATTTATTTATTTTGTATTTATTTTTAAATGGCAAGTGTTACTGTATATGTAATTAATTTAAATTAATTTGAATAATTAATATGTGCATCTATAATAATAATTCCAAGTCATTTTCAAGAAATGTGCCATAAAGACAAGGCATTCAATATCTGTTATCCTCAGACTTTTAAAGACTTCTCCACGTTCTCTGCAGTTCCCTGATATTTCATGCTTTTTATGAAGACCGGACAATATCGCCTATGAGAATCTTTCTAAGTCAGCCAGACAGAGAAAATGACCCAAGCTTCAGCTGCGTGTCTGCTAGGTGATGAAAGCTCCACGTCTCTTCCGGGGCTACATTAAGTCAGTCACTGCACACGCACACAATGAATCCCGCCACTTACCCTGGAGATTACAGGACGATCCGAGCGGAAGGGAAAATGACTGTGAGGCTGGAGGTTCAATAGAAAGTAATAGACCAACAGCGCTGCACCACGACTCAGTGTTTTATTTGGATGATTTCATCCCTTGAGCTCTTCTACTAATTTCTTCCTGGTCATTAATTTCGTAAGCCCTTCCGTCCGTTTCACTCTAAGCGTGGTCATATGGATACCAGAGATTGAATGCGTTGAGCCACAATTCAAGACAGGTAATGGATATCCAAATGTCTGAATCCACTAATGGACTGAGGTGATCTTCAGAGGCCTCCAGGTCACACTTTAGTATGCTTTCAAAAAGAGTATTTATTACAGAAATTATATATTTTAGAAGAATATACTTAATGTGCAATCTGAATTTAATGTATTTGCACACCGGGGCTGTTTACACGACACCATTTTTATTTCTTTTTGGCTGTTCATTTACACTACAACAGCGTTTTGAGGGCCTGAAAACGTAAACTTTTGAAAAAACTTGTTAAAAACGATACCGTTACGGTTAATTGAGGTTAACCCCTTACCCAATCTTGGCAAGTGGGGCATAAATGACATACCTAAAATAAAAAGGTTGCTGCTCATAAGTCATTCTGAATAGACACATACCAATCGTATATTTAGAAAGCCGACACTTGAGAGTTTACAGTTCAAGACTCAGAATTAGTCAGACTGTTATTAATATGGAGATATTTAAGTTCAAACATAAAAACTAAATATTACAGTTTTTCTCGATTGCTTAAACACTATAACCAGGCTTTTGAACTAAAATTTCAAAACCATAATGCCATTTATCAAAAAGCACACCCATTTCACTAAACTATAAACACTATTCCCTGTTTTGACACATGAGTCAAATTTGTTGAACTGTCACTGCAAAACTCTACACACAAATCCCTTCATTTCTCATTGCCTAGACCATGTTGTCATGTATAAAGCACTAGCACTCAATATTGTTCACTCAAGTCAGCACAGCTTCAGCTCAGTTAGCACACAATTACCCAGGTGGAAACACTAAGAGTTAAAATTGAACACACATCAATCAGATCCTTCAATAGATAGATAAAGGGGCCCAAATCAGTTTATTGAGTTTTGGAACAATGGATCCAGAAAGACATGAAGGAAGAGATCGAGGAGGGATAAGGAGGAGGACGAAGGACAAGAAGACAAGCAGTCTCAGATGAAATTCAAGCCACTCTAGTTGCCCATGTCTTTGTCAATGGTATGACTATGAGGGAGGCTGGGCTATGAGTAAGGCCAAATTTGAGTCGCTTTACTGTCGCCTCGAGAGCCTTCAGGGAGGTGTGTGGTGGCAAACAAAATTCTATCACTGAATAAAAGACAAACATTTCCAATAGTCTTTGATGAGGTGTATTTTCTTGCAAGAAAAGGCCAGCAGTCGTACAGTCACACAGAGTGGCTACAGAGTGTAACAGTGAAGGTTGGCCATCCTTCATCCTTTATAGTCTTGACTCCCAGAATGTTATCTTTCTAGGCAAATGATGGTATTTCAACGATACGTGGAACATTCTTAGACGTGTTCATCATATTGTCTCCTTGAGTGGAGGCCCTCATGTCACGTAACAACACTCTTTACCACTCCAATACAATTCCATATTAGAATAAGGTTTTGTGTGTGCTCTTTTACTGTCATATGATGGTCACACACATCTTACTGTAAGTAAGTAAATACTGTAAAAAAAGAATTGAGGAGAGAGTAAAAAAAAAAAAAAATTTGTGTGTGTGTGTTGTACTGTGTAGTACATGAATGAATAAAAATGTGCCGGTGTATCCATTGGTTGTGTCTTTTGTGTTCATCATGTGAAAAGGTTTGTGAGGCGGGGAACCACAAGTAACATAACTTACCAGTTTTGGAAATGTTGTTTTGAATTTATTGCACCAGTGTGTTAGACTATGTTGTAGTGTGTGTGATTTTGAGGGCTTGTGTGTCCAGTGTGAGGGCAAAGTTTGGTTTTTCAGCAAGAGTGAATGGTTTTGAGTGTAGAGCTTCATTTTGACCTGAAAATAGGATGTTTGGGGAATTGGGTGAGACGTTATGGATTTGTGTTTACTGTTTTGAGAATATGAGGCATAGTTTCAAGAAATGTGTTTAAGCAATCGAGAAAAACTGTAAGAACATATTGTTTTTAAATGTATAAAAATATGATGTGTCTGTGTTGTAGAAACTTAGAAACACAATGAAGCTGAAGCCACAAGTCTGCTCATGCTTTATCTAAATCGGAGGATGTTTTCTTTAAAACTATGCATTTTATGAAACATTTTATAAGACCATGTCATGTGAGTTTTTAGAGAAGGATGATATGATGCTAATAAAATAAAAATTTTTTGCCCTTTAAACACCCATTTGCAGTCTATTGTCTGTCTGGCAAGGTGAACTGCTACATTCATATTACTATTGTTATGAATGATATATGAAATGCCTCCACGTCGTGGAGTCCACGTGCTGGCTACATCATATCATAATGTTAACATGCCGAAACGTCAGACCTCATTTAATCTGGAATGGACAAAAGAACACGAATTTGGCCATGATGGCCCTAGAGGTGCTGTTGTCGCCTGAGCTGCTGCAGAGGGTGAACTTCTTTATTTGTTTATTTATGTATTTCCATAGGCGTAATTTGCAGGTGGGACATGCCCCCACCACTTTTTGCTAAGGTCGATATTGTCCCCACCACTTTTGAAACATCTCGCGGCACGAATGTACCAATACAAATAAATAAAACATCTCCAGTTAACTAGCAGAGTATTCATTTCTTTCGTTTGTTAAATAAAGGCGATCTAGCGCTGAAATGTGTTGTTTTTGAAATCAAGTGATCAAAGTGCTCATTGCCGCTGCGATCAGTGGCGCGGATACTGTGTTCTCTTGTGGCTCGCGCAGTCTTTTCGGACACGCGTTTCAATCCGTTGTGGACACTCTATATTCATTCCGGCGAAATTCCAAAACAAAATGCACACAAACGTGTCCCTGCCTGATATACAACCACTGATAAATGTACTATTTAAATCGATTGCTGGACATCGTAATGTTTTTGTACATCTGATTTATGATTTAACCCCCCTACCAGGAAGGTAGGGGCACAACAGGAGCAGGTGGTGCATTTGGAGGCCCACGCTCCATGGCTGCAGCAATCCTCTCCAGACTAGAGGGGATGCGCCCGAGAGGCTGAAGCAACATCGCCACCCATTCAAGATGGCCATTTATACTTTGCCGCATCCCGGACAGCTCCTGCTCCAGCATGTCAAACCCGGTTTGCTGGAGCTGCAGGAACGGGTGGTCCTCCGGTCTGACGATGCTGCCACGGCGTGTAGTGTGTCTGGATCCTCTGCACCTTGGTGGTTGCGCTGCTCCCTCCTCAGATGGCCCGTGCACACTGATCGCGAGGCCAGGGTCTTCTTCCTTCAAAGCTGCGTTACATTGTTTTGATTTATTGTATGGCTGTGTTACATTTATTTCATGTCAATAATGATTAAAAAGATTTTCATGAGAAATCTCTATGTATGAACTTGATTTGTAAGTGTACCTTGGGGTTGGACAGCTAGTGTATTGGGTTGGGTGCTGATTTCAAAGCCCCCAAATCCCTCAACGTTTTCAGCGTTGAGGGTGGATGTAGCGATGTCCTCTGCTGGTGTCAGGTCCTGAGTAGAGGCAGATCCACCTCCAGTTATACGGCATGTCCGATTGTTGCCAGTAAGCTTGGACGTCCCCCGTCTTCTGACATCGTTGTAGCGCTTGCGGCACTAGTGCGATGTCCTGGGGATGCCAGCCGAGGAAACAATTGTGGAAATTTCCTCCCACGCCTGTTTAACCGAAGCTAATTTGGGTGGGTTTCTCCCATGCCCATACAATGTCACTTCTCTGTCTTTTACGGCCCTGACGAGAACGTCGGTCTCCTTGGCTGTGAAGCGCTCCTGGCGTGCGCTTGGCAAATCCGCAATTATAATAGCAAACCGCCATGGAACAAGCACGCCTGCTTTTAAAGGGAATGTGAGATGCCGCTCTGATTGGTTTATTGCACTTTACGCCCAAACCACACCTATGAATAATGAAGCTATTTCAGACCAACCCATTTTAGATTTGCGTCGGGCGCAAGAGTCATTTATCCCGCCGGTATAATAGCAACAGCGCCCGAGATCTGCCCACAAAGTTACTCGCGTTTCGCGTTTGATACTTGCGAAACCAGGTTTCAGTTGGTCAATGGTGCCGTCTATTTCTGTTGCCTCAAAATAGCAACATGCCAACAATGCGCCAGAACACACCTCGTTTTCAGACCAGCACAAATGGGCGCAAATGCATTTGCTATTTAAACAACGTGGCGCAGGATGTGAAAATGATAACTGCGTCGGACTGAAACTGGCAAAAAACACTTAAATCGTGCATGGCGCTGCATTGCGCCGGGTGTAAGATAGGGCCCTTAATCTTCAATATTCTTTTATCATTATTCTTTTGTTTGTTTTCAGCCATTATTAGCCTTTATTCTGGCATTGTGGCTTGCCCATCTACACCACTTTCATCCCACTATACATTAATCCACCTATTATCTGAAGTCTTTCTAGAAAACAGACAAACAAAAAAGTATTCTTGGGACCTAATGTGAATTCTTTTAACAAATTAGATTTTGGAATAGAATAGCTCCTGGCGCAACAGGTGCATTAGAGCTACATTTAGCATCAAGCTACATAACACAATTTAAAAGATTGATGATATGCTTTTACTCAAAACTCACTTTAAATCACCATCAAATGTTTGTATTAACTTTCGATCACGATCTAATGTGGATTTTAGTCATATAATGATGTTAACAAAAATTATGTTAGCCTATTTATATGCAGCTAATTGCTATACCTGCTTAGCATTTATAAAGTAAATATAATTTTTTGATATGAAAATATATCAAATCGCATGAAAATCACACACAAACCATATACTATTAGCTTCTTGTTTCACGTGTAGAAATGTTTCTTTGGGTTTGTTTTCCACGGAGCTCAGAACGAGGAAGTATACAGGACTGCGTCATCCAGAAGGGCAGGAATTATGGTCAATTATGTTAAGATGATTGACAGCTGTAGATCGAATGTGCGCTAGAGCAGTGGTTCCCAACCCTGCTCCTGGAGTACCCCCAACACTGCACGTTTTCTTTGTCTCTCTAATCAAACACACCTGATTCAACTCATCAGCTCATTATCACATGGGTTAATGAATCAAAAATAGATTGATTATTTTGCACTCCTGACATAAATTAAGAAATGAATGTCACTGCAACCTATTTTTTATTATAAACAGTGGTCAAATATCTAAGCTGGAGTCTTAAAATCTTTCTAATGATACTGTTTAACATGCAGTGAATGTTGAACAACAATTATCTGGGGCCGTCTGCGATCTTTGTACATAAAGGGGTCAACAAGAGAACTGAATAGGTTAATAGGTGTTTATTCTGGTTGATTTTTATTTAAAAAGATTCTTACTAAAAACCCTAGAGTGAATCAGGAAAAAAGAGAAATAAGCCCAAAACGCGGTTAGAGATTTGCACACCAAACAAGGTGAGTGAACTTTCTTCTGGTTGCACATACAGTGTATCATTTGGGAAATGAATATCACCCCAGGTAGAAAAACACTCCCTTTAATGAAAACAAGAGGAAGACATTAGAGCGAACTGAAAATTTGGATGCAACAATAACAAAGGCCTAGTTCACAAACTCCTCTCTGTTTGCTTAATTTATTGGTGTCATCATAGGAAGTTGAAAGGTTGAAACTGCAGCAACATGAAACCCAAGAGGAAGCAATGTTTCCTGCGAGCATTAAAATGAGAGAGAGAGAAAAAAAACCCTCACTTACCTCCTGTGAAAAATGAGCAGAAAAAAAAGGTTGGCTTCCTGATTCAAATCAATGAATAACTCTACGAAAGGAATAATATTTTGATATAAAACATGTTATTCGGGAAATGGTTTACAGGCAGCCTTCGGCTAATCCTGCTGGGCTGTAGATTTGGAAGACTCAATATATCAGACGAAATCTTAGTGGAAAAAAGACACATCGCCCACAAAAACGTGCAAGTACTGCTGGTTGGCAAACAAACCCAAGTGTGTGAATGTGACCTTACACACTACGACCTGGACACCCCATGTGCTGTCTCGGCCTCCGACGGGAATGTTAGGAAAATTGGCTTTCAGCAGCTTTGATGGATTTTTCAAAGACATGGAATAGCTTCCTAAAAGGTGAAGTGTGTTTTTTGTAGTAGTAAAGAAAAATACTTTTGTACTACGTTGACAAATATACATATTTATGTGTCACATTTTTCTTAGCATTTTTCTTAACATGTCTATAGATATATGTAATTGTATATTTATTTGTGTTCCTTAATTTTTGAACTAGGAAAAATTACAATGGACAATAAAGGGAAACATATTTCATTTAGAATTGTAATATTTTTTTATTTAAATATAAAATGTATTCACACACACACACACACACACACACACACACACACACACACACACACACACACACACACACACACACACACACACACACACACACGAGTACACCAAACACAACAATACACAAGGGGTAATTGGCAAACAAGACACACCTGGGAACAATAATAAAATAATAATAATAATAATAATAAAATACTCAAGAAAAACTACAAAGGACTGCAAAACATGGTGTAAAACAGGAAAAGTCCACACAAGATCAGTGGAACACAAGACAGCAATTATGACATACAGTATATGTAGTTTTTAAAATGTATAATAATACTTTTTTAAATATTACATATCTTATTTTTGACCTAGTAAAATAGAACAAAGACAATGAATTATAAAGGCTAACATATTTTATTTGTAAATGTCAGGAAATAATTTTATATAAATGTATTAATTTAGCATGTTTTAAGTTAAATTTAAAACAAAATATATCAATAATACATCAATATTAATATACATTATCATTATTAACAGTAATGTACTAAATATTATGTTATATATATATATATATATATATATATATATATATATATATATATATATATATATATATATATATATATATATATATATATAATTGTGAAATGATTGCTACTATCAGCAGCTTTGAAAATAGAAAGATGTTTTAGATGTTTTTATTACGACCTACATTTTTGGCTTAGTCAAAAAGTGTAGCTTAAAACACACAATATAGCCATTAAACGTTCCCCGAGCACTTGAGCACTTAATCTAAAGGCTGTTAGATAATAAAAAGTGACATGCAAGGTTGGAAGTGCACTGTTAGGCATTTTCTTATGTTCAGTCGTGCATGGATTAAATTTGATGAAGTTCTGCGTTTGTCTGAGAACCAAAGTGCTTAATGGGTAAAATTCTAATGGGACTCAAATCAAGTGTGGCAGCTCATTTTTCCTGCTTTAATTTAAAGGTGCTCATTAATTAGGGCCTTATTTATTCAGCTGGGAACATTTATGATTAAAACGGTAAAAAGGAAATATCCTGTCGTAGATACAGCACCTTTATCCTGCTTGCACTGTGTCAGGTCAAAGCTAAAGATAATGGGGAACATGATTAGGGAAACTTTAGCTTGCCAAGCAATCAATTTAAAATACTCAAAAAATACTTAAAATACTTTGAAATCAATTTTGAAAAAGAGGTGTTCTAACCTATTTAACTTCCAAAATGTGATGTATTTCAGAGTTGTTTCAACACAGTTTCAAGACAATTTGTAACTATTTTAAGTTTTGGCAAATTGGAGGCTAATTTGTATGAATTAGTACAATCTTACACCTCAGTGGTATGTTTAGGGGTGGACCTTCATGCTTTTTTTTCTAACAATCGTACATTTTGTGTATTAGTAGTAGGAGTAGTAGTAGGAGGAGTGATAGTAGTAGTAGTAGTAGTAGTAGTAGCAGCAGTAGTTGCAGTAATTGCAGAAGAAGTAGTAGTAGTAGTAGTAGTAGTAGTAGTAGTAGTAGTAGTAGTAGTAGTATGATTAGTAGTAGTAGTAGTAGTAGTAGTAGTAGCAGCAGCAGCAGCAGCAGCAGAAGTAGTAGTATTAGTAGTATGATTATTATTATTATTATTATTAGTAGTAGCAGCAGCAGCAGCAGCAGCAGCAGTAGTAGTAGTAGTAGTAGTAACAGCAGCAGAAGTATTATTAATATTATTATTATTATTAGTAGTAGTAGTAGTAGTAGTAGCAGCAGCAGCAGCAGCAGTAGTAGTAGTAGTAGTAGTAGTAGTAGTAGTAGTAGTAACAGCAGCAGAAGTATTATTATTATTATTAGTAGTAGTAGCAGCAGCAGCAGCAGTAGTAGTAGTAGTAGTAGTAGTAGTAGTAACAGCAGCAGTAGCAGCAGCAGTAGTAGTAGTAGTAGTAGTAGTAGTAGTAGTAACAGCAGCAGAAGTATTATTATTATTATTATTATTATTAGTAGTAGTAGTAACAGCAGCAGCAGCAGTAGTAGTAGTAGTAGTAGTAGTAGTAGTAACAGCAGCAGAAGTATTATTATTATTATTATTATTAGTAGTAGTAGTAGTAGCAGTAGCAGCAGCAGCAGAAGTAGTAGTAGTAGTATTAGTAGTATGATTATTATTATTATTATTATTATTATTACTAGTAGTAGTAGTAGTAGTAGTAGTAGTAGTAGCAGCAGCAGCAGCAGCAGTAGTTGCAGTAGTAGTAGTAGTAGTAGTAGTAGTAGTAGTAGTAACAGCAGCAGCAACAGCAGAAATAGTAGTATTAGTAGTATGATTAGTAGTAGTAGTAGTAGTAGTAGTAGTAGTAGTAGTAGTAACAGCAGCATCAGTAGTTGCAGTAGTAGGAGTAGTAATGGGGAACATGATTAGGGAAACTTTAGCTTGCCAAACAATCAATTTAAAATACTCAAAAAATACTTAAAATACTTTGAAATCAATTTTAAAAAGAGGTGTTGTAACCTATTTAACTTCCAAAATGTGATGTATTTCAGAGTTGTTTCAACACAGTCTGATGGCAGATTGTAACTATTTTAAGTTTTGGCAAATTGTAGGCTAATTCATATGAATTAGTAAAATCTTACGCCTCAGTGACAGTTATGTTTAGGGGTGGACCTTCATGACTTAATGCTTATTTTTTTCTAATAAGCATACATTTTCTGTACAATTCACAT
Source organism: Rutilus rutilus (assembly GCF_951802725.1). NCBI lineage: Eukaryota > Metazoa > Chordata > Actinopteri > Cypriniformes > Leuciscidae > Rutilus > Rutilus rutilus. The sequence continues at coordinate 40,186,476 of NC_140222.1, forward strand.
TCACACAAATTCATAAAAAATCGCCACCTTGTAAAATAGTAATGTTTTTCATAGGAGATGGAAAACACTCCTGAACTTTCTGGACTGGTTATTTGTTCCACATTGTCAGCAAACACAACATGATCTGTCATAAATAATATTGTTTGCTGGGAAAACACTCTGTAATTTTATTGAGAAGGACAAAAAACCTACTTTGACTAAAAGCATGAAGTCAGAAGTGCTTTGATTGACTGGTGCTTTGGGAGGTTGAAAGTCGAGATGCACCTGGTATCAATTTGTAGCTCATATCATTGTGTTTGTGCAATGCAGCATTACAGTGAGAGAATCTGCAGAACTTGGAGCGAGTCCACAGCCTCCAGCACCTGCCAAACTCTCTTTCAAACAAAAATACTCTACATACTTCCGGAAAACCAATTGACCAAAACTGCATATGTCTTTTTGGGACTATTATTTTTTTTTTTTTACGCAGATGCTTGTGTTTAATCAACTAACTACAAAGTATATTGGAAAATTGTATTCAGAAGTTGAGAGAAAGAGTTCAGAAGACAATATTAGCTGTATCTAACAATATTTTTTTGTCTAAAATATATTTCGATTTTATTCAATAAAGCCCTTCAATGGTAGAGTAAACAATGATACTACCATGGCACTTTGATATATATACAATGATACGGAATGACAGTAATATTCATATACTATGGTATTTACAAAGTACTCAAAATATCATGCTATTACCACTACTATAAGTTGACCAATATGGCTTTTTTCAATAACCGATACTGATAGAGAACATGATTGGCCAGTGGCCAACACGCAGATTCATATATTTTATAGTATATACATTTTATAATATATAAATTATATTTAATAACACCAAGTCTGTTACAGATCAGCCAGGCTCTCACACCAGCCAATCACAGCGCACTCCTTCACCTGAGTACTAATCATGCACACATACACACCTGCACCTCATCATCACTATCATCACCAGCACTATAAAGACACACTCTTCACCTCAGTTCACCGTCCGGTCTCGTTTATTCGTAGAAGACTACTTACCTTGATATCACAAAACCTCCATTATCTCCAGCGTCTCGTCTCTCCTTTGTGTCTCCATTCCTGTAAGAAGAACTATTCCAATCATCACCTGCACACCGCTCTCCAAAGTATAATTGTTCATATCACTTCCCTGCATCCTGTGTTATCAAATAAGCTCCTGTTATATCTTCATTAACCATCTCTTGACTCTGCTTCCGTAACAGTCAAATATATTTTTTAAAGATGTGTATTTTACACAATTTTGTTCACGTTTACAATATTTTTTTTACTTAAATATGACTAAATATTAGGGTTGTCAAATCAAATTATATACATGACATGCCAATCAGTTAATACAATTTAATTGCATAGTAATATTTGTTGAGAAAAGCCCCCAAGAAAAGATTTCAATTTTACATTTTTCCTATATATAGTTTTTTTTTTTCTTGGTAAAGGTGCTTTATCAATAAAATTATTATTATTATTATTACTACTACTACTACTACTACTAATAATAATAATAATGGTGGTATCAGCGGCAATAGTAGTAGTAGCAGCAGCAGCAACATTAGTAGTAGTAGTAGTAGTAGTAGTAGGAGGAGGAGGAGGAGGAGTGATAGTAGTAGTAATAGCAGCAGCAGCATCATTAGTAGTAGTAGTAGTAGTAGTAGTAGTAGTAGTAGTAGTGGTGGTGGTGGTATTGTTAGTATTAGTAGTAGGAAGAGTGATAGTAGTAGTTGTAGCAGCAGCAGTAGTAGTAGTAGTAGTAGTAGTAGTAGTAGTAGTAGTAGTAGTAGTAGTAGTAGTGGTGGTATCAGTAGCATTAGTATTAGTAGTAGGAGTAGTAGTAGGAGGAGTGATAGTAGTAGTAGTAGTAGTAGTAGTAGTAGTAGTAGCAGCAGCAGCAGCAGCAGCAGCATCATTAGTAGTAGGAGGAATAGTAGTAGGAGGAGTGATAGTAGTAGTAGTAGTAGTAGTAGTAGTAGTAGTAGTAGTAGTAGTAGTAGTAGTGATAGTAGTATTAATAGCAGCAGCATCATTAGTAGTAGTAGTAGTAGTAGTAGTAGTAGTAGTAGTAGTAGTAGTAGTAGTAGTAGTAGTAGTGGTGGTGGTGGTGGTGGTATTGTTAGTATTAGTAGTAGGAAGAGTGATAGTAGTAGTTGTAGCAGCAATAGTAGAAGTAGTAGTAGTAGTAGTAGTGGTGGTATCAGTAGCATTAGTATTAGTAGTAGGAGGAGTGATAGTAGTAGTAGTAGTAGTAGCAGCAGCAGCAGCAGCAGCAGCATCATTATTAGTAGTAGTAGGAATAGTAGGAGGAGGAGTGATAGTAGTAGTAGTAGTAGTAGTAGTAGTAGCAGCAGCAGCAGCATCATCATTAGTAGCAGCAGCATCAGAAGTAGTAGTAGGAGGAGGAGTGAGAGGAGTAGTAGTAGTAGTAGGAGGAGGAGGAGGAGGAGTGAGAGGAGGAGTAGTAGTAGTAGTAGTAGTAGGAGGAGGAGGAGGAGGAGTGAGAGTAGTAGTAGTAGTAGTAGTAGTAGTAGTAGTAGTAGTAGTAGTAGGAGGAGGAGGAGGAGGAGGAGGAGGAGGAGTGAGAGTAGTAGTAGTAGTAGTAGTAGTAGTAGTAGTAGTAGGAGTAGTAGTAGTAGGAGTAGTAGTAGGAGAAGGAGTGGCATCAGCAGTGGGATTAGTATTATTATTTTGATGAATGAATTTATTGAAAAAAAATAATAGCCCTAGTGAAAATATTTGAAAACAGAAAAAAAGAGTTTGGTGACAAGTGATAAGGTGGTTCATTTTCTTAACCAACACAAAGAGGAACTACCAAACTGGCAATGTTGGCAGTTAAAACATCCAAATTATGGGATTATCTGCACAGTATTCTCAACTTTAGTGCGACTGTTCCCACACTATTCCACACCTTCCCAACATTCCCGTCTCCCACATATTAATGTAATTAGAACATTAGTCTCACTGAACGCATATCTCCTCATCTTTTGTGTGTCAGGAATCTGTTTATCTGATAGCAGTTTCCTGAGCCGGTCTCTCCTCCAGTAAACCATTACTGCATCAGCTGAACCCAACCCAACCCAACCCAGCGTCCGTCTGTCCAGTGAGAGAGAGAGAGAGTCTGCACAACTTCTGTCAGTTAACCCCAAAAAGACCAAGAGTTCACTAAATGGGACAAACACCCAATAGAGACTCTCCAGACCGAGCTGTGCAAAGTCTTGCTACGAGTTCAGCACAAAATCCCAAATAATGCCTGTAGAGCAGAATTAGGACAATACCCCCTTGTGATAACTATTCAAAAAAGAGCCATTCAATTCCATGCCCACTTAAAAAAAAATAGCGATGAACAGACCCTTCATAACAAAGCCCTGTCCTGCCAAGAGCTGAAGCCAGAGAAAAACACCCTCGGCCGATCGGTGTTAGAGCTGACGTCACAAACTGACAATAAAAACATAGCCAGACCAAACCAAATAATTAAAACACAAAAAGAAAAATACCTCAAACATTGGACAGACGCGGCAGCCAGACAGAGTAAATTGGAATGCTATCTGGCCCAAAACAGAACGTATGAATTGGCAGGATACCTGAGTAAAGCGAGCGACCCTAAACTGAGAAAAGTCCTGAGCGTGTACAGACTCAGTGAACACAGTCTGACCATAGAGACAGGCAGACACACACACACACACACACACACACACACACACTGACAGACCTGGCTGCCGAAGGAAGAGCGACTGTGCCCTCACTGCACACACACACACACACACACACAGCCCTCACTGCACAAAGAATCAGGTGGAAACAGAGCTCCACTTTTTGACATCCTGCCCCAAATATACAAACATTAGGGACACTTTCTATCCCCTTTTCACAACCCACCAGAAAGACTTCCATCACTGAGTCCGTCCAGTGCTGTTACATGCTAATAAGATTCCGTACTGCTGTTCTGCTGAGTTTTTTCCCTTTGCTCGAACTCTAGAGTCCCACAGTCCTCCAACTACAGCTAATGTTATTAAAGCCTGAACTAACATTAGCTCCAATGAAAATAAGCTGTGCAGAGCAATTACGCCTGGTACATGTTCATTTTAGGCTTACATTGTCAGTCTTTCTAATCTTGCAAAATTAAAAATTAAAAATCCTGTCATCACTTACACACCCTCATGTCATTCAAAACCCATTTGAGTTTCTTCCATGGAACACGAGATGTTTACGCTGCCCACAGACTGTCAAGCTCCAGAACTGACAGAAATCTGAATTCATGCACTATTCCAAGTTTGCGTGCGCACCTGTTTATCTTTATTTAAATTCTTTATTATATTATATTCTTTTATCTATCTATCTATCTATCTATCTATCTATCTATCTATCTATCTATCTATCTATCTATCTATCTATCTATCTATCTATCTATCTATCTATCTATCTATCTATCTGTGTTTTATTTATTTCAAAGGTATTTATTTGTCACATACATGTAATGTAGTGACATGTTTAGTGTCAACAACAAACAGATCCAACAAGGAATTATGGACATACAAAAAAAAAAAAAAAAAAAAAAAAAACAAACTAATAATACACTATAAATGTGTGAATAAAATTGAAAATGAATATAGAATATAGTAAAAAAAAAAAAAAAAAACTTTATAAAAAATCATGTATTTATTTATAATAATAATAATAATAATAATAATAATTCAATAATAATAATAATTATTATAGGCGAGTGTTGTGTTTTATACTATAGATGTGACATCTGAAATTCTCACAATCTCTGTTTAATGCAATTTTATTTTCCTTAACCTGCGGAGGGATTTGGGATTGGCTCCATTACACTCACTGTCCCCCTCACCTGGGATTCACTAATCTTGAGCAGTTTTATCTTTAATTAGTCTGACTGGTACCTCAGCGCTCACTCATCTGTGAACCATCGCTTTCGATTGGTAGATGAAAGACTTTTATCATGCGGTTGGCACGATTCCGGACCAAAGTTAAATAAAAAATGACTGTCGTTGAGAGTCTGGCTGAAGTTTGGCAAACGCAGCTGTAACTTGAATACTCAACATGCCTGTATCATTCAGTTCTTCGTCCTGGCGCTCGGAGGTGCTGCGGTTCGAGGCGTCACCGCTGTCGTTTCGCAGAACAGAGCCGAGTCTAATCAAAGGAAGGTGCTGAGGAATATTAGAAAAATGTCCTTGAGTTAAAGATTAGATGGGAGACAAGCGGCCACACGGTAATGCAGGCCAGACCGCTCTGTCGGACCAAATTACTGAGTGTTAAAACACGACACAACGGCTGCGTTGCGGTGTTTACAAAATCCGTCTTATTTTCTCTGTATCTCTCTCGCGTTTCAATCAAACAATCACTCATTGTGATGAATGAAAACAAACTGAAAGTCAATGAAAGTGAAACTAAAGATGAATAAGTCCAGATAACTGTGGCACATAGAACTCGTAATTGCAACTTGTACCCCGAGCACAACGTCACAGGTTGTCATCTCATAATTACAGTAATTACGACATGGCGTGATCGCAGCGTAACTTGCATTGATAAATAAATAAAACTTATATTACGTGACTGTTGAATGCTTAAATCTGATTGGTTGATGAACGTTCTAAGGCGTGCAATTATTTTCAGGGAAACGCACGGCTAAAGTAGGTCTAGGCAGGTTTTGACCGCATTACAGTTTCAAAGGTCCTTACAGCCGTCAACTACCCTGGAAATCCAGAGTTCTTGCGAGAGTACAAGGTGAATTTGCTCAGCGAGTTTACTCTGGCGTCGAGTAATGATGCTCATTAAATATGCCCTTGTATCCGAGCTAAACAGCGCTGTGACGTCGAAGTCATTAGTAAACACTGCAAGATGACTATGGATGAACACCAGTTGTTTAAAACGCCTTTGGCCACTACAATGAATAAGGCCCAATCCCAATTCTATTTTATACCCCTTCGCCTACCCCTAACCCTTCGCCTACCCCTTACCCTTGCCCCTTGAAACATAGTGGCAAGGCGTAGGGGTGAAAATATACTCCTAAGAAATGGGACACCACTACTACACCGTTACACGTCATTATACGTCGTCGCTAGCGCCTACGTCACAGGAGATGCGCCAATGTTTATCACAAACTTCCAAGTAGTCATCTCAATTGCGTGGGTAACAGCTATTTTTTTTGCATTTTTCTTCTGAAGTTCGCAGAAAACAACGGAGATGACGATATCTTCGACGCCTAAGTATTTTTGGACTTCAGGAAACGTTGCTCGTTGTCAGCGCGAGCCTCCGGGTTTCCTCAGGTGTCCCTGTTTGATAAAGAACATACAAGGCTGGTTGATCATGTTGCAAAAAACACGAAACTGTGTGAGCACTGTTCGTTTATATCGTGTTCACATATAACCACAAGAAAACAATGCGTTCATAGCAGACGTACGGTAAAAGATAAGCCAATTCCCTGCCGCAATTACATTCACCAGTTATCAGACATGAAAATATGTTGCAGGACTATCGTTAACGAACTTCAGCGATTTTTTTGCAAACGTTTCTTAGAAGAATATGAACACAAGATTGAATGTGACATAAAGAAAATGATTATTGGCAGCCATCTTGCCTCTGTAGCCGGTGTATGCAGGGACATTTCTCATAGCCCTTCGTTTGAAGTGTGGTCCTGAAAAATCTTCGTTTCAAGGGCTGTCTGGCCCTTCCCCCTACCCCTACCCCTACCCCTCCAACCAAAAGAGAATTGAGACAACCCTACCCCTTCACGGGAACGCGCAAAACAGAGGGGTAGGGGAAAGTGAAGGGGTAAGGGGTAGAATTGGGATTGGGCCTTAGGCTTGGCTTTTTATCTAAAAGAGGAACAGAAGACGGCGCTCGAATCGTTCCTTTGTAAGAAGTGCGTTTTTGCTGTTTTGCAAGAGTCTAATCTACCAGTTAGCTCCGCTGGCAGCTAAGGTATGGGGCTTGTTGTGATTGGTTGTAGTGTTATCCAATTGCGTACAGTGAGATTTTCAAATGCATGCTTGTTAGCCGCCCCTCGAGCTGGCCGATTTTCATTAGTCGATGCCAGACCGTTAATCTTTCAGATTTGGGTCTGGATTTCCAGGCTAGCCATCAACAGCAAAAGAACCAAAACCAACAACGACACTGACCAAGCAAATAAATATAGTAGACAATAGGATAAAAAAGAAAAAATGATGTCCATGTCTTTTGCCACAAAATTACGTTTTATTATGTATAGAAAGCACATACTTTCTTTCTCCCGCTCAAACGCACACACATACAGTACCGACACACACTCGCACAGAAACGTGTTGTCAGCGCTACTCTGATGGTTTTATCACTAAAATAGTTTAAAGGGTTAGTTCACCCAAAAATGAAAATTCTGTCAGTAATTACTCGCCCTCATGTTGTTCCAACCCCGTAAGACCTTCGTTCATCTTCAGAACACAAATTAAGATATTTTTGATTAAATCTGAGAGCTGGATCACTCCTCCATAGGCCTCCAAAGGGACTGAAACTTGCTGGCCCAGAAAAGTTATTAAAGACATTGTTAATATAGTCCAAGTGACTACAGTGGCTCAATCTTAAGTTTATCAAGCAACAAGAATACTTTTTGTGCGCAAAAAACCCCCAAAAATAACGACTTTATTCCACTATTCATTTCCTTCTCTGTGGGCCTCGAGTGAGTTCACGTAGTGTTTTAGCGCAGCGCGTCTGTGTTGCACGTCACCACGTAGGCTCACTATTGGCCGATGCTGGTCATGTGTGTGATGCGTGTGACGTACAACACAGAAGCGTTAAAACACTACGTGAACTCACTCGAGGCCCAGAGAGAAGGAAATGAATTAGATTTAATCAAAAATATCTTAATTTGTGTTCCGAAGATGAACGAAGGTCTTACGGGGTTGGAACAACATGAGGGTGAGTAATTACTGATAGAATTTTCATTTTTGGGTGAACTAACCCTTTAACAACTTATTAGCTACTTGACATTTCTCACTAGTGAGGTAATAACGGCACTGTTCTTGAAGCAGATAAACCTACAGTTTCTATATTAGTAGAGACGCTTCTGCCGAACTGTTGAGAGACGCACAGACTCATGTAGGAGTAGCGTTAGCTGTGACGACTCTCGCGGTTCAAACAAATAGGACTGGGCAACAAACTCAAGCTCCTCCCACATTTCTCCTTATTCTTCTAATTCGTGACCTGTGTTTTGTTTTACACTATCCTCTGCGCTTCCACATTCGTCAGTACGTCATGCGTCGGGTCAGAGGTCACTCGTCATGCGTCAGGTCAGAGGTCACTCATCCGCCAGAACTAGACTCGCATACGGCCGTTAGCGGAAGCCAGTGATTATAGTTTATAAAGTTATAAATATGGATATTTTTTCTTACAAAAACGCATCTCTTCATTTTAGAAGGCCTTTATTAACCGCCTGGAGTCTTATGGATTACTTTTATGATGGATGGATGCACTTTTTTAGCTTTAAAAACTCATGCTCTATTAAATTTAACTCAGATTGTGTTCGGCTGAAAGAAGAAAGTCATACACGATGGCTTGAGGGTAAGTGAATTATGAGATAATTTGGGTGAACTAACCCTTAGACTACCCTAGATAAATTAGCGTAATATCGTAGCAATGCATTAATTATAGCAATGGTTCCTGTTGTTTCATAAGTAATGCACTGTATTAAGATTTTCAATGAGCATTCCTGTCCCGATTAAATCATTTATTGATCAAAAGGCCACGCATTGCTGACAGACAGGGTAATATTGTTGTTGACACACTCCTTCTGTGTTTGCGCAAGTGCTTCCCTGCTGATGGCTAATTAAAACGTTAGCACAAACGAACAGCGTCTCGGGGTGCCAGAGGACAGTATGGTTAGCAGACTGTGAGGAAAAGCCTGCTATGGGACCGAAGAAGTGCTTTGATGATGAAAATGTGGGGCAGAACGAGAAAGAGTCTGCGAGCTGTATTTTTTATTTTTTTTCTTCTTCATCACTGACAAGCAGAACTTCAGCAAAGCGTTTTCATGTTATTATTTTGTTTACTATAATTCCAGCACGTCTCTTTGTTGAAGCTCAAGTCTATAATTCGTGGAGCATCATGTCAGATCTGCGTCCATCACACCAGGCTTTTATTCGGTTTCGTGTAGTAGTGGACACAGCTGTCACTTTGACGGCTCTCAGACCTCACAATAAAGTGAAGTTAAAAATATCTCGACTGTTAATCGAAACCCTATGGAACAATGAAACGCCATTTAAAGCGATCAAAGTCTAAACAAAGCACAAGGGGATTTTTTTTTTTTTTTTTTTTTTGGAAAAACATATTGATCTGATTTACAAACAGAGACTCATATTAGATTAGTATGCTTTGTGTTATTACCACAGAAAGATAAATGTGCTTGTTTTTTTAACGGTTATAATCGACAAGCTTTTACTTTGAAGTTTCACAATGTTTTTTCTTGTTTGGCCAATTTTCTATGAAGAGGGTAGATAATATTACAGTAAGTAGTATACATTATTTTTAAGGAAAATCTATCTATCTATCTCTAAATTCTTACTAATTGTTTTCAGTAATTGAAATAAAGCTGATGGAAAACTTAAACTTACAAAACTAAATGAAAATTAGTTATGTTGCCTTGACAATTAACTGAAATAAATTAATAGAGATTTCGTAATCTCTACCAGGTGAAGATCATGAGTCAGATTTTCAGCAGTTGCATGCGTATCTTTTCTTTTCTTCAGCAGGACAACGTCCCTGTGCCCAGAGCGAAATACATAAAGAAATGATTTACTGGTCTGGAAGAACTTGAGCGGCCAGCACAAATCCCAAACCTGAACTGAAACGCCAAGTTGACGTCAGATCCCATCGCTAGACCTCAATGATGATCTTGAGCCTGACACCACTGTGAAAAAGAAGTGCACTTTTGCTTTTTATGAAAAGTTATGAAAAAAACTTAGGATATACTTAAGTGTGAACTGAATGTAATGTTTTTGGACACTTAAGTGCATGCTATTTACAATTAAATGAAAATGTATGTGCATTATAATTTATGTTAAATGCAGTTAGTTGAAAGTGTGTTTTTTGACCAACTTAAGTAGAACTTCTGTACATTTTTACAGTATATGTTATATATTTCATAATTCTATTTTCTTTGAAATGCGTTTAAACTCTACTGATGAATGTACTGAAAATCATTTATGGTAAACCAAAATATACTATGACTATATGTCATTTGAAACTTGTATGTCATGTATTTAATCATCTGTAATTACACATTTGTAATTATGAAGTACATACAAATATATTAACTTTAAATGTAATATCAAACAACACACTGGAGTTAAAATTAGAATCACTTTGCTTTAGTACTCAACACATCAAAATGATAATTAAAATAGAATGATTTAAAATGTATTTAAAGGTTTTCATTTTTGAGTGCTAGAGCAAGTGTTTTTAAAGTGTACTTAAGTGTGTTAAGACAAAGTCATGAAAGTGTATTATCTTTAAGTACACTTAAGAGACCTTTTATTTCATTGATATTTTAATATCTGCAAAAAATCCTTTTAAGATTTCAAGTGCACATTTAAAACTATTAAGTGCACTTTTTTTTTTTTTTTTACAAGGTTGGGAACATTTCTCTCAGCCATATTCCAAAATCTAATGCAAATCCTTCCATGAAAGAAAGGTAACATCCTATAATATGCCATTTCTTACTGTATGCATTTGAATGTAAACACCGTATACTTTTTTAAAAATAGGCTTTTGGTGTCATGGACACTGCATTCAATGTAGTTCCACCTTTTACCACCGCAAGGCAGTATCCTTACAGATAATCTGAGAAAAAGCCAGTGAGAAGATCTCATTTCCTGAAGGATGGAAATACAGACCATCTCAAACCTGATCTCATAAACATGTTCAACATCGCAATATTCTCTAAATGATATTAGTGCCTATATAATGCATCAGTGTCCTCTAGAAGATCACACACCTTGAAGCGAACATCGGCGTTCCCATCCCATGATTCTCAGCTAAATTGCACGGGTCAGCCCAATCTACTGGAGTGCTCCTATAAAATAAATTGAATGTTCCACTGAGGCAAATCTGGATTGTGATGGACACAGGCAGAACCGGAACGCCGTGCACATCGAGGTTCCCGAGGGCCGGCAGGTGGAAGTTCAGAGGGAAAGGCCTTGGACGGAATTCATAATGAGCTCCAGACTTGCAAAGATGTTGGACGTCCAGCTCACTTTCTCCTCTTTTGCACACTTCCTCTTACCTGTCCATAGAAGATAAGCCTGTCAGGTGTTGCATGGGATATGCTTGGCTAGTCTGGAACAATTGGAATTGCAGATGGGCTGGAGGACGGTGGGGACAGATTCACGGTTTGACAGACTTGGCAGAAATTTTCAAGACAAAATCTATCCACAAATAAGAAATAGAACGGATTCATCTTCTAAGAAAATATCAGCAACTACAATTAGAATAGATTTCCACGATAAATGTCACTGTAAACAGTTTTTTGTTGGTTTAACTTAAAAAAAGTAAGTTACTTGCTTTAAAATTTTGAGTTAATTGAAATAAAAAAATTTGAGTTGATACAATGAAAGAGATTGGTTTAATACATAGAAACTCAAAATATTATGTTATCTGAACCACATTACGTATCTAAGTTGATTCGACAAAAGATAAAAAAAGTTGTAATAACACATCATGAAAATATTTTTTTTACAGAGTAGTTTAAAACTCATGCTTTATATTTGTGTTGGTTTCATATGGTTTTGAAAAAAAAAATGTTTACACTATTTTCTGAGAAGATTTACACAAAATTAACTAAAAAAGTAATGTGGTATAACAAACATTTCTCTTACACCTTGAATATCTTTTTTTATTTTAATTTTTTTTAACATAGTTTTCGAGGTAAAAAGTATTTTTAATATAATCAAATATCATTAAGTTTTTAGGGAGTCGCACCACATTACACGTCACAACCTGAACTAAAGCTAAAAGCTAAACAGAAATATAAAAACTAATGAAAATGACTAAAACACAATTACTAAAACTTAAACTAAAATGAAAATATAAAAATAAAAGCTAATTACAAACATTAATAAATAGTATATTACTATATAGTGAAAAATTACAAATTAGTATTCATTCAATAAGATTCATTTTGTGAGAACATTTTTCAGAAGATGCATATGGTTTGCAAGCACATTAATCTTCATGTTCAAGCCTTATGTTAAAAGTTTCCATATGCTCTTCTATATCTTAGGCTTGGCTTAAACACTTTAACAGATAGATAATAAACAGAAGTTGATTGAATGTGTTTTTTTTTTTTTTTTTTTACATTTGCTTAACATTATACATGCCATTTTAGATGCTTTGCATTACAAGGACATTACATTAATAACCATTTTTAAATGTCATAAAAAAATAAAATAAAAAATAAACTTATTTGTCATACATATAATTTCATCTGTCAAAGTGTGTGCATATTTGTGTTGGAAGTAAAGTTTTGAAGGGAATGTTGCAATAATCGATCCCTCTACAGATTTGGGGTGGAGATAAATTTAATTTCATAATGATTTCCATGTGTTTATAATCTAACACAACCTGTGTCTGATCGTGTGTTGTATTGTGCTGTAGGTTCTGTGAGACTCAAAATATTCTCTATACTTTTTCCACTTACATGTAGCAGGAGAAGCAATTTATTGAAAACTCTGAATCCATTTAGCATCCACAAAACAGGTGGCAAGTCCAGTTAATTGAGGTCTAAAGCACTGGTGAATAATGTTCATTTACAGCAGGGATTTCTGGGTCAGCTAACTGAATGTGGGTTTCATAATAGAAAAGTTGCCTGGAACTTAAATTAGTTTCTAAAACAGACACTACCTTAAGTAAGCACATTTAAGCCCAGCTATTTCCCAGCTGGAAACTTGGGGGTCTTTAAATCAATCTATATTTTGGTAACATGAACTATTAAATGAACACTAATAAATGAATCAGACAAAATAACCTCACATGTGTTTGTAGACATAACATTACCAGGTCCATCCGGACCAAACGCTCACCGGTGTAGCCAAAACATTTTATACACTGACTCACTCAAAGCTACAGATTTAGCAAAATGTGATACTAACCTGTGCTTTTTGCTCTCTAATGACATCATTTACCTCATGGCTCGACGCATCTACAAAAGTATGCCAGCCCAGATCTTACCGTCTTTGTTTGACGTTTAGCATATTGACAGAATAATTGACGCACAAATGAAAATTGTCATTATTTTCACACGCTCATTTTAGTGAAAAACAACCCGATATTTAAATCATGGCAGCCTCCATTGGGTTTTCTGTGCATCTTTCAACACTTCACCCTCCAGTCCAGTAGATGGCGGTAGAGTGCCTTCATGTTCCTTTGGTTTGCATTTCCTGCGTTGTGATGCTGTTTGAGAAACAGAGATATTTTCAACCCGTTTCTCATGGCAATTCGTATGTATTTTACGAGGTGGCTAATTCGTAAGAATTCGTACGATTTGTAAGATTTTTCAAAAAGCGTCATCAGGAATGACCACTCCTAAACCTACCCGTCACTGGGGTCTAGAAAAATCGTACAAAAACGTATAAGTAAGTTCGTACGAATTCGTACAAATTAGACACCTCGTAAAATACGTACAAATTGCTGTGAGATTGCATTGATATTTTTGTGAACTTTCAGGTGTTTACGTCTAGTTACTATGACAAACCTATAGCAAAGTATTTAAATATATAAGTAATATTGTTAAAATTGTGATGCAGTTTGAGAAACATTCTCACGGCATCTCTTACGTATTTTACGAGGTGGCTAATTCGTACGAATTCGTAAGATTTTTCAAAAAGCGTCATCAGGAAGGACCGCCCCTAACCCCGCCCCTAAACCTACCCATCACTGGGGTCTAGACAAATCATACAAATTTATACGAATTAGCTACCTCGTAAAATACGTACGAATTGCTGTGAGATTACGTTGATATTTTTGTGAACTTTCAGGTGTTTACGTCTAGTTACTATGACAAACCTATAGCAAAGTATTTAAATATATAAGTAATATTGTTAAAATTGTGATGCAGTTTGAGAAACATTCTTATGGCATCTCTTACGTATTTACGAGGTGGCTAATTCGTACAAATTCGTACGATTTTTCAAAAAGCGTCATCAGGAAGGACCGCCCCTAACCCCGCCCCTAAACCTACCCATCACTGGGGTCTAGACAAATCGTACAAAAACTTACAAGTGAGTTCATACGAATTTGTACGAATTAGCCATCTCGTAAAATACGTACAAATTGCTGTGAGATTTCAGGTGTTTACTTCAAGTTACTATGACAAACCTATAGTAAAATATTTAAATATAACAATTTAGTACATTTAAAATATATAAACTTTAAATTTAATACTGAATAACACACAACAGATGAATGTATAATCAAATATAAATACCTTTACATGTGCTTTAGCA